>NC_137101.1:34665851-34670851 GCF_949357685.1 Gobio gobio | reverse complement strand
GTAGATACATGTGCCTTCTATTTGAGCTACATTGGTTATAAAGGGTGACATTGGAATAGATGCACATACATTTCAAACATTTTAGAAAAAGTGAAAAGTCTTTACTTGAAAGCCCCAAACTGCGTGGAGATGCTGGGGATTGAAGCCAGGACCTCATACATTCAAAACATGCGTTGTCCAACTGTCTAAGAAACAGTTAATAAGGTTGGTGGATTGTACCACATTGCTTGGAGATGCTGGGGATTGAACCCAGGACCTCATACATGCGAAGCATGCGCTCTACCACTGAGCTACATCCCCTGACTGTTGACAAAAGTTTTCTGCTTTGTATTTACATGTGCCTTTCAATCAAAATGTTCAGGTTATAAATGTCATTAATGGAATATATTGACATGAGAGCCAGAGGTCTAAGAAACAGTTAACAAGGTTGGTGGATAGTAACACATTGCTTGGAGATGCTGGGGATTGAACCCAGGATTGAACCCAATGTACACGTGATAATTACTGGAATATATTGACATGAGGGACAGAGGTCTAAGAAACAGTTAAGAAGGTTGGTGGATTGCACCACATTGCTTGGAGATGCTGGGGATTGAATCCAGGACCTCATACATGCAAAGCATGCGCTCTACCACTGAGCTACATCCCCTAATATAGACATGGCTTTTTAATCTTGTGTAGATACATGTGCCTTCTATTTGAGCTACATTGGTTATAAAGGGTGACATTTGAATAGATGCACATACATTTCAGACATTTTAGAAAAAGTGAAAAGTCTTTACTTGAAAGCCCCAAACTGCTTGGAGATGCTGGGGATTGAAGCCAGGACCTCAACATGCAAAACATGCGCTCTACCACTGAGCTACATCCCCTAACATGGTCTTTATTT
This sequence comes from Gobio gobio, assembly GCF_949357685.1. Lineage (NCBI taxonomy): Eukaryota > Metazoa > Chordata > Actinopteri > Cypriniformes > Gobionidae > Gobio > Gobio gobio. The sequence goes on along the minus strand of NC_137101.1, from coordinate 34,669,962 downwards.
CTTCATCTTGTGTAGATACATTTGCCTTCTATTTGAGCTATTTTGGTGATAAAGGGTGACATTGGAATAGATGCACATACATTTTAGAAAATGGTGAAAAGTCTTTACTTGAAAGCCCCAAACTAATTGGAGATGCTGGGGATTGAACCCAGGACCTCATACATGCAAAACATGCGCTCTACCACTGAGCTACATCCCCTGATGGCTTATTAAATGTATATTTGCATCTGCCTTTCAATCAAAATGTGCACGTGATAATTACTGGAATATATTGACATGAGGGACAGAGGTCTAAGAAACAGTTAAGAAGGTTGGTGGATTGCACCACATTGCTTGGAGATGCTGGGGATTGAACCCAGGACCTCATACATGCAAAGCATGCTCTCTACCACTGAGCTACATCCCCTAATATAGACATGGCTTTTTAATCTTGTGTAGATACATGTGCCTTCCATTTGAGCTACATTGGTTATAAAGGGTGACATTGGAATAGATGCACATACATATCAGACATTTTAGAAAAAGTGAAAAGTCTTTACTTGAAAGCCCCAAACTGCTTGGAGATGCTGGGGATTGAAGCCAGGACCTCATACATGCAAAACATGCGTTGTCCAACTGTCTAAGAAACAGTTAATAAGGTTGGTGGATTGTACCACATTGCTTGGAGATGCTGGGGATTGAACCCAGGACCTCATACATGCGAAGCATGCGCTCTACCACTGAGCTACATCCCCTGACTGTTGACAAAAGTTTTCTGCTTTGTATTTACATGTGCCTTTCAATCAAAATGTGCAGGTTATAAATGTCATTAATGGAATATATTGACATGAGAGCCAGAGGTCTAAGAAACAGTTAACAAGGTTGGTGGATAGTAACACATTGCTTGGAGATGCTGGGGATTGAACACAGGACCTCATACATGCAAAGCATGCGCTCTACCACTGAGCTACATCCCCTGATGGCTTATTAAATGTATATTTGCATCTGCCTTTCAATCAAAATGTGCGTGTGATAATTACTGGAATATATTGACATGAGGGACAGAGGTCTAAGAAACAGTTAAGAAGGTTGGTGGATTGCACCACATCGCTCAGAGATGCTGGGGATTGAACCCAGGACCTCATACATGCAAAGCATGCGCTCTACCACTGAGCTACATCCCCTAATATAGACATGGCTTTTTAATCTTGTGTAGATACATGTGCCTTCTATTTGAGCTACATTGGTTATAAAGGGTGACATTGGAATAGATGCACATACATTTCAGACATTTTAGAAAAAGTGAAAAGTCTTTACTTGAAAGCCCCAAACTGCTTGGAGATGCTGGGGATTGAAGCCAGGACCTCAACATGCAAAACATGCGCTCTACCACTGAGCTACATCCCCTAACATGGTCTTTATTTCTTCATCTTGTGTAGATACATTTGCCTTCTATTTGAGCTATTTTGGTGATAAAGGGTGACATTGGAATAGATGCACATACATTTTAGAAAATGGTGAAAAGTCTTTACTTGAAAGCCCCAAACTACTTGGAGATGCTGGGGATTGAACCCAGGACCTCATACATGCAAAGCATGCGCTCTACCACTGAGCTACATCCCCTGATGGCTTATTAAATGTGTATTTGCATGTCCCTTTCAATCAAAATGTGCAGGTGATAATTACTGGAATATATTGACATGAGGGACAGAGGTCTAAGAAACAGTTAATAAGGTTAGTGGATTGCACCACATTGCTTGGGATTGAACCCAGGACCTCATACATGCAAAGCATGCGCTCTACCACTGAGCTACATCCCCTGACTGTTGACAAAAGTTTTCTGCTTTGTATTTACATGTGCCTTGCAATCAAAATGTGCAGGTTATAAATGTCATTAATAGAATATATTGACATGAGAGCCAGAGGTCTGAGAAACAGTTAACAAGGTTGGTGGATAGTAACACATTGCTTGGAGATGCTGGGGATTGGACCCAGGACCTCATACATGCCTCAAGCATGCGCTCTACCACTGAGCTACATCCCCTAATATAGACATGGCTTTTTAATCTTGTGTAGATACATGTGCCTTCTATTTGAGCTACATTGGTTATAAAGGGTGACATTGGAATAGATGCACATACATTTCAAACATTTTAGAAAAAGTGAAAAGTCTTTACTTGAAAGCCCCAAACTGCGTGGAGATGCTGGGGATTGAAGCCAGGACCTCATACATTCAAAACATGCGTTGTCCAACTGTCTAAGAAACAGTTAATAAGGTTGGTGGATAGTAACACATTGCTTGGAGATGCTGGGGATTGAACCCAGGACCTCATACATGCAAAGCATGCGCTCTACCACTGAGCTACATCCCCTGATGGCTTATTAAATGTATATTTGCATCTGCCTTTCAATCAAAATGTGCACGTGATAATTACTGGAATATATTGACATGAGGGACAGAGGTCTAAGAAACAGTTAAGAAGGTTGGTGGATTGCACCACATTGCTTGGAGATGCTGGGGATTGGACCCAGGACCTCATACATGCCTCAAGCATGCGCTCTACCACTGAGCTACATCCCCTAATATAGACATGGCTTTTTAATCTTGTGTAGATACATGTGCCTTCTATTTGAGCTACATTGGTTATAAAGGGTGACATTGGAATAGATGCACATACATTTCAAACATTTTAGAAAAAGTGAAAAGTCTTTACTTGAAAGCCCCAAACTGCGTGGAGATGCTGGGGATTGAAGCCAGGACCTCATACATTCAAAACATGCGTTGTCCAACTGTCTAAGAAACAGTTAATAAGGTTGGTGGATTGTACCACATTGCTTGGAGATGCTGGGGATTGAACCCAGGACCTCATACATGCGAAGCATGCGCTCTACCACTGAGCTACATCCCCTGACTGTTGACAAAAGTTTTCTGCTTTGTATTTACATGTGCCTTTCAATCAAAATGTTCAGGTTATAAATGTCATTAATGGAATATATTGACATGAGAGCCAGAGGTCTAAGAAACAGTTAACAAGGTTGGTGGATAGTAACACATTGCTTGGAGATGCTGGGGATTGAACCCAGGATTGAACCCAATGTACACGTGATAATTACTGGAATATATTGACATGAGGGACAGAGGTCTAAGAAACAGTTAACAAGGTTGGTGGATTGCACCACATTGCTTGGAGATGCTGGGGATTGAATCCAGGACCTCATACATGCAAAGCATGCGCTCTACCACTGAGCTACATCCCCTAATATAGACATGGCTTTTTAATCTTGTGTAGATACATGTGCCTTCTATTTGAGCTACATTGGTTATAAAGGGTGACATTTGAATAGATGCACATACATTTCAGACATTTTAGAAAAAGTGAAAAGTCTTTACTTGAAAGCCCCAAACTGCTTGGAGATGCTGGGGATTGAAGCCAGGACCTCAACATGCAAAACATGCGCTCTACCACTGAGCTACATCCCCTAACATGGTCTTTATTTCTTCATCTTGTGTAGATACATTTGCCTTCTATTTGAGCTATTTTGGTGATAAAGGGTGACATTGGAATAGATGCACATACATTTTAGAAAATGGTGAAAAGTCTTTACTTGAAAGCCCCAAACTAATTGGAGATGCTGGGGATTGAACCCAGGACCTCATACATGCAAAACATGCGCTCTACCACTGAGCTACATCCCCTGATGGCTTATTAAATGTATATTTGCATCTGCCTTTCAATCAAAATGTGCACGTGATAATTACTGGAATATATTGACATGAGGGACAGAGGTCTAAGAAACAGTTAAGAAGGTTGGTGGATTGCACCACATTGCTTGGAGATGCTGGGGATTGAACCCAGGACCTCATACATGCAAAGCATGCTCTCTACCACTGAGCTACATCCCCTAATATAGACATGGCTTTTTAATCTTGTGTAGATACATGTGCCTTCCATTTGAGCTACATTGGTTATAAAGGGTGACATTGGAATAGATGCACATACATATCAGACATTTTAGAAAAAGTGAAAAGTCTTTACTTGAAAGCCCCAAACTGCTTGGAGATGCTGGGGATTGAAGCCAGGACCTCATACATGCAAAACATGCGTTGTCCAACTGTCTAAGAAACAGTTAA
>NC_137101.1:34658351-34660851 GCF_949357685.1 Gobio gobio | reverse complement strand
CTACCACTGAGCTACATCCCCTGATGGCTTATTAAATGTATATTTGCATCTGCCTTTCAATCAAAATGTGCACGTGATAATTACTGGAATATATTGACATGAGGGACAGAGGTCTAAGAAACAGTTAAGAAGGTTGGTGGATTGCACCACATCGCTTGGAGATGCTGGGGATTGAACCCAGGACCTCATACATGCAAAGCATGCGCTCTACCACTGAGCTACATCCCCTGACTGTTGACAAAAGTTTTCTGCTTTGTATTTACATGTGCCTTTCAATCAAAATGTAAAGGTTATAAATGTCATTAATGGAATATATTGACATGAGAGCCAGAGGTCTAAGAAACAGTTAACAAGGTTGGTGGATAGTAACACATTGCTTGGAGATGCTGGGGATTGAACCCAGGACCTCATACATGCAAAGCATGCGCTCTACCACTGAGCTACATCCCCTGATGGCTTATTAAATGTATATTTGCATCTGCCTTTCAATCAAAATGTGCACGTGATAATTAATGGAATATATTGACATGAGGGACAGAGGTCTAAGAAACAGTTAAGAAGGTTGGTGGATTGCACCACATTGCTTGGAGATGCTGGGGATTGAACCCAGGACCTCATACATGCAAAGCATGCGCTCTACCACTGAGCTACATCCCCTAATATAGACATGGCTTTTTAATCTTGTGTAGATACATGTGCCTTCTATTTGAGCTACATTGGTTATAAATGGTGACATTGGAATAGATGCACATACATTTCAGACATTTTAGAAAAAGTGAAAAGTCTTTACTTGAAAGCCCCAAACTGCTTGGAGATGCTGGGGATTGAAGCCAGGACCTCAACATGCAAAACATGCGCTCTACCACTGAGCTACATCCCCTAATATGGTCTTTATTTCTTCATCTTGTGTAGATACATTTGCCTTCTATTTGAGCTATTTTGGTGATAACGGGTGACATTGGAATAGATGCACATACATTTTAGAAAATGGTGAAAAGTCTTTACTTGAAAGCCCCAAACTACTTGGAGATGCTGGGGATTGAACCCAGGACCTCATACATGCAAAGCATGCGCTCTACCACTGAGCTACATCCCCTGATGGCTTATTAAATGTGTATTTGCATGTCCCTTTCAATCAAAATGTGCAGGTGATAATTACTGGAATATATTGACATGAGGGACAGAGGTCTAAGAAACAGTTAATAAGGTTGGTGGATTGCACCACATTGCTTGGAGATGCTGGGGATTGAACCCAGGACCTCATACATGCAAAGCATGCGCTCTACCACTGAGCTACATCCCCTGATGGCTTATTAAATGTATATTTGCATCTGCCTTTCAATCAAAATGTGCACGTGATAATTACTGGAATATATTGACATGAGGGACAGAGGTCTAAGAAACAGTTAAGAAGGTTGGTGGATTGCACCACATTGCTTGGAGATGCTGGGGATTGAACCCAGGACCTCATACATGCAAAGCATGCGCTCTACCACTGAGCTACATCCCCTGATGGCTTATTAAATGTATATTTGCATCTGCCTTTCAATCAAAATGTGCACGTGATAATTACTGGAATATATTGACATGAGGGACAGAGGTCTAAGAAACAGTTAAGAAGGTTGGTGGATTGCACCACATTGCTTGGAGATGCTAGGGATTGAACCCAGGACCTCATACATGCAAAGCATGCGCTCTACCACTGAGCTACATCCCCTAATATAGACATGGCTTTTTAATCTTGTGTAGATACATGTGCCTTCTATTTGAGCTACATTGGTTATAAAGGGTGACATTGGAATAGATGCACATACATTTCAGACATTTTAGAAAAAGTGAAAAGTCTTTACTTGAAAGCCCCAAACTGCTTGGAGATGCTGGGGATTGAAGCCAGGACCTCAACATGCAAAACATGCGCTCTACCACTGAGCTACATCCCCTAACATGGTCTTTATTTCTTCATCTTGTGTAGATACATTTGCCTTCTATTTGAGCTATTTTGGTGATAAAGGGTGACATTGGAATAGATGCACATACATTTTAGAAAATGGTGAAAAGTCTTTACTTGAAAGCCCCAAACTACTTGGAGATGCTGGGGATTGAACCCAGGACCTCATACATGCAAAGCATGCGCTCTACCACTGAGCTACATCCCCTGATGGCTTATTAAATGTGTATTTGCATGTCCCTTTCAATCAAAATGTGCAGGTGATAATTACTGGAATATATTGACATGAGGGACAGAGGTCTAAGAAACAGTTAATAAGGTTGGTGGATTGCACCACATTGCTTGGAGATGCTGGGGATTGAACCCAGGACCTCATACATGCAAAGCATGCGCTCTACCACTGAGCTACATCCCCTGATGGCTTATTAAATGTATATTTGCATCTGCCTTTAAATCAAAATGTGCACGTGATAATTACTGGAATATATTGACATGAGGGACAGAGGTCTAAGAAACAGTTAAGAAGGTTGGTGGATTGCACCACATTGCTTG
>NC_137101.1:34640851-34643351 GCF_949357685.1 Gobio gobio | reverse complement strand
TCAATCAAAATGTTCAGGTTATAAATGTCATTAATGGAATATATTGACATGAGAGCCAGAGGTCTAAGAAACAGTTAACAAGGTTGGTGGATAGTAACACATTGCTTGGAGATGCTGGGGATTGAACCCAGGACCTCATACATGCAAAGCATGCGCTCTACCACTGAGCTACATCCCCTGATGGCTTATTAAATGTATATTTGCATCTGCCTTTCAATCAAAATGTGCACGTGATAATTACTGGAATATATTGACATGAGGGACAGAGGTCTAAGAAACAGTTAAGAAGGTTGGTGGATTGCACCACATTGCTTGGAGATGCTGGGGATTGAATCCAGGACCTCATACATGCAAAGCATGCGCTCTACAACTGAGCTACATCCCCTAATATAGACATGGCTTTTTAATCTTGTGTAGATACATGTGCCTTCTATTTGAGCTACATTGGTTATAAAGGGTGACATTGGAATAGATGCACATACATTTCAGACATTTTAGAAAAAGTGAAAAGTCTTTACTTGAAAGCCCCAAACTGCTTGGAGATGCTGGGGATTGAAGCCAGGACCTCAACATGCAAAACATGCGCTCTACCACTGAGCTACATCCCCTAACATGGTCTTTATTTCTTCATCTTGTGTATATACATTTGCCTTCTATTTGAGCTATTTTGGTGATAAAGGGTGACATTGGAATAGATGCACTTACATTTTAGAAAATGGTGAAAAGTCTTTACTTGAAAGCCCCAAACTACTTGGAGATGCTGGGGATTGAACCCAGGACCTCTTACATGCAAAGCATGCGCTCTACCACTGAGCTACATCCCCTGATGGCTTGTTAAATGTGTATTTGCATGTCCCTTTCAATCAAAATGTGCAGGTGATAATTACTGGAATATATTGACATGAGGGACAGAGGTCTAAGAAACAGTTAATAAGGTTAGTGGATTGCACCACATTGCTTGGAGATGCTGGGGATTGAACCCAGGACCTCATACATGCAAAGCATGCGCTCTACCACTGAGCTACATCCCCTGATGGCTTATTAAATGTATATTTGCATCTGCCTTTCAATCAAAATGTGCACGTGATAATTACTGGAATATATTGACATGAGTGACAGAGGTCTAAGAAACAGTTAAGAAGGTTGGTGGATTGCACCACATTGCTTGGAGATGCTGGGGATTGAACCCAGGACCTCATACATGCAAAGCATGCGCTCTACCACTGAGCTACATCCCCTGACTGTTGACAAAAGTTTTCTGCTTTGTATTTACATGTGCCTTTCAATCAAAATGTTCAGGTTATAAATGTCATTAATGGAATATATTGACATGAGAGCCAGAGGTCTAAGAAACAGTTAACAAGGTTGGTGGATAGTAACACATTGCTTGGAGATGCTGGGGATTGAACCCAGGACCTCATACATGCAAAGCATGCGCTCTACCACTGAGCTACATCCCCTAATATAGACATGGCTTTTTAATCTTGTGTAGATACATGTGCCTTCTATGTGAGCTACATTGGTTATAAAGGGTGACATTGGAATAGATGCACATACATTTCAGACATTTTAGAAAAAGTGAAAAGTCTTTACTTGAAAGCCCCAAACTGCTTGGAGATGCTGGGGATTGAAGCCAGGACCTCAACATGCAAAACATGCGCTCTACCACTGAGCTACATCCCCTAACATGGTCTTTATTTCTTCATCTTGTGTAGATACATTTGCCTTCTATTTGAGCTATTTTGGTGATAAAGGGTGACATTGGAATAGATGCACATACATTTTAGAAAATGGTGAAAAGTCTTTACTTGAAAGCCCCAAACTACTTGGAGATGCTGGGGATTGAACCCAGGACCTCATACATGCAAAGCATGCGCTCTACCACTGAGCTACATCCCCTGATGGCTTATTAAATGTATATTTGCATCTGCCTTTCAATCAAAATGTGCACGTGATAATTACTGAAATATATTGACATGAGGGACAGAGGTCTAAGAAACAGTTAAGAAGGTTGGTGGATTGCACCACATCGCTTGGAGATGCTGGGGATTGAACCCAGGACCTCATACATGCAAAGCATGCGCTCTACCACTGAGCTACATCCCCTAATATAGACATGGCTTTTTAATCTTGTGTAGATACATGTGCCTTCTATTTGAGCTACATTGGTTATAAAGGGTGACATTGGAATAGATGCACATACATTTCAGACATTTTAGAAAAAGTGAAAAGTCTTTACTTGAAAGCCCCAAACTGCTTGGAGATGCTGGGGATTGAAGCCAGGACCTCAACATGCAAAACATGCGCTCTACCACTGAGCTACATCCCCTAACATGGTCTTTATTTTTTCATCTTGTGTAGATACATTTGCCTTCTATTTGAGCTATTTTGGTGATAAAGGGTGACATTGGAATAGATGCACATACATTTTAGAAAATGGTGAAAAGTCTTTACTTGAAAGCCCCAAACTACTTGGAGATGCTGGGGATTGAACCCAGGA
>NC_137101.1:34625851-34635851 GCF_949357685.1 Gobio gobio | reverse complement strand
TGCCTTCTATTTGAGCTACATTGGTTATAAAGGGTGACATTGGAATAGATGCACATACATTTCAGACATTTTAGAAAAAGTGAAAAGTCTTTACTTGAAAGCCCCAAACTGCTTGGAGATGCTGGGGATTGAAGCCAGGACCTCAACATGCAAAACATGCGCTCTACCACTGAGCTACATCCCCTAACATGGTCTTTATTTCTTCATCTTGTGTAGATACATTTGCCTTCTATTTGAGCTATTTTGGTGATAAAGGGTGACATTGGAATAGATGCACATACATTTTAGAAAATGGTGAAAAGTCTTTACTTGAAAGCCCCAAACTACTTGGAGATGCTGGGGATTGAACCCAGGACCTCATACATGCAAAGCATGCGCTCTACCACTGAGCTACATCCCCTGATGGCTTATTAAATGTGTATTTGCATGTCCCTTTCAATCAAAATGTGCAGGTGATAATTACTGGAATATATTGACATGAGGGACAGAGGTCTAAGAAACAGTTAATAAGGTTGGTGGATTGCACCACATTGCTTGGAGATGCTGGGGATTGAACCCAGGACCTCATACATGCAAAGCATGCGCTCTACCACTGAGCTACATCCCCTGATGGCTTATTAAATGTATATTTGCATCTGCCTTTCAATCAAAATGTGCACGTGATAATTACTGGAATATATTGACATGAGGGACAGAGGTCTAAGAAACAGTTAAGAAGGTTGGTGGATTGCACCACATTGCTTGGAGATGCTGGGGATTGAACCCAGGACCTCATACATGCAAAGCATGCGCTCTACCACTGAGCTACATCCCCTGATGGCTTATTAAATGTATATTTGCATCTGCCTTTCAATCAAAATGTGCACGTGATAATTACTGGAATATATTGACATGAGGGACAGAGGTCTAAGAAACAGTTAAGAAGGTTGGTGGATTGCACCACATTGCTTGGAGATGCTGGGGATTGAACCCAGGACCTCATACATGCAAAGCATGCGCTCTACCACTGAGCTACATCCCCTAATATAGACATGGCTTTTTAATCTTGTGTAGATACATGTGCCTTCTATTTGAGCTACATTGGTTATAAAGGGTGACATTGGAATAGATGCACATACATTTCAGACATTTTAGAAAAAGTGAAAAGTCTTTACTTGAAAGCCCCAAACTGCTTGGAGATGCTGGGGATTGAAGCCAGGACCTCAACATGCAAAACATGCGCTCTACCACTGAGCTACATCCCCTAACATGGTCTTTATTTCTTCATCTTGTGTAGATACATTTGCCTTCTATTTGAGCTATTTTGGTGATAAAGGGTGACATTGGAATAGATGCACATACATTTTAGAAAATGGTGAAAAGTCTTTACTTGAAAGCCCCAAACTACTTGGAGATGCTGGGGATTGAACCCAGGACCTCATACATGCAAAGCATGCGCTCTACCACTGAGCTACATCCCCTGATGGCTTATTAAATGTGTATTTGCATGTCCCTTTCAATCAAAATGTGCAGGTGATAATTACTGGAATATATTGACATGAGGGACAGAGGTCTAAGAAACAGTTAATAAGGTTGGTGGATTGCACCACATTGCTTGGAGATGCTGGGGATTGAACCCAGGACCTCATACATGCAAAGCATGCGCTCTACCACTGAGCTACATCTCCTGATGGCTTATTAAATGTATATTTGCATCTGCCTTTCAATCAAAATGTGCACGTGATAATTACTGGAATATATTGACATGAGGGACAGAGGTCTAAGAAACAGTTAAGAAGGTTGGTGGATTGCACCACATTGCTTGGAGATGCTGGGGATTGAACCCAGGACCTCATACATGCAAAGCATGCGCTCTACCACTGAGCTACATCCCCTGATGGCTTATTAAATGTATATTTGCATCTGCCTTTCAATCAAAATGTGCACGTGATAATTACTGGAATATATTGACATGAGGGACAGAGGTCTAAGAAACAGTTAAGAAGGTTGGTGGATTGCACCACATTGCTTGGAGATGCTGGGGATTGAATCCAGGACCTCATACATGCAAAGCATGCGCTCTACCACTGAGCTACATCCCCTGATGGCTTATTAAATGTATATTTGCATCTGCCTTTCAATCAAAATGTGCACGTGATAATTACTGGAATATATTGACATGAGGGACAGAGGTCTAAGAAACAGTTAAGAAGGTTGGTGGATTGCACCACATCGCTTGGAGATGCTGGGGATTGAACCCAGGACCTCATACATGCAAAGCATGCGCTCTACCACTGAGCTACATCCCCTGACTGTTGACAAAAGTTTTCTGCTTTGTATTTACATGTGCCTTTCAATCAAAATGTAAAGGTTATAAATGTCATTAATGGAATATATTGACATGAGAGCCAGAGGTCTAAGAAACAGTTAACAAGGTTGGTGGATAGTAACACATTGCTTGGAGATGCTGGGGATTGAACCCAGGACCTCATACATGCAAAGCATGCGCTCTACCACTGAGCTACATCCCCTGATGGCTTATTAAATGTATATTTGCATCTGCCTTTCAATCAAAATGTGCACGTGATAATTAATGGAATATATTGACATGAGGGACAGAGGTCTAAGAAACAGTTAAGAAGGTTGGTGGATTGCACCACATTGCTTGGAGATGCTGGGGATTGAACCCAGGACCTCATACATGCAAAGCATGCGCTCTACCACTGAGCTACATCCCCTAATATAGACATGGCTTTTTAATCTTGTGTAGATACATGTGCCTTCTATTTGAGCTACATTGGTTATAAATGGTGACATTGGAATAGATGCACATACATTTCAGACATTTTAGAAAAAGTGAAAAGTCTTTACTTGAAAGCCCCAAACTGCTTGGAGATGCTGGGGATTGAAGCCAGGACCTCAACATGCAAAACATGCGCTCTACCACTGAGCTACATCCCCTAATATGGTCTTTATTTCTTCATCTTGTGTAGATACATTTGCCTTCTATTTGAGCTATTTTGGTGATAACGGGTGACATTGGAATAGATGCACATACATTTTAGAAAATGGTGAAAAGTCTTTACTTGAAAGCCCCAAACTACTTGGAGATGCTGGGGATTGAACCCAGGACCTCATACATGCAAAGCATGCGCTCTACCACTGAGCTACATCCCCTGATGGCTTATTAAATGTGTATTTGCATGTCCCTTTCAATCAAAATGTGCAGGTGATAATTACTGGAATATATTGACATGAGGGACAGAGGTCTAAGAAACAGTTAATAAGGTTGGTGGATTGCACCACATTGCTTGGAGATGCTGGGGATTGAACCCAGGACCTCATACATGCAAAGCATGCGCTCTACCACTGAGCTACATCCCCTGATGGCTTATTAAATGTATATTTGCATCTGCCTTTCAATCAAAATGTGCACGTGATAATTACTGGAATATATTGACATGAGGGACAGAGGTCTAAGAAACAGTTAAGAAGGTTGGTGGATTGCACCACATTGCTTGGAGATGCTGGGGATTGAACCCAGGACCTCATACATGCAAAGCATGCGCTCTACCACTGAGCTACATCCCCTGATGGCTTATTAAATGTATATTTGCATCTGCCTTTCAATCAAAATGTGCACGTGATAATTACTGGAATATATTGACATGAGGGACAGAGGTCTAAGAAACAGTTAAGAAGGTTGGTGGATTGCACCACATTGCTTGGAGATGCTAGGGATTGAACCCAGGACCTCATACATGCAAAGCATGCGCTCTACCACTGAGCTACATCCCCTAATATAGACATGGCTTTTTAATCTTGTGTAGATACATGTGCCTTCTATTTGAGCTACATTGGTTATAAAGGGTGACATTGGAATAGATGCACATACATTTCAGACATTTTAGAAAAAGTGAAAAGTCTTTACTTGAAAGCCCCAAACTGCTTGGAGATGCTGGGGATTGAAGCCAGGACCTCAACATGCAAAACATGCGCTCTACCACTGAGCTACATCCCCTAACATGGTCTTTATTTCTTCATCTTGTGTAGATACATTTGCCTTCTATTTGAGCTATTTTGGTGATAAAGGGTGACATTGGAATAGATGCACATACATTTTAGAAAATGGTGAAAAGTCTTTACTTGAAAGCCCCAAACTACTTGGAGATGCTGGGGATTGAACCCAGGACCTCATACATGCAAAGCATGCGCTCTACCACTGAGCTACATCCCCTGATGGCTTATTAAATGTGTATTTGCATGTCCCTTTCAATCAAAATGTGCAGGTGATAATTACTGGAATATATTGACATGAGGGACAGAGGTCTAAGAAACAGTTAATAAGGTTGGTGGATTGCACCACATTGCTTGGAGATGCTGGGGATTGAACCCAGGACCTCATACATGCAAAGCATGCGCTCTACCACTGAGCTACATCCCCTGATGGCTTATTAAATGTATATTTGCATCTGCCTTTAAATCAAAATGTGCACGTGATAATTACTGGAATATATTGACATGAGGGACAGAGGTCTAAGAAACAGTTAAGAAGGTTGGTGGATTGCACCACATTGCTTGGAGATGCTGGGGATTGAACCCAGGACCTCATACATGCAAAGCATGCGCTCTACCACTGAGCTACATCCCCTGATGGCTTATTAAATGTATATTTGCATCTGCCTTTCAATCAAAATGTGCACGTGATAATTACTGGAATATATTGACATGAGGGACAGAGGTCTAAGAAACAGTTAAGAAGGTTGGTGGATTGCACCACATTGCTTGGAGATGCTGGGGATTGAATCCAGGACCTCATACATGCAAAGCATGCGCTCTACCACTGAGCTACATCCCCTGATGGCTTATTAAATGTATATTTGCATCTGCCTTTCAATCAAAATGTGCACGTGATAATTACTGGAATATATTGACATGAGGGACAGAGGTCTAAGAAACAGTTAAGAAGGTTGGTGGATTGCACCACATCGCTTGGAGATGCTGGGGATTGAACCCAGGACCTCATACATGCAAAGCATGCGCTCTACCACTGAGCTACATCCCCTGACTGTTGACAAAAGTTTTCTGCTTTGTATTTACATGTGCCTTTCAATCAAAATGTAAAGGTTATAAATGTCATTAATGGAATATATTGACATGAGAGCCAGAGGTCTAAGAAACAGTTAACAAGGTTGGTGGATAGTAACACATTGCTTGGAGATGCTGGGGATTGAACCCAGGACCTCATACATGCAAAGCATGCGCTCTACCACTGAGCTACATCCCCTGATGGCTTATTAAATGTATATTTGCATCTGCCTTTCAATCAAAATGTGCACGTGATAATTAATGGAATATATTGACATGAGGGACAGAGGTCTAAGAAACAGTTAAGAAGGTTGGTGGATTGCACCACATTGCTTGGAGATGCTGGGGATTGAACCCAGGACCTCATACATGCAAAGCATGCGCTCTACCACTGAGCTACATCCCCTAATATAGACATGGCTTTTTAATCTTGTGTAGATACATGTGCCTTCTATTTGAGCTACATTGGTTATAAATGGTGACATTGGAATAGATGCACATACATTTCAGACATTTTAGAAAAAGTGAAAAGTCTTTACTTGAAAGCCCCAAACTGCTTGGAGATGCTGGGGATTGAAGCCAGGACCTCAACATGCAAAACATGCGCTCTACCACTGAGCTACATCCCCTAACATGGTCTTTATTTCTTCATCTTGTGTAGATACATTTGCCTTCTATTTGAGCTATTTTGGTGATAACGGGTGACATTGGAATAGATGCACATACATTTTAGAAAATGGTGAAAAGTCTTTACTTGAAAGCCCCAAACTACTTGGAGATGCTGGGGATTGAACCCAGGACCTCATACATGCAAAGCATGCGCTCTACCACTGAGCTACATCCCCTGATGGCTTATTAAATGTGTATTTGCATGTCCCTTTCAATCAAAATGTGCAGGTGATAATTACTGGAATATATTGACATGAGGGACAGAGGTCTAAGAAACAGTTAATAAGGTTGGTGGATTGCACCACATTGCTTGGAGATGCTGGGGATTGAACCCAGGACCTCATACATGCAAAGCATGCGCTCTACCACTGAGCTACATCCCCTGATGGCTTATTAAATGTATATTTGCATCTGCCTTTCAATCAAAATGTGCACGTGATAATTACTGGAATATATTGACATGAGGGACAGAGGTCTAAGAAACAGTTAAGAAGGTTGGTGGATTGCACCACATTGCTTGGAGATGCTGGGGATTGAACCCAGGACCTCATACATGCAAAGCATGCGCTCTACCACTGAGCTACATCCCCTGATGGCTTATTAAATGTATATTTGCATCTGCCTTTCAATCAAAATGTGCACGTGATAATTACTGGAATATATTGACATGAGGGACAGAGGTCTAAGAAACAGTTAAGAAGGTTGGTGGATTGCACCACATCGCTTGGAGATGCTGGGGATTGAACCCAGGACCTCATACATGCAAAGCATGCGCTCTACCACTGAGCTACATCCCCTAATATAGACATGGCTTTTTAATCTTGTGTAGATACATGTGCCTTCTATTTGAGCTACATTGGTTATAAAGGGTGACATTGGAATAGATGCACATACATTTCAGACATTTTAGAAAAAGTGAAAAGTCTTTACTTGAAAGCCCCAAACTGCTTGGAGTTGCTGGGGATTGAAGCCAGGACCTCATACATGCAAAACATGCGTTGTCCAACTGTCTAAGAAACAGTTAATAAGGTTGGTGGATTGTACCACATTGCTTGGAGATGCTGGGGATTGAACCCAGGACCTCATACATGCGAAGCATGCGCTCTACCACTGAGCTACATCCCCTGACTGTTGACAAAAGTTTTCTGCTTTGTATTTACATGTGCCTTTCAATCAAAATGTAAAGGTTATAAATGTCATTAATGGAATATATTGACATGAGAGCCAGAGGTCTAAGAAACAGTTAACAAGGTTGGTGGATAGTAACACATTGCTTGGAGATGCTGGGGATTGAACCCAGGACCTCATACGTGCAAAGCATGCGCTCTACCACTGAGCTACATCCCCTGATGGCTTATTAAATGTATATTTGCATCTGCCTTTAAATCAAAATGTGCGTGTGATAATTACCGGAATATATTGACATGAGGGACAGAGGTCTAAGAAACAGTTAAGAAGGTTGGTGGATTGCACCACATTGCTTGGAGATGCTGGGGATTGAACCCAGGACCTCATACATGCAAAGCATGCGCTCTACCACTGAGCTACATCCCCTAATATAGACATGGGTTTTTAATCTTGTGTAGATACATGTGCCTTCTATGTGAGCTACATTGGTTATAAAGGGTGACATTGGAATAGATGCACATACATTTCAGACATTTTAGAAAAAGTGAAAAGTCTTTACTTGAAAGCCCCAAACTGCTTGGAGATGCTGGGGATTGAAGCCAGGACCTCAACATGCAAAACATGCGCTCTACCACTGAGCTACATCCCCTAACATGGTCTTTATTTCTTCATCTTGTGTAGATACATTTGCCTTCTATTTGAGCTATTTTGGTGATAAAGGGTGACATTGGAATAGATGCACATACATTTTAGAAAATGGTGAAAAGTCTTTACTTGAAAGCCCCAAACTACTTGGAGATGCTGGGGATTGAACCCAGGACCTCATACATGCAAAGCATGCGCTCTACCACTGAGCTACATCCCCTGATGGCTTATTAAATGTATATTTGCATCTGCCTTTCAATCAAAATGTGCACGTGATAATTACTGGAATATATTGACATGAGGGACAGAGGTCTAAGAAACAGTTAAGAAGGTTGGTGGATTGCACCACATTGCTTGGAGATGCTGGGGATTGAATCCAGGACCTCATACATGCAAAGCATGCGCTCTACCACTGAGCTACATCCCCTGATGGCTTATTAAATGTATATTTGCATCTGCCTTTCAATCAAAATGTGCACGTGATAATTACTGGAATATATTGACATGAGGGACAGAGGTCTAAGAAACAGTTAAGAAGGTTGGTGGATTGCACCACATTGCTTGGAGATGCTGGGGATTGAATCCAGGACCTCATACATGCAAAGCATGCGCTCTACAACTGAGCTACATCCCCTAATATAGACATGGCTTTTTAATCTTGTGTAGATACATGTGCCTTCTATTTGAGCTACATTGGTTATAAAGGGTGACATTGGAATAGATGCACATACATTTCAGACATTTTAGAAAAAGTGAAAAGTCTTTACTTGAAAGCCCCAAACTGCTTGGAGATGCTGGGGATTGAAGCCAGGACCTCAACATGCAAAACATGCGCTCTACCACTGAGCTACATCCCCTAACATGGTCTTTATTTCTTCATCTTGTGTATATACATTTGCCTTCTATTTGAGCTATTTTGGTGATAAAGGGTGACATTGGAATAGATGCACTTACATTTTAGAAAATGGTGAAAAGTCTTTACTTGAATGCCCCAAACTACTTGGAGATGCTGGGGATTGAACCCAGGACCTCATACATGCAAAGCATGCGCTCTACCACTGAGCTACATCCCCTGATGGCTTGTTAAATGTGTATTTGCATGTCCCTTTCAATCAAAATGTGCAGGTGATAATTACTGGAATATATTGACATGAGGGACAGAGGTCTAAGAAACAGTTAATAAGGTTAGTGGATTGCACCACATTGCTTGGAGATGCTGGGGATTGAACCCAGGACCTCATACATGCAAAGCATGCGCTCTACCACTGAGCTACATCCCCTGATGGCTTATTAAATGTATATTTGCATCTGCCTTTCAATCAAAATGTGCACGTGATAATTACTGGAATATATTGACATGAGGGACAGAGGTCTAAGAAACAGTTAAGAAGGTTGGTGGATTGCACCACATTGCTTGGAGATGCTGGGGATTGAACCCAGGACCTCATACATGCAAAGCATGCGCTCTACCACTGAGCTACATCCCCTAATTTAGACATGGCTTTTTAATCTTGTGTAGATACATGTGCCTTCTATGTGAGCTACATTGGTTATAAAGGGTGACATTGGAATAGATGCACATACATTTCAGACATTTTAGAAAAAGTGAAAAGTCTTTACTTGAAAGCCCCAAACTGCTTGGAGATGCTGGGGATTGAAGCCAGGACCTCAACATGCAAAACATGCGCTCTACCACTGAGCTACATCCCCTAACATGGTCTTTATTTCTTCATCTTGTGTAGATACATTTGCCTTCTATTTGAGCTATTTTGGTGATAAAGGGTGACATTGGAATAGATGCACATACATTTTAGAAAATGGTGAAAAGTCTTTACTTGAAAGCCCCAAACTACTTGGAGATGCTGGGGATTGAACCCAGGACCTCATACATGCAAAGCATGCCAGCATGCCAGCAAGCATGCTCTACCACTGAGCTACATCCCCTGATGGCTTATTAAATGTGTATTTGCATGTCCCTTTCAATCAAAATGTGCAGGTGATAATTACTGGAATATATTGACATGAGGGACAGAGGTCTAAGAAACAGTTAATAAGGTTAGTGGATTGCACCACATTGCTTGGGATTGAACCCAGGACCTCATACACGCAAAGCATGCGCTCTACCACTGAGCTACATCCCCTGACTGTTGACAAAAGTTTTCTGCTTTGTATTTACATGTGCCTTTCAATCAAAATGTGCAGGTTATAAATGTCATTAATAGAATATATTGACATGAGAGCCAGAGGTCTAAGAAACAGTTAACAAGGTTGGTGGATAGTAACACATTGCTTGGAGATGCTGGGGATTGGACCCAGGACCTCATACATGCCTCAAGCATGCGCTCTACCACTGAGCTACATCCCCTAATATAGACATGGCTTTTTAATCTTGTGTAGATACATGTGCCTTCTATTTGAGCTACATTGGTTATAAAGGGTGACATTGGAATAGATGCACATACATTTCAAACATTTTAGAAAAAGTGAAAAG
>NC_137101.1:34613351-34618351 GCF_949357685.1 Gobio gobio | reverse complement strand
TGTGTAGATACATGTGCCTTCTATTTGAGCTACATTGGTTATAAAGGGTGACATTGGAATAGATGCACATACATTTCAGACATTTTAGAAAAAGTGAAAAGTCTTTACTTGAAAGCCCCAAACTGCTTGGAGATGCTGGGGATTGAAGCCAGGACCTCAACATGCAAAACATGCGCTCTACCACTGAGCTACATCCCCTAACATGGTCTTTATTTCTTCATCTTGTGTATATACATTTGCCTTCTATTTGAGCTATTTTGGTGATAAAGGGTGACATTGGAATAGATGCACTTACATTTTAGAAAATGGTGAAAAGTCTTTACTTGAATGCCCCAAACTACTTGGAGATGCTGGGGATTGAACCCAGGACCTCATACATGCAAAGCATGCGCTCTACCACTGAGCTACATCCCCTGATGGCTTGTTAAATGTGTATTTGCATGTCCCTTTCAATCAAAATGTGCAGGTGATAATTACTGGAATATATTGACATGAGGGACAGAGGTCTAAGAAACAGTTAATAAGGTTAGTGGATTGCACCACATTGCTTGGAGATGCTGGGGATTGAACCCAGGACCTCATACATGCAAAGCATGCGCTCTACCACTGAGCTACATCCCCTGATGGCTTATTAAATGTATATTTGCATCTGCCTTTCAATCAAAATGTGCACGTGATAATTACTGGAATATATTGACATGAGGGACAGAGGTCTAAGAAACAGTTAAGAAGGTTGGTGGATTGCACCACATTGCTTGGAGATGCTGGGGATTGAACCCAGGACCTCATACATGCAAAGCATGCGCTCTACCACTGAGCTACATCCCCTAATTTAGACATGGCTTTTTAATCTTGTGTAGATACATGTGCCTTCTATGTGAGCTACATTGGTTATAAAGGGTGACATTGGAATAGATGCACATACATTTCAGACATTTTAGAAAAAGTGAAAAGTCTTTACTTGAAAGCCCCAAACTGCTTGGAGATGCTGGGGATTGAAGCCAGGACCTCAACATGCAAAACATGCGCTCTACCACTGAGCTACATCCCCTAACATGGTCTTTATTTCTTCATCTTGTGTAGATACATTTGCCTTCTATTTGAGCTATTTTGGTGATAAAGGGTGACATTGGAATAGATGCACATACATTTTAGAAAATGGTGAAAAGTCTTTACTTGAAAGCCCCAAACTACTTGGAGATGCTGGGGATTGAACCCAGGACCTCATACATGCAAAGCATGCGCTCTACCACTGAGCTACATCCCCTGATGGCTTATTAAATGTGTATTTGCATGTCCCTTTCAATCAAAATGTGCAGGTGATAATTACTGGAATATATTGACATGAGGGACAGAGGTCTAAGAAACAGTTAATAAGGTTAGTGGATTGCACCACATTGCTTGGGATTGAACCCAGGACCTCATACATGCAAAGCATGCGCTCTACCACTGAGCTACATCCCCTGACTGTTGACAAAAGTTTTCTGCTTTGTATTTACATGTGCCTTTCAATCAAAATGTGCAGGTTATAAATGTCATTAATAGAATATATTGACATGAGAGCCAGAGGTCTAAGAAACAGTTAACAAGGTTGGTGGATAGTAACACATTGCTTGGAGATGCTGGGGATTGGACCCAGGACCTCATACATGCCTCAAGCATGCGCTCTACCACTGAGCTACATCCCCTAATATAGACATGGCTTTTTAATCTTGTGTAGATACATGTGCCTTCTATTTGAGCTACATTGGTTATAAAGGGTGACATTGGAATAGATGCACATACATTTCAAACATTTTAGAAAAAGTGAAAAGTCTTTACTTGAAAGCCCCAAACTGCGTGGAGATGCTGGGGATTGAAGCCAGGACCTCATACATTCAAAACATGCGTTGTCCAACTGTCTAAGAAACAGTTAATAAGGTTGGTGGATTGTACCACATTGCTTGGAGATGCTGGGGATTGAACCCAGGACCTCATACATGCGAAGCATGCGCTCTACCACTGAGCTACATCCCCTGACTGTTGACAAAAGTTTTCTGCTTTGTATTTACATGTGCCTTTCAATCAAAATGTTCAGGTTATAAATGTCATTAATGGAATATATTGACATGAGAGCCAGAGGTCTAAGAAACAGTTAACAAGGTTGGTGGATAGTAACACATTGCTTGGAGATGCTGGGGATTGAACCCAGGACCTCATACATGCAAAGCATGCGCTCTACCACTGAGCTACATCCCCTGATGGCTTATTAAATGTATATTTGCATCTGCCTTTCAATCAAAATGTGCACGTGATAATTACTGGAATATATTGACATGAGGGACAGAGGTCTAAGAAACAGTTAAGAAGGTTGGTGGATTGCACCACATTGCTTGGAGATGCTGGGGATTGAATCCAGGACCTCATACATGCAAAGCATGCGCTCTACAACTGAGCTACATCCCCTAATATAGACATGGCTTTTTAATCTTGTGTAGATACATGTGCCTTCTATTTGAGCTACATTGGTTATAAAGGGTGACATTGGAATAGATGCACATACATTTCAGACATTTTAGAAAAAGTGAAAAGTCTTTACTTGAAAGCCCCAAACTGCTTGGAGATGCTGGGGATTGAAGCCAGGACCTCAACATGCAAAACATGCGCTCTACCACTGAGCTACATCCCCTAACATGGTCTTTATTTCTTCATCTTGTGTATATACATTTGCCTTCTATTTGAGCTATTTTGGTGATAAAGGGTGACATTGGAATAGATGCACTTACATTTTAGAAAATGGTGAAAAGTCTTTACTTGAAAGCCCCAAACTACTTGGAGATGCTGGGGATTGAACCCAGGACCTCTTACATGCAAAGCATGCGCTCTACCACTGAGCTACATCCCCTGATGGCTTGTTAAATGTGTATTTGCATGTCCCTTTCAATCAAAATGTGCAGGTGATAATTACTGGAATATATTGACATGAGGGACAGAGGTCTAAGAAACAGTTAATAAGGTTAGTGGATTGCACCACATTGCTTGGAGATGCTGGGGATTGAACCCAGGACCTCATACATGCAAAGCATGCGCTCTACCACTGAGCTACATCCCCTGATGGCTTATTAAATGTATATTTGCATCTGCCTTTCAATCAAAATGTGCACGTGATAATTACTGGAATATATTGACATGAGTGACAGAGGTCTAAGAAACAGTTAAGAAGGTTGGTGGATTGCACCACATTGCTTGGAGATGCTGGGGATTGAACCCAGGACCTCATACATGCAAAGCATGCGCTCTACCACTGAGCTACATCCCCTGACTGTTGACAAAAGTTTTCTGCTTTGTATTTACATGTGCCTTTCAATCAAAATGTTCAGGTTATAAATGTCATTAATGGAATATATTGACATGAGAGCCAGAGGTCTAAGAAACAGTTAACAAGGTTGGTGGATAGTAACACATTGCTTGGAGATGCTGGGGATTGAACCCAGGACCTCATACATGCAAAGCATGCGCTCTACCACTGAGCTACATCCCCTAATATAGACATGGCTTTTTAATCTTGTGTAGATACATGTGCCTTCTATGTGAGCTACATTGGTTATAAAGGGTGACATTGGAATAGATGCACATACATTTCAGACATTTTAGAAAAAGTGAAAAGTCTTTACTTGAAAGCCCCAAACTGCTTGGAGATGCTGGGGATTGAAGCCAGGACCTCAACATGCAAAACATGCGCTCTACCACTGAGCTACATCCCCTAACATGGTCTTTATTTCTTCATCTTGTGTAGATACATTTGCCTTCTATTTGAGCTATTTTGGTGATAAAGGGTGACATTGGAATAGATGCACATACATTTTAGAAAATGGTGAAAAGTCTTTACTTGAAAGCCCCAAACTACTTGGAGATGCTGGGGATTGAACCCAGGACCTCATACATGCAAAGCATGCGCTCTACCACTGAGCTACATCCCCTGATGGCTTATTAAATGTATATTTGCATCTGCCTTTCAATCAAAATGTGCACGTGATAATTACTGAAATATATTGACATGAGGGACAGAGGTCTAAGAAACAGTTAAGAAGGTTGGTGGATTGCACCACATCGCTTGGAGATGCTGGGGATTGAACCCAGGACCTCATACATGCAAAGCATGCGCTCTACCACTGAGCTACATCCCCTAATATAGACATGGCTTTTTAATCTTGTGTAGATACATGTGCCTTCTATTTGAGCTACATTGGTTATAAAGGGTGACATTGGAATAGATGCACATACATTTCAGACATTTTAGAAAAAGTGAAAAGTCTTTACTTGAAAGCCCCAAACTGCTTGGAGATGCTGGGGATTGAAGCCAGGACCTCAACATGCAAAACATGCGCTCTACCACTGAGCTACATCCCCTAACATGGTCTTTATTTTTTCATCTTGTGTAGATACATTTGCCTTCTATTTGAGCTATTTTGGTGATAAAGGGTGACATTGGAATAGATGCACATACATTTTAGAAAATGGTGAAAAGTCTTTACTTGAAAGCCCCAAACTACTTGGAGATGCTGGGGATTGAACCCAGGACCTCATACATGCAAAACATGCGTTGTCCAACTGTCTAAGAAACAGTTAATAAGGTTGGAGGATTGTACCACATTGCTTTGAGATGCTGGGGATTGAACCCAGGACCTCATACATGCGAAGCATGCGCTCTACCACTGAGCTGCATCCCCTGACTGTTGACAAAAGTTTTCTGCTTTGTATTTACATGTGCCTTTCAATCAAAATGTAAAGGTTATAAATGTCATTAATGGAATATATTGACATGAGAGCCAGAGGTCTAAGAAACAGTTAACAAGGTTGGTGGATAGTAACACATTGCTTGGAGATGCTGGGGATTGAACCCAGGACCTCATACATGCAAAGCATGCGCTCTACCACTGAGCTACATCCCCTGATAGCTTATTAAATGTATATTTGCATCTGCCTTTCAATCAAAATGTGCACGTGATAATTACTGGAAT
>NC_137101.1:34590851-34593351 GCF_949357685.1 Gobio gobio | reverse complement strand
GTGAAAAGTCTTTACTTGAAAGCCCCAAACTGCTTGGAGATGCTGGGGATTGAAGCCAGGACCTCAACATGCAAAACATGCGCTCTACCACTGAGCTACATCCCCTAACATGGTCTTTATTTCTTCATCTTGTGTATATACATTTGCCTTCTATTTGAGCTATTTTGGTGATAAAGGGTGACATTGGAATAGATGCACTTACATTTTAGAAAATGGTGAAAAGTCTTTACTTGAATGCCCCAAACTACTTGGAGATGCTGGGGATTGAACCCAGGACCTCATACATGCAAAGCATGCGCTCTACCACTGAGCTACATCCCCTGATGGCTTGTTAAATGTGTATTTGCATGTCCCTTTCAATCAAAATGTGCAGGTGATAATTACTGGAATATATTGACATGAGGGACAGAGGTCTAAGAAACAGTTAATAAGGTTAGTGGATTGCACCACATTGCTTGGAGATGCTGGGGATTGAACCCAGGACCTCATACATGCAAAGCATGCGCTCTACCACTGAGCTACATCCCCTGATGGCTTATTAAATGTATATTTGCATCTGCCTTTCAATCAAAATGTGCACGTGATAATTACTGGAATATATTGACATGAGGGACAGAGGTCTAAGAAACAGTTAAGAAGGTTGGTGGATTGCACCACATTGCTTGGAGATGCTGGGGATTGAACCCAGGACCTCATACATGCAAAGCATGCGCTCTACCACTGAGCTACATCCCCTAATTTAGACATGGCTTTTTAATCTTGTGTAGATACATGTGCCTTCTATGTGAGCTACATTGGTTATAAAGGGTGACATTGGAATAGATGCACATACATTTCAGACATTTTAGAAAAAGTGAAAAGTCTTTACTTGAAAGCCCCAAACTGCTTGGAGATGCTGGGGATTGAAGCCAGGACCTCAACATGCAAAACATGCGCTCTACCACTGAGCTACATCCCCTAACATGGTCTTTATTTCTTCATCTTGTGTAGATACATTTGCCTTCTATTTGAGCTATTTTGGTGATAAAGGGTGACATTGGAATAGATGCACATACATTTTAGAAAATGGTGAAAAGTCTTTACTTGAAAGCCCCAAACTACTTGGAGATGCTGGGGATTGAACCCAGGACCTCATACATGCAAAGCATGCGCTCTACCACTGAGCTACATACCCTGATGGCTTATTAAATGTGTATTTGCATGTCCCTTTCAATCAAAATGTGCAGGTGATAATTACTGGAATATATTGACATGAGGGACAGAGGTCTAAGAAACAGTTAATAAGGTTAGTGGATTGCACCACATTGCTTGGGATTGAACCCAGGACCTCATACATGCAAAGCATGCGCTCTACCACTGAGCTACATCCCCTGACTGTTGACAAAAGTTTTCTGCTTTGTATTTACATGTGCCTTTCAATCAAAATGTGCAGGTTATAAATGTCATTAATAGAATATATTGACATGAGAGCCAGAGGTCTAAGAAACAGTTAACAAGGTTGGTGGATAGTAACACATTGCTTGGAGATGCTGGGGATTGGACCCAGGACCTCATACATGCCTCAAGCATGCGCTCTACCACTGAGCTACATCCCCTAATATAGACATGGGTTTTTAATCTTGTGTAGATACATGTGCCTTCTATTTGAGCTACATTGGTTATAAAGGGTGACATTGGAATAGATGCACATACATTTCAAACATTTTAGAAAAAGTGAAAAGTCTTTACTTGAAAGCCCCAAACTGCGTGGAGATGCTGGGGATTGAAGCCAGGACCTCATACATTCAAAACATGCGTTGTCCAACTGTCTAAGAAACAGTTAATAAGGTTGGTGGATTGTACCACATTGCTTGGAGATGCTGGGGATTGAACCCAGGACCTCATACATGCGAAGCATGCGCTCTACCACTGAGCTACATCCCCTGACTGTTGACAAAAGTTTTCTGCTTTGTATTTACATGTGCCTTTCAATCAAAATGTTCAGGTTATAAATGTCATTAATGGAATATATTGACATGAGAGCCAGAGGTCTAAGAAACAGTTAACAAGGTTGGTGGATAGTAACACATTGCTTGGAGATGCTGGGGATTGAACCCAGGACCTCATACATGCAAAGCATGCGCTCTACCACTGAGCTACATCCCCTGATGGCTTATTAAATGTATATTTGCATCTGCCTTTCAATCAAAATGTGCACGTGATAATTACTGGAATATATTGACATGAGGGACAGAGGTCTAAGAAACAGTTAAGAAGGTTGGTGGATTGCACCACATTGCTTGGAGATGCTGGGGATTGAATCCAGGACCTCATACATGCAAAGCATGCGCTCTACAACTGAGCTACATCCCCTAATATAGACATGGCTTTTTAATCTTGTGTAGATACATGTGCCTTCTATTTGAGCTACATTGGTTATAAAGGGTGACATTGGAATAGATGCACATACATTTCAGACATTTTAGAAAAAGTGAAAAGTCTTTACTTGAAAGCCCCAAAC
>NC_137101.1:34580851-34585851 GCF_949357685.1 Gobio gobio | reverse complement strand
CTGAGCTACATCCCCTAACATGGTCTTTATTTCTTCATCTTGTGTATATACATTTGCCTTCTATTTGAGCTATTTTGGTGATAAAGGGTGACATTGGAATAGATGCACTTACATTTTAGAAAATGGTGAAAAGTCTTTACTTGAATGCCCCAAACTACTTGGAGATGCTGGGGATTGAACCCAGGACCTCATACATGCAAAGCATGCGCTCTACCACTGAGCTACATCCCCTGATGGCTTGTTAAATGTGTATTTGCATGTCCCTTTCAATCAAAATGTGCAGGTGATAATTACTGGAATATATTGACATGAGGGACAGAGGTCTAAGAAACAGTTAATAAGGTTAGTGGATTGCACCACATTGCTTGGAGATGCTGGGGATTGAACCCAGGACCTCATACATGCAAAGCATGCGCTCTACCACTGAGCTACATCCCCTGATGGCTTATTAAATGTATATTTGCATCTGCCTTTCAATCAAAATGTGCACGTGATAATTACTGGAATATATTGACATGAGGGACAGAGGTCTAAGAAACAGTTAAGAAGGTTGGTGGATTGCACCACATTGCTTGGAGATGCTGGGGATTGAATCCAGGACCTCATACATGCAAAGCATGCGCTCTACAACTGAGCTACATCCCCTAATATAGACATGGCTTTTTAATCTTGTGTAGATACATGTGCCTTCTATTTGAGCTACATTGGTTATAAAGGGTGACATTGGAATAGATGCACATACATTTCAGACATTTTAGAAAAAGTGAAAAGTCTTTACTTGAAAGCCCCAAACTGCTTGGAGATGCTGGGGATTGAAGCCAGGACCTCAACATGCAAAACATGCGCTCTACCACTGAGCTACATCCCCTAACATGGTCTTTATTTCTTCATCTTGTGTATATACATTTGCCTTCTATTTGAGCTATTTTGGTGATAAAGGGTGACATTGGAATAGATGCACTTACATTTTAGAAAATGGTGAAAAGTCTTTACTTGAATGCCCCAAACTACTTGGAGATGCTGGGGATTGAACCCAGGACCTCATACATGCAAAGCATGCGCTCTACCACTGAGCTACATCCCCTGATGGCTTGTTAAATGTGTATTTGCATGTCCCTTTCAATCAAAATGTGCAGGTGATAATTACTGGAATATATTGACATGAGGGACAGAGGTCTAAGAAACAGTTAATAAGGTTAGTGGATTGCACCACATTGCTTGGAGATGCTGGGGATTGAACCCAGGACCTCATACATGCAAAGCATGCGCTCTACCACTGAGCTACATCCCCTGATGGCTTATTAAATGTATATTTGCATCTGCCTTTCAATCAAAATGTGCACGTGATAATTACTGGAATATATTGACATGAGGGACAGAGGTCTAAGAAACAGTTAAGAAGGTTGGTGGATTGCACCACATTGCTTGGAGATGCTGGGGATTGAACCCAGGACCTCATACATGCAAAGCATGCGCTCTACCACTGAGCTACATCCCCTAATTTAGACATGGCTTTTTAATCTTGTGTAGATACATGTGCCTTCTATGTGAGCTACATTGGTTATAAAGGGTGACATTGGAATAGATGCACATACATTTCAGACATTTTAGAAAAAGTGAAAAGTCTTTACTTGAAAGCCCCAAACTGCTTGGAGATGCTGGGGATTGAAGCCAGGACCTCAACATGCAAAACATGCGCTCTACCACTGAGCTACATCCCCTAACATGGTCTTTATTTCTTCATCTTGTGTAGATACATTTGCCTTCTATTTGAGCTATTTTGGTGATAAAGGGTGACATTGGAATAGATGCACATACATTTTAGAAAATGGTGAAAAGTCTTTACTTGAAAGCCCCAAACTACTTGGAGATGCTGGGGATTGAACCCAGGACCTCATACATGCAAAGCATGCGCTCTACCACTGAGCTACATCCCCTGATGGCTTATTAAATGTGTATTTGCATGTCCCTTTCAATCAAAATGTGCAGGTGATAATTACTGGAATATATTGACATGAGGGACAGAGGTCTAAGAAACAGTTAATAAGGTTAGTGGATTGCACCACATTGCTTGGAGATGCTGGGGATTGAATCCAGGACCTCATACATGCAAAGCATGCGCTCTACAACTGAGCTACATCCCCTAATATAGACATGGCTTTTTAATCTTGTGTAGATACATGTGCCTTCTATTTGAGCTACATTGGTTATAAAGGGTGACATTGGAATAGATGCACATACATTTCAGACATTTTAGAAAAAGTGAAAAGTCTTTACTTGAAAGCCCCAAACTGCTTGGAGATGCTGGGGATTGAAGCCAGGACCTCAACATGCAAAACATGCGCTCTACCACTGAGCTACATCCCCTAACATGGTCTTTATTTCTTCATCTTGTGTATATACATTTGCCTTCTATTTGAGCTATTTTGGTGATAAAGGGTGACATTGGAATAGATGCACTTACATTTTAGAAAATGGTGAAAAGTCTTTACTTGAATGCCCCAAACTACTTGGAGATGCTGGGGATTGAACCCAGGACCTCATACATGCAAAGCATGCGCTCTACCACTGAGCTACATCCCCTGATGGCTTGTTAAATGTGTATTTGCATGTCCCTTTCAATCAAAATGTGCAGGTGATAATTACTGGAATATATTGACATGAGGGACAGAGGTCTAAGAAACAGTTAATAAGGTTAGTGGATTGCACCACATTGCTTGGAGATGCTGGGGATTGAACCCAGGACCTCATACATGCAAAGCATGCGCTCTACCACTGAGCTACATCCCCTGATGGCTTATTAAATGTATATTTGCATCTGCCTTTCAATCAAAATGTGCACGTGATAATTACTGGAATATATTGACATGAGGGACAGAGGTCTAAGAAACAGTTAAGAAGGTTGGTGGATTGCACCACATTGCTTGGAGATGCTGGGGATTGAACCCAGGACCTCATACATGCAAAGCATGCGCTCTACCACTGAGCTACATCCCCTAATTTAGACATGGCTTTTTAATCTTGTGTAGATACATGTGCCTTCTATGTGAGCTACATTGGTTATAAAGGGTGACATTGGAATAGATGCACATACATTTCAGACATTTTAGAAAAAGTGAAAAGTCTTTACTTGAAAGCCCCAAACTGCTTGGAGATGCTGGGGATTGAAGCCAGGACCTCAACATGCAAAACATGCGCTCTACCACTGAGCTACATCCCCTAACATGGTCTTTATTTCTTCATCTTGTGTAGATACATTTGCCTTCTATTTGAGCTATTTTGGTGATAAAGGGTGACATTGGAATAGATGCACATACATTTTAGAAAATGGTGAAAAGTCTTTACTTGAAAGCCCCAAACTACTTGGAGATGCTGGGGATTGAACCCAGGACCTCATACATGCAAAGCATGCGCTCTACCACTGAGCTACATCCCCTGATGGCTTATTAAATGTGTATTTGCATGTCCCTTTCAATCAAAATGTGCAGGTGATAATTACTGGAATATATTGACATGAGGGACAGAGGTCTAAGAAACAGTTAATAAGGTTAGTGGATTGCACCACATTGCTTGGAGATGCTGGGGATTGAATCCAGGACCTCATACATGCAAAGCATGCGCTCTACAACTGAGCTACATCCCCTAATATAGACATGGCTTTTTAATCTTGTGTAGATACATGTGCCTTCTATTTGAGCTACATTGGTTATAAAGGGTGACATTGGAATAGATGCACATACATTTCAGACATTTTAGAAAAAGTGAAAAGTCTTTACTTGAAAGCCCCAAACTGCTTGGAGATGCTGGGGATTGAAGCCAGGACCTCAACATGCAAAACATGCGCTCTACCACTGAGCTACATCCCCTAACATGGTCTTTATTTCTTCATCTTGTGTATATACATTTGCCTTCTATTTGAGCTATTTTGGTGATAAAGGGTGACATTGGAATAGATGCACTTACATTTTAGAAAATGGTGAAAAGTCTTTACTTGAAAGCCCCAAACTACTTGGAGATGCTGGGGATTGAACCCAGGACCTCATACATGCAAAGCATGCGCTCTACCACTGAGCTACATCCCCTGATGGCTTGTTAAATGTGTATTTGCATGTCCCTTTCAATCAAAATGTGCAGGTGATAATTACTGGAATATATTGACATGAGGGACAGAGGTCTAAGAAACAGTTAATAAGGTTAGTGGATTGCACCACATTGCTTGGAGATGCTGGGGATTGAACCCAGGACCTCATACATGCAAAGCATGCGCTCTACCACTGAGCTACATCCCCTGATGGCTTATTAAATGTATATTTGCATCTGCCTTTCAATCAAAATGTGCGTGTGATAATTACTGGAATATATTGACATGAGGGACAGAGGTCTAAGAAACAGTTAAGAAGGTTGGTGGATTGCACCACATTGCTTGGAGATGCTGGGGATTGAACCCAGGACCTCATACATGCAAAGCATGCGCTCTACCACTGAGCTACATCCCCTAATTTAGACATGGCTTTTTAATCTTGTGTAGATACATGTGCCTTCTATGTGAGCTACATTGGTTATAAAGGGTGACATTGGAATAGATGCACATACATTTCAGACATTTTAGAAAAAGTGAAAAGTCTTTACTTGAAAGCCCCAAACTGCTTGGAGATGCTGGGGATTGAAGCCAGGACCTCAACATGCAAAACATGCGCTCTACCACTGAGCTACATCCCCTAACATGGTCTTTATTTCTTCATCTTGTGTAGATACATTTGCCTTCTATTTGAGCTATTTTGGTGATAAAGGGTGACATTGGAATAGATGCACATACATTTTAGAAAATGGTGAAAAGTCTTTACTTGAAAGCCCCAAACTACTTGGAGATGCTGGGGATTGAACCCAGGACCTCATACATGCAAAGCATGCGCTCTACCACTGAGCTACATCCCCTGATGGCTTATTAAATGTGTATTTGCATGTCCCTTTCAATCAAAATGTGCAGGTGATAATTACTG
>NC_137101.1:34565851-34570851 GCF_949357685.1 Gobio gobio | reverse complement strand
TCTAAGAAACAGTTAATAAGGTTAGTGGATTGCACCACATTGCTTGGAGATGCTGGGGATTGAACCCAGGACCTCATACATGCAAAGCATGCGCTCTACCACTGAGCTACATCCCCTGATGGCTTATTAAATGTATATTTGCATCTGCCTTTCAATCAAAATGTGCACGTGATAATTACTGGAATATATTGACATGAGGGACAGAGGTCTAAGAAACAGTTAAGAAGGTTGGTGGATTGCACCACATTGCTTGGAGATGCTGGGGATTGAATCCAGGACCTCATACATGCAAAGCATGCGCTCTACCACTGAGCTACATCCCCTGATGGCTTATTAAATGTATATTTGCATCTGCCTTTCAATCAAAATGTGCACGTGATAATTACTGGAATATATTGACATGAGTGACAGAGGTCTAAGAAACAGTTAAGAAGGTTGGTGGATTGCACCACATTGCTTGGAGATGCTGGGGATTGAACCCAGGACCTCATACATGCAAAGCATGCGCTCTACCACTGAGCTACATCCCCTGACTGTTGACAAAAGTTTTCTGCTTTGTATTTACATGTGCCTTTCAATCAAAATGTTCAGGTTATAAATGTCATTAATGGAATATATTGACATGAGAGCCAGAGGTCTAAGAAACAGTTAACAAGGTTGGTGGATAGTAACACATTGCTTGGAGATGCTGGGGATTGAACCCAGGACCTCATACATGCAAAGCATGCGCTCTACCACTGAGCTACATCCCCTGATGGCTTATTAAATGTATATTTGCATCTGCCTTTCAATCAAAATGTGCACGTGATAATTACTGGAATATATTGACATGAGGGACAGAGGTCTAAGAAACAGTTAAGAAGGTTGGTGGATTGCACCACATTGCTTGGAGATGCTGGGGATTGAATCCAGGACCTCATACATGCAAAGCATGCGCTCTACAACTGAGCTACATCCCCTAATATAGACATGGCTTTTTAATCTTGTGTAGATACATGTGCCTTCTATTTGAGCTACATTGGTTATAAAGGGTGACATTGGAATAGATGCACATACATTTCAGACATTTTAGAAAAAGTGAAAAGTCTTTACTTGAAAGCCCCAAACTGCTTGGAGATGCTGGGGATTGAAGCCAGGACCTCAACATGCAAAACATGCGCTCTACCACTGAGCTACATCCCCTAACATGGTCTTTATTTCTTCATCTTGTGTATATACATTTGCCTTCTATTTGAGCTATTTTGGTGATAAAGGGTGACATTGGAATAGATGCACTTACATTTTAGAAAATGGTGAAAAGTCTTTACTTGAAAGCCCCAAACTACTTGGAGATGCTGGGGATTGAACCCAGGACCTCATACATGCAAAGCATGCGCTCTACCACTGAGCTACATCCCCTGATGGCTTGTTAAATGTGTATTTGCATGTCCCTTTCAATCAAAATGTGCAGGTGATAATTACTGGAATATATTGACATGAGGGACAGAGGTCTAAGAAACAGTTAATAAGGTTAGTGGATTGCACCACATTGCTTGGAGATGCTGGGGATTGAACCCAGGACCTCATACATGCAAAGCATGCGCTCTACCACTGAGCTACATCCCCTGATGGCTTATTAAATGTATATTTGCATCTGCCTTTCAATCAAAATGTGCACGTGATAATTACTGGAATATATTGACATGAGGGACAGAGGTCTAAGAAACAGTTAAGAAGGTTGGTGGATTGCACCACATTGCTTGGAGATGCTGGGGATTGAATCCAGGACCTCATACATGCAAAGCATGCGCTCTACAACTGAGCTACATCCCCTAATATAGACATGGCTTTTTAATCTTGTGTAGATACATGTGCCTTCTATTTGAGCTACATTGGTTATAAAGGGTGACATTGGAATAGATGCACATACATTTCAGACATTTTAGAAAAAGTGAAAAGTCTTTACTTGAAAGCCCCAAACTGCTTGGAGATGCTGGGGATTGAAGCCAGGACCTCAACATGCAAAACATGCGCTCTACCACTGAGCTACATCCCCTAACATGGTCTTTATTTCTTCATCTTGTGTATATACATTTGCCTTCTATTTGAGCTATTTTGGTGATAAAGGGTGACATTGGAATAGATGCACTTACATTTTAGAAAATGGTGAAAAGTCTTTACTTGAATGCCCCAAACTACTTGGAGATGCTGGGGATTGAACCCAGGACCTCATACATGCAAAGCATGCGCTCTACCACTGAGCTACATCCCCTGATGGCTTGTTAAATGTGTATTTGCATGTCCCTTTCAATCAAAATGTGCAGGTGATAATTACTGGAATATATTGACATGAGGGACAGAGGTCTAAGAAACAGTTAATAAGGTTAGTGGATTGCACCACATTGCTTGGAGATGCTGGGGATTGAACCCAGGACCTCATACATGCAAAGCATGCGCTCTACCACTGAGCTACATCCCCTGATGGCTTATTAAATGTATATTTGCATCTGCCTTTCAATCAAAATGTGCACGTGATAATTACTGGAATATATTGACATGAGGGACAGAGGTCTAAGAAACAGTTAAGAAGGTTGGTGGATTGCACCACATTGCTTGGAGATGCTGGGGATTGAATCCAGGACCTCATACATGCAAAGCATGCGCTCTACAACTGAGCTACATCCCCTAATATAGACATGGCTTTTTAATCTTGTGTAGATACATGTGCCTTCTATTTGAGCTACATTGGTTATAAAGGGTGACATTGGAATAGATGCACATACATTTCAGACATTTTAGAAAAAGTGAAAAGTCTTTACTTGAAAGCCCCAAACTGCTTGGAGATGCTGGGGATTGAAGCCAGGACCTCAACATGCAAAACATGCGCTCTACCACTGAGCTACATCCCCTAACATGGTCTTTATTTCTTCATCTTGTGTATATACATTTGCCTTCTATTTGAGCTATTTTGGTGATAAAGGGTGACATTGGAATAGATGCACTTACATTTTAGAAAATGGTGAAAAGTCTTTACTTGAATGCCCCAAACTACTTGGAGATGCTGGGGATTGAACCCAGGACCTCATACATGCAAAGCATGCGCTCTACCACTGAGCTACATCCCCTGATGGCTTGTTAAATGTGTATTTGCATGTCCCTTTCAATCAAAATGTGCAGGTGATAATTACTGGAATATATTGACATGAGGGACAGAGGTCTAAGAAACAGTTAATAAGGTTAGTGGATTGCACCACATTGCTTGGAGATGCTGGGGATTGAACCCAGGACCTCATACATGCAAAGCATGCGCTCTACCACTGAGCTACATCCCCTGATGGCTTATTAAATGTATATTTGCATCTGCCTTTCAATCAAAATGTGCACGTGATAATTACTGGAATATATTGACATGAGGGACAGAGGTCTAAGAAACAGTTAAGAAGGTTGGTGGATTGCACCACATTGCTTGGAGATGCTGGGGATTGAACCCAGGACCTCATACATGCAAAGCATGCGCTCTACCACTGAGCTACATCCCCTAATTTAGACATGGCTTTTTAATCTTGTGTAGATACATGTGCCTTCTATGTGAGCTACATTGGTTATAAAGGGTGACATTGGAATAGATGCACATACATTTCAGACATTTTAGAAAAAGTGAAAAGTCTTTACTTGAAAGCCCCAAACTGCTTGGAGATGCTGGGGATTGAAGCCAGGACCTCAACATGCAAAACATGCGCTCTACCACTGAGCTACATCCCCTAACATGGTCTTTATTTCTTCATCTTGTGTAGATACATTTGCCTTCTATTTGAGCTATTTTGGTGATAAAGGGTGACATTGGAATAGATGCACATACATTTTAGAAAATGGTGAAAAGTCTTTACTTGAAAGCCCCAAACTACTTGGAGATGCTGGGGATTGAACCCAGGACCTCATACATGCAAAGCATGCGCTCTACCACTGAGCTACATCCCCTGATGGCTTATTAAATGTGTATTTGCATGTCCCTTTCAATCAAAATGTGCAGGTGATAATTACTGGAATATATTGACATGAGGGACAGAGGTCTAAGAAACAGTTAATAAGGTTAGTGGATTGCACCACATTGCTTGGGATTGAACCCAGGACCTCATACATGCAAAGCATGCGCTCTACCACTGAGCTACATCCCCTGACTGTTGACAAAAGTTTTCTGCTTTGTATTTACATGTGCCTTTCAATAAAAATGTGCAGGTTATAAATGTCATTAATAGAATATATTGACATGAGAGCCAGAGGTCTAAGAAACAGTTAACAAGGTTGGTGGATAGTAACACATTGCTTGGAGATGCTGGGGATTGGACCCAGGACCTCATACATGCCTCAAGCATGCGCTCTACCACTGAGCTACATCCCCTAATATAGACATGGCTTTTTAATCTTGTGTAGATACATGTGCCTTCTATTTGAGCTACATTGGTTATAAAGGGTGACATTGGAATAGATGCACATACATTTCAAACATTTTAGAAAAAGTGAAAAGTCTTTACTTGAAAGCCCCAAACTGCGTGGAGATGCTGGGGATTGAAGCCAGGACCTCATACATTCAAAACATGCGTTGTCCAACTGTCTAAGAAACAGTTAATAAGGTTGGTGGATTGTACCACATTGCTTGGAGATGCTGGGGATTGAACCCAGGACCTCATACATGCGAAGCATGCGCTCTACCACTGAGCTACATCCCCTGACTGTTGACAAAAGTTTTCTGCTTTGTATTTACATGTGCCTTTCAATCAAAATGTTCAGGTTATAAATGTCATTAATGGAATATATTGACATGAGAGCCAGAGGTCTAAGAAACAGTTAACAAGGTTGGTGGATAGTAACACATTGCTTGGAGATGCTGGGGATTGAACCCAGGACCTCATACATGCAAAGCATGCGCTCTACCACTGAGCTACATCCCCTGATGGCTTATTAAATGTATATTTGCATCTGCCTTTCAATCAAAATGTGCACGTGATAATTACTGGAATATA
>NC_137101.1:34555851-34560851 GCF_949357685.1 Gobio gobio | reverse complement strand
TTCTATTTGAGCTACATTGGTTATAAAGGGTGACATTGGAATAGATGCACATACATTTCAGACATTTTAGAAAAAGTGAAAAGTCTTTACTTGAAAGCCCCAAACTGCTTGGAGATGCTGGGGATTGAAGCCAGGACCTCAACATGCAAAACATGCGCTCTACCACTGAGCTACATCCCCTAACATGGTCTTTATTTCTTCATCTTGTGTATATACATTTGCCTTCTATTTGAGCTATTTTGGTGATAAAGGGTGACATTGGAATAGATGCACTTACATTTTAGAAAATGGTGAAAAGTCTTTACTTGAATGCCCCAAACTACTTGGAGATGCTGGGGATTGAACCCAGGACCTCATACATGCAAAGCATGCGCTCTACCACTGAGCTACATCCCCTGATGGCTTGTTAAATGTGTATTTGCATGTCCCTTTCAATCAAAATGTGCAGGTGATAATTACTGGAATATATTGACATGAGGGACAGAGGTCTAAGAAACAGTTAATAAGGTTAGTGGATTGCACCACATTGCTTGGAGATGCTGGGGATTGAACCCAGGACCTCATACATGCAAAGCATGCGCTCTACCACTGAGCTACATCCCCTGATGGCTTATTAAATGTATATTTGCATCTGCCTTTCAATCAAAATGTGCACGTGATAATTACTGGAATATATTGACATGAGGGACAGAGGTCTAAGAAACAGTTAAGAAGGTTGGTGGATTGCACCACATTGCTTGGAGATGCTGGGGATTGAATCCAGGACCTCATACATGCAAAGCATGCGCTCTACCACTGAGCTACATCCCCTAATATAGACATGGCTTTTTAATCTTGTGTAGATACATGTGCCTTCTATTTGAGCTACATTGGTTATAAAGGGTGACATTGGAATAGATGCACATACATTTCAAACATTTTAGAAAAAGTGAAAAGTCTTTACTTGAAAGCCCCAAACTGCGTGGAGATGCTGGGGATTGAAGCCAGGACCTCATACATTCAAAACATGCGTTGTCCAACTGTCTAAGAAACAGTTAATAAGGTTGGTGGATTGTACCACATTGCTTGGAGATGCTGGGGATTGAACCCAGGACCTCATACATGCGAAGCATGCGCTCTACCTCTGAGCTACATCCCCTGACTGTTGACAAAAGTTTTCTGCTTTGTATTTACATGTGCCTTTCAATCAAAATGTTCAGGTTATAAATGTCATTAATGGAATATATTGACATGAGAGCCAGAGGTCTAAGAAACAGTTAACAAGGTTGGTGGATAGTAACACATTGCTTGGAGATGCTGGGGATTGAACCCAGGACCTCATACATGCAAAGCATGCGCTCTACCACTGAGCTACATCCCCTGATGGCTTATTAAATGTATATTTGCATCTGCCTTTCAATCAAAATGTGCACGTGATAATTACTGGAATATATTGACATGAGGGACAGAGGTCTAAGAAACAGTTAAGAAGGTTGGTGGATTGCACCACATTGCTTGGAGATGCTGGGGATTGAATCCAGGACCTCATACATGCAAAGCATGCGCTCTACCACTGAGCTACATCCCCTGATGGCTTATTAAATGTATATTTGCATCTGCCTTTCAATCAAAATGTGCACGTGATAATTACTGGAATATATTGACATGAGTGACAGAGGTCTAAGAAACAGTTAAGAAGGTTGGTGGATTGCACCACATTGCTTGGAGATGCTGGGGATTGAACCCAGGACCTCATACATGCAAAGCATGCGCTCTACCACTGAGCTACATCCCCTGACTGTTGACAAAAGTTTTCTGCTTTGTATTTACATGTGCCTTTCAATCAAAATGTTCAGGTTATAAATGTCATTAATGGAATATATTGACATGAGAGCCAGAGGTCTAAGAAACAGTTAACAAGGTTGGTGGATAGTAACACATTGCTTGGAGATGCTGGGGATTGAACCCAGGACCTCATACATGCAAAGCATGCGCTCTACCACTGAGCTACATCCCCTGATGGCTTATTAAATGTATATTTGCATCTGCCTTTCAATCAAAATGTGCACGTGATAATTACTGGAATATATTGACATGAGGGACAGAGGTCTAAGAAACAGTTAAGAAGGTTGGTGGATTGCACCACATTGCTTGGAGATGCTGGGGATTGAATCCAGGACCTCATACATGCAAAGCATGCGCTCTACAACTGAGCTACATCCCCTAATATAGACATGGCTTTTTAATCTTGTGTAGATACATGTGCCTTCTATTTGAGCTACATTGGTTATAAAGGGTGACATTGGAATAGATGCACATACATTTCAGACATTTTAGAAAAAGTGAAAAGTCTTTACTTGAAAGCCCCAAACTGCTTGGAGATGCTGGGGATTGAAGCCAGGACCTCAACATGCAAAACATGCGCTCTACCACTGAGCTACATCCCCTAACATGGTCTTTATTTCTTCATCTTGTGTATATACATTTGCCTTCTATTTGAGCTATTTTGGTGATAAAGGGTGACATTGGAATAGATGCACTTACATTTTAGAAAATGGTGAAAAGTCTTTACTTGAATGCCCCAAACTACTTGGAGATGCTGGGGATTGAACCCAGGACCTCATACATGCAAAGCATGCGCTCTACCACTGAGCTACATCCCCTGATGGCTTGTTAAATGTGTATTTGCATGTCCCTTTCAATCAAAATGTGCAGGTGATAATTACTGGAATATATTGACATGAGGGACAGAGGTCTAAGAAACAGTTAATAAGGTTAGTGGATTGCACCACATTGCTTGGAGATGCTGGGGATTGAACCCAGGACCTCATACATGCAAAGCATGCGCTCTACCACTGAGCTACATCCCCTGATGGCTTATTAAATGTATATTTGCATCTGCCTTTCAATCAAAATGTGCACGTGATAATTACTGGAATATATTGACATGAGGGACAGAGGTCTAAGAAACAGTTAAGAAGGTTGGTGGATTGCACCACATTGCTTGGAGATGCTGGGGATTGAATCCAGGACCTCATACATGCAAAGCATGCGCTCTACAACTGAGCTACATCCCCTAATATAGACATGGCTTTTTAATCTTGTGTAGATACATGTGCCTTCTATTTGAGCTACATTGGTTATAAAGGGTGACATTGGAATAGATGCACATACATTTCAGACATTTTAGAAAAAGTGAAAAGTCTTTACTTGAAAGCCCCAAACTGCTTGGAGATGCTGGGGATTGAAGCCAGGACCTCAACATGCAAAACATGCGCTCTACCACTGAGCTACATCCCCTAACATGGTCTTTATTTCTTCATCTTGTGTATATACATTTGCCTTCTATTTGAGCTATTTTGGTGATAAAGGGTGACATTGGAATAGATGCACTTACATTTTAGAAAATGGTGAAAAGTCTTTACTTGAATGCCCCAAACTACTTGGAGATGCTGGGGATTGAACCCAGGACCTCATACATGCAAAGCATGCGCTCTACCACTGAGCTACATCCCCTGATGGCTTGTTAAATGTGTATTTGCATGTCCCTTTCAATCAAAATGTGCAGGTGATAATTACTGGAATATATTGACATGAGGGACAGAGGTCTAAGAAACAGTTAATAAGGTTAGTGGATTGCACCACATTGCTTGGAGATGCTGGGGATTGAACCCAGGACCTCATACATGCAAAGCATGCGCTCTACCACTGAGCTACATCCCCTGATGGCTTATTAAATGTATATTTGCATCTGCCTTTCAATCAAAATGTGCACGTGATAATTACTGGAATATATTGACATGAGGGACAGAGGTCTAAGAAACAGTTAAGAAGGTTGGTGGATTGCACCACATTGCTTGGAGATGCTGGGGATTGAACCCAGGACCTCATACATGCAAAGCATGCGCTCTACCACTGAGCTACATCCCCTAATTTAGACATGGCTTTTTAATCTTGTGTAGATACATGTGCCTTCTATGTGAGCTACATTGGTTATAAAGGGTGACATTGGAATAGATGCACATACATTTCAGACATTTTAGAAAAAGTGAAAAGTCTTTACTTGAAAGCCCCAAACTGCTTGGAGATGCTGGGGATTGAAGCCAGGACCTCAACATGCAAAACATGCGCTCTACCACTGAGCTACATCCCCTAACATGGTCTTTATTTCTTCATCTTGTGTAGATACATTTGCCTTCTATTTGAGCTATTTTGGTGATAAAGGGTGACATTGGAATAGATGCACATACATTTTAGAAAATGGTGAAAAGTCTTTACTTGAAAGCCCCAAACTACTTGGAGATGCTGGGGATTGAACCCAGGACCTCATACATGCAAAGCATGCGCTCTACCACTGAGCTACATCCCCTGATGGCTTATTAAATGTGTATTTGCATGTCCCTTTCAATCAAAATGTGCAGGTGATAATTACTGGAATATATTGACATGAGGGACAGAGGTCTAAGAAACAGTTAATAAGGTTAGTGGATTGCACCACATTGCTTGGGATTGAACCCAGGACCTCATACATGCAAAGCATGCGCTCTACCACTGAGCTACATCCCCTAACTGTTGACAAAAGTTTTCTGCTTTGTATTTACATGTGCCTTTCAATCAAAATGTGCAGGTTATAAATGTCATTAATAGAATATATTGACATGAGAGCCAGAGGTCTAAGAAACAGTTAACAAGGTTGGTGGATAGTAACACATTGCTTGGAGATGCTGGGGATTGGACCCAGGACCTCATACATGCCTCAAGCATGCGCTCTACCACTGAGCTACATCCCCTAATATAGACATGGCTTTTTAATCTTGTGTAGATACATGTGCCTTCTATTTGAGCTACATTGGTTATAAAGGGTGACATTGGAATAGATGCACATACATTTCAAACATTTTAGAAAAAGTGAAAAGTCTTTACTTGAAAGCCCCAAACTGCGTGGAGATGCTGGGGATTGAAGCCAGGACCTCATACATTCAAAACATGCGTTGTCCAACTGTCTAAGAAACAGTTAATAA
>NC_137101.1:34550851-34553351 GCF_949357685.1 Gobio gobio | reverse complement strand
CTACATTGGTTATAAAGGGTGACATTGGAATAGATGCACATACATTTCAGACATTTTAGAAAAAGTGAAAAGTCTTTACTTGAAAGCCCCAAACTGCTTGGAGATGCTGGGGATTGAAGCCAGGACCTCAACATGCAAAACATGCGCTCTACCACTGAGCTACATCCCCTGATGGCTTATTAAATGTATATTTGCATCTGCCTTTCAATCAAAATGTGCACGTGATAATTACTGGAATATATTGACATGAGGGACAGAGGTCTAAGAAACAGTTAAGAAGGTTGGTGGATTGCACCACATTGCTTGGAGATGCTGGGGATTGAACCCAGGACCTCATACATGCAAAGCATGCGCTCTACCACTGAGCTACATCCCCTGATGGCTTATTAAATGTATATTTGCATCTGCCTTTCAATCAAAATGTGCACGTGATAATTACTGGAATATATTGACATGAGGGACAGAGGTCTAAGAAACAGTTAATAAGGTTGGTGGATTGCACCACATTGCTTGGAGATGCTGGGGATTGAACCCAGGACCTCATACATGCAAAGCATGCGCTCTACCACTGAGCTACATCCCCTGACTGTTGACAAAAGTTTTCTGCTTTGTATTTACATGTGCCTTTCAATCAAAATGTTCAGGTTATAAATGTCATTAATGGAATATATTGACATGAGAGCCAGAGGTCTAAGAAACAGTTAACAAGGTTGGTGGATAGTAACACATTGCTTGGAGATGCTGGGGATTGAACCCAGGACCTCATACATGCAAAGCATGCGCTCTACCACTGAGCTACATCCCCTGATGGCTTATTAAATGTATATTTGCATCTGCCTTTCAATCAAAATGTGCACGTGATAATTACTGGAATATATTGACATGAGGGACAGAGGTCTAAGAAACAGTTAAGAAGGTTGGTGGATTGCACCACATTGCTTGGAGATGCTGGGGATTGAATCCAGGACCTCATACATGCAAAGCATGCGCTCTACAACTGAGCTACATCCCCTAATATAGACATGGCTTTTTAATCTTGTGTAGATACATGTGCCTTCTATTTGAGCTACATTGGTTATAAAGGGTGACATTGGAATAGATGCACATACATTTCAGACATTTTAGAAAAAGTGAAAAGTCTTTACTTGAAAGCCCCAAACTGCTTGGAGATGCTGGGGATTGAAGCCAGGACCTCAACATGCAAAACATGCGCTCTACCACTGAGCTACATCCCCTAACATGGTCTTTATTTCTTCATCTTGTGTATATACATTTGCCTTCTATTTGAGCTATTTTGGTGATAAAGGGTGACATTGGAATAGATGCACTTACATTTTAGAAAATGGTGAAAAGTCTTTACTTGAAAGCCCCAAACTACTTGGAGATGCTGGGGATTGAACCCAGGACCTCATACATGCAAAGCATGCGCTCTACCACTGAGCTACATCCCCTGATGGCTTGTTAAATGTGTATTTGCATGTCCCTTTCAATCAAAATGTGCAGGTGATAATTACTGGAATATATTGACATGAGGGACAGAGGTCTAAGAAACAGTTAATAAGGTTAGTGGATTGCACCACATTGCTTGGAGATGCTGGGGATTGAACCCAGGACCTCATACATGCAAAGCATGCGCTCTACCACTGAGCTACATCCCCTGATGGCTTATTAAATGTATATTTGCATCTGCCTTTCAATCAAAATGTGCACGTGATAATTACTGGAATATATTGACATGAGGGACAGAGGTCTAAGAAACAGTTAAGAAGGTTGGTGGATTGCACCACATTGCTTGGAGATGCTGGGGATTGAATCCAGGACCTCATACATGCAAAGCATGCGCTCTACAACTGAGCTACATCCCCTAATATAGACATGGCTTTTTAATCTTGTGTAGATACATGTGCCTTCTATTTGAGCTACATTGGTTATAAAGGGTGACATTGGAATAGATGCACATACATTTCAGACATTTTAGAAAAAGTGAAAAGTCTTTACTTGAAAGCCCCAAACTGCTTGGAGATGCTGGGGATTGAAGCCAGGACCTCAACATGCAAAACATGCGCTCTACCACTGAGCTACATCCCCTAACATGGTCTTTATTTCTTCATCTTGTGTATATACATTTGCCTTCTATTTGAGCTATTTTGGTGATAAAGGGTGACATTGGAATAGATGCACTTACATTTTAGAAAATGGTGAAAAGTCTTTACTTGAATGCCCCAAACTACTTGGAGATGCTGGGGATTGAACCCAGGACCTCATACATGCAAAGCATGCGCTCTACCACTGAGCTACATCCCCTGATGGCTTGTTAAATGTGTATTTGCATGTCCCTTTCAATCAAAATGTGCAGGTGATAATTACTGGAATATATTGACATGAGGGACAGAGGTCTAAGAAACAGTTAATAAGGTTAGTGGATTGCACCACATTGCTTGGAGATGCTGGGGATTGAACCCAGGACCTCATACATGCAAAGCATGCGCTCTACCACTGA
>NC_137101.1:34538351-34543351 GCF_949357685.1 Gobio gobio | reverse complement strand
CTACATCCCCTAATATAGACATGGCTTTTTAATCTTGTGTAGATACATGTGCCTTCTATTTGAGCTACATTGGTTATAAAGGGTGACA
Source organism: Gobio gobio (assembly GCF_949357685.1). NCBI lineage: Eukaryota > Metazoa > Chordata > Actinopteri > Cypriniformes > Gobionidae > Gobio > Gobio gobio. The sequence goes on along the minus strand of NC_137101.1, from coordinate 34,543,263 downwards.
TTGGAATAGATGCACATACATTTCAGACATTTTAGAAAAAGTGAAAAGTCTTTACTTGAAAGCCCCAAACTGCTTGGAGATGCTGGGGATTGAAGCCAGGACCTCAACATGCAAAACATGCGCTCTACCACTGAGCTACATCCCCTAACATGGTCTTTATTTCTTCATCTTGTGTATATACATTTGCCTTCTATTTGAGCTATTTTGGTGATAAAGGGTGACATTGGAATAGATGCACTTACATTTTAGAAAATGGTGAAAAGTCTTTACTTGAATGCCCCAAACTACTTGGAGATGCTGGGGATTGAACCCAGGACCTCATACATGCAAAGCATGCGCTCTACCACTGAGCTACATCCCCTGATGGCTTGTTAAATGTGTATTTGCATGTCCCTTTCAATCAAAATGTGCAGGTGATAATTACTGGAATATATTGACATGAGGGACAGAGGTCTAAGAAACAGTTAATAAGGTTAGTGGATTGCACCACATTGCTTGGAGATGCTGGGGATTGAACCCAGGACCTCATACATGCAAAGCATGCGCTCTACCACTGAGCTACATCCCCTGATGGCTTATTAAATGTATATTTGCATCTGCCTTTCAATCAAAATGTGCACGTGATAATTACTGGAATATATTGACATGAGGGACAGAGGTCTAAGAAACAGTTAAGAAGGTTGGTGGATTGCACCACATTGCTTGGAGATGCTGGGGATTGAATCCAGGACCTCATACATGCAAAGCATGCGCTCTACCACTGAGCTACATCCCCTAATATAGACATGGCTTTTTAATCTTGTGTAGATACATGTGCCTTCTATTTGAGCTACATTGGTTATAAAGGGTGACATTGGAATAGATGCACATACATTTCAAACATTTTAGAAAAAGTGAAAAGTCTTTACTTGAAAGCCCCAAACTGCGTGGAGATGCTGGGGATTGAAGCCAGGACCTCATACATTCAAAACATGCGTTGTCCAACTGTCTAAGAAACAGTTAATAAGGTTGGTGGATTGTACCACATTGCTTGGAGATGCTGGGGATTGAACCCAGGACCTCATACATGCGAAGCATGCGCTCTACCTCTGAGCTACATCCCCTGACTGTTGACAAAAGTTTTCTGCTTTGTATTTACATGTGCCTTTCAATCAAAATGTTCAGGTTATAAATGTCATTAATGGAATATATTGACATGAGAGCCAGAGGTCTAAGAAACAGTTAACAAGGTTGGTGGATAGTAACACATTGCTTGGAGATGCTGGGGATTGAACCCAGGACCTCATACATGCAAAGCATGCGCTCTACCACTGAGCTACATCCCCTGATGGCTTATTAAATGTATATTTGCATCTGCCTTTCAATCAAAATGTGCACGTGATAATTACTGGAATATATTGACATGAGGGACAGAGGTCTAAGAAACAGTTAAGAAGGTTGGTGGATTGCACCACATTGCTTGGAGATGCTGGGGATTGAATCCAGGACCTCATACATGCAAAGCATGCGCTCTACCACTGAGCTACATCCCCTGATGGCTTATTAAATGTATATTTGCATCTGCCTTTCAATCAAAATGTGCACGTGATAATTACTGGAATATATTGACATGAGTGACAGAGGTCTAAGAAACAGTTAAGAAGGTTGGTGGATTGCACCACATTGCTTGGAGATGCTGGGGATTGAACCCAGGACCTCATACATGCAAAGCATGCGCTCTACCACTGAGCTACATCCCCTGACTGTTGACAAAAGTTTTCTGCTTTGTATTTACATGTGCCTTTCAATCAAAATGTTCAGGTTATAAATGTCATTAATGGAATATATTGACATGAGAGCCAGAGGTCTAAGAAACAGTTAACAAGGTTGGTGGATAGTAACACATTGCTTGGAGATGCTGGGGATTGAACCCAGGACCTCATACATGCAAAGCATGCGCTCTACCACTGAGCTACATCCCCTGATGGCTTATTAAATGTATATTTGCATCTGCCTTTCAATCAAAATGTGCACGTGATAATTACTGGAATATATTGACATGAGGGACAGAGGTCTAAGAAACAGTTAAGAAGGTTGGTGGATTGCACCACATTGCTTGGAGATGCTGGGGATTGAATCCAGGACCTCATACATGCAAAGCATGCGCTCTACAACTGAGCTACATCCCCTAATATAGACATGGCTTTTTAATCTTGTGTAGATACATGTGCCTTCTATTTGAGCTACATTGGTTATAAAGGGTGACATTGGAATAGATGCACATACATTTCAGACATTTTAGAAAAAGTGAAAAGTCTTTACTTGAAAGCCCCAAACTGCTTGGAGATGCTGGGGATTGAAGCCAGGACCTCAACATGCAAAACATGCGCTCTACCACTGAGCTACATCCCCTAACATGGTCTTTATTTCTTCATCTTGTGTATATACATTTGCCTTCTATTTGAGCTATTTTGGTGATAAAGGGTGACATTGGAATAGATGCACTTACATTTTAGAAAATGGTGAAAAGTCTTTACTTGAATGCCCCAAACTACTTGGAGATGCTGGGGATTGAACCCAGGACCTCATACATGCAAAGCATGCGCTCTACCACTGAGCTACATCCCCTGATGGCTTGTTAAATGTGTATTTGCATGTCCCTTTCAATCAAAATGTGCAGGTGATAATTACTGGAATATATTGACATGAGGGACAGAGGTCTAAGAAACAGTTAATAAGGTTAGTGGATTGCACCACATTGCTTGGAGATGCTGGGGATTGAACCCAGGACCTCATACATGCAAAGCATGCGCTCTACCACTGAGCTACATCCCCTGATGGCTTATTAAATGTATATTTGCATCTGCCTTTCAATCAAAATGTGCACGTGATAATTACTGGAATATATTGACATGAGGGACAGAGGTCTAAGAAACAGTTAAGAAGGTTGGTGGATTGCACCACATTGCTTGGAGATGCTGGGGATTGAATCCAGGACCTCATACATGCAAAGCATGCGCTCTACAACTGAGCTACATCCCCTAATATAGACATGGCTTTTTAATCTTGTGTAGATACATGTGCCTTCTATTTGAGCTACATTGGTTATAAAGGGTGACATTGGAATAGATGCACATACATTTCAGACATTTTAGAAAAAGTGAAAAGTCTTTACTTGAAAGCCCCAAACTGCTTGGAGATGCTGGGGATTGAAGCCAGGACCTCAACATGCAAAACATGCGCTCTACCACTGAGCTACATCCCCTAACATGGTCTTTATTTCTTCATCTTGTGTATATACATTTGCCTTCTATTTGAGCTATTTTGGTGATAAAGGGTGACATTGGAATAGATGCACTTACATTTTAGAAAATGGTGAAAAGTCTTTACTTGAATGCCCCAAACTACTTGGAGATGCTGGGGATTGAACCCAGGACCTCATACATGCAAAGCATGCGCTCTACCACTGAGCTACATCCCCTGATGGCTTGTTAAATGTGTATTTGCATGTCCCTTTCAATCAAAATGTGCAGGTGATAATTACTGGAATATATTGACATGAGGGACAGAGGTCTAAGAAACAGTTAATAAGGTTAGTGGATTGCACCACATTGCTTGGAGATGCTGGGGATTGAACCCAGGACCTCATACATGCAAAGCATGCGCTCTACCACTGAGCTACATCCCCTGATGGCTTATTAAATGTATATTTGCATCTGCCTTTCAATCAAAATGTGCACGTGATAATTACTGGAATATATTGACATGAGGGACAGAGGTCTAAGAAACAGTTAAGAAGGTTGGTGGATTGCACCACATTGCTTGGAGATGCTGGGGATTGAACCCAGGACCTCATACATGCAAAGCATGCGCTCTACCACTGAGCTACATCCCCTAATTTAGACATGGCTTTTTAATCTTGTGTAGATACATGTGCCTTCTATGTGAGCTACATTGGTTATAAAGGGTGACATTGGAATAGATGCACATACATTTCAGACATTTTAGAAAAAGTGAAAAGTCTTTACTTGAAAGCCCCAAACTGCTTGGAGATGCTGGGGATTGAAGCCAGGACCTCAACATGCAAAACATGCGCTCTACCACTGAGCTACATCCCCTAACATGGTCTTTATTTCTTCATCTTGTGTAGATACATTTGCCTTCTATTTGAGCTATTTTGGTGATAAAGGGTGACATTGGAATAGATGCACATACATTTTAGAAAATGGTGAAAAGTCTTTACTTGAAAGCCCCAAACTACTTGGAGATGCTGGGGATTGAACCCAGGACCTCATACATGCAAAGCATGCGCTCTACCACTGAGCTACATCCCCTGATGGCTTATTAAATGTGTATTTGCATGTCCCTTTCAATCAAAATGTGCAGGTGATAATTACTGGAATATATTGACATGAGGGACAGAGGTCTAAGAAACAGTTAATAAGGTTAGTGGATTGCACCACATTGCTTGGGATTGAACCCAGGACCTCATACATGCAAAGCATGCGCTCTACCACTGAGCTACATCCCCTAACTGTTGACAAAAGTTTTCTGCTTTGTATTTACATGTGCCTTTCAATCAAAATGTGCAGGTTATAAATGTCATTAATAGAATATATTGACATGAGAGCCAGAGGTCTAAGAAACAGTTAACAAGGTTGGTGGATAGTAACACATTGCTTGGAGATGCTGGGGATTGGACCCAGGACCTCATACATGCCTCAAGCATGCGCTCTACCACTGAGCTACATCCCCTAATATAGACATGGCTTTTTAATCTTGTGTAGATACATGTGCCTTCTATTTGAGCTACATTGGTTATAAAGGGTGACATTGGAATAGATGCACATACATTTCAAACATTTTAGAAAAAGTGAAAAGTCTTTACTTGAAAGCCCCAAACTGCGTGGAGATGCTGGGGATTGAAGCCAGG
>NC_137101.1:34508351-34528351 GCF_949357685.1 Gobio gobio | reverse complement strand
AAAAGTGAAAAGTCTTTACTTGAAAGCCCCAAACTGCTTGGAGATGCTGGGGATTGAAGCCAGGACCTCAACATGCAAAACATGCGCTCTACCACTGAGCTACATCCCCTAACATGGTCTTTATTTCTTCATCTTGTGTAGATACATTTGCCTTCTATTTGAGCTATTTTGGTGATAAAGGGTGACATTGGAATAGATGCACATACATTTTAGAAAATGGTGAAAAGTCTTTACTTGAAAGCCCCAAACTACTTGGAGATGCTGGGGATTGAACCCAGGACCTCATACATGCAAAGCATGCGCTCTACCACTGAGCTACATCCCCTGATGGCTTGTTAAATGTGTATTTGCATGTCCCTTTCAATCAAAATGTGCAGGTGATAATTACTGGAATATATTGACATGAGGGACAGAGGTCTAAGAAACAGTTAATAAGGTTAGTGGATTGCACCACATTGCTTGGGATTGAACCCAGGACCTCATACATGCAAAGCATGCGCTCTACCACTGAGCTACATCCCCTGACTGTTGACAAAAGTTTTCTGCTTTGTATTTACATGTGCCTTTCAATCAAAATGTGCAGGTTATAAATGTCATTAATAGAATATATTGACATGAGAGCCAGAGGTCTAAGAAACAGTTAACAAGGTTGGTGGATAGTAACACATTGCTTGGAGATGCTGGGGATTGGACCCAGGACCTCATACATGCCTCAAGCATGCGCTCTACCACTGTGCTACATCCCCTAATATAGACATGGCTTTTTAATCTTGTGTAGATACATGTGCCTTCTATTTGAGCTACATTGGTTATAAAGGGTGACATTGGAATAGATGCACATACATTTCAAACATTTTAGAAAAAGTGAAAAGTCTTTACTTGAAAGCCCCAAACTGCGTGGAGATGCTGGGGATTGAAGCCAGGACCTCATACATTCAAAACATGCGTTGTCCAACTGTCTAAGAAACAGTTAATAAGGTTGGTGGATTGTACCACATTGCTTGGAGATGCTGGGGATTGAACCCAGGACCTCATACATGCGAAGCATGCGCTCTACCACTGAGCTACATCCCCTGACTGTTGACAAAAGTTTTCTGCTTTGTATTTACATGTGCCTTTCAATCAAAATGTTCAGGTTATAAATGTCATTAATGGAATATATTGACATGAGAGCCAGAGGTCTAAGAAACAGTTAACAAGGTTGGTGGATAGTAACACATTGCTTGGAGATGCTGGGGATTGAACCCAGGACCTCATACATGCAAAGCATGCGCTCTACCACTGAGCTACATCCCCTGATGGCTTATTAAATGTATATTTGCATCTGCCTTTCAATCAAAATGTGCACGTGATAATTACTGGAATATATTGACATGAGGGACAGAGGTCTAAGAAACAGTTAAGAAGGTTGGTGGATTGCACCACATTGCTTGGAGATGCTGGGGATTGAATCCAGGACCTCATACATGCAAAGCATGCGCTCTACAACTGAGCTACATCCCCTAATATAGACATGGCTTTTTAATCTTGTGTAGATACATGTGCCTTCTATTTGAGCTACATTGGTTATAAAGGGTGACATTGGAATAGATGCACATACATTTCAGACATTTTAGAAAAAGTGAAAAGTCTTTACTTGAAAGCCCCAAACTGCTTGGAGATGCTGGGGATTGAAGCCAGGACCTCAACATGCAAAACATGCGCTCTACCACTGAGCTACATCCCCTAACATGGTCTTTATTTCTTCATCTTGTGTATATACATTTGCCTTCTATTTGAGCTATTTTGGTGATAAAGGGTGACATTGGAATAGATGCACTTACATTTTAGAAAATGGTGAAAAGTCTTTACTTGAAAGCCCCAAACTACTTGGAGATGCTGGGGATTGAACCCAGGACTTCATACATGCAAAGCATGCGCTCTACCACTGAGCTACATCCCCTGATGGCTTGTTAAATGTGTATTTGCATGTCCCTTTCAATCAAAATGTGCAGGTGATAATTACTGGAATATATTGACATGAGGGACAGAGGTCTAAGAAACAGTTAATAAGGTTAGTGGATTGCACCACATTGCTTGGAGATGCTGGGGATTGAACCCAGGACCTCATACATGCAAAGCATGCGCTCTACCACTGAGCTACATCCCCTGACTGTTGACAAAAGTTTTCTGCTTTGTATTTACATGTGCCTTTCAATCAAAATGTGCAGGTTATAAATGTCATTAATGTAATATATTGACATGAGAGCCAGAGGTCTAAGAAACAGTTAACAAGGTTGGTGGATAGTAACACATTGCTTGGAGATGCTGGGGATTGGACCCAGGACCTCATACATGCCTCAAGCATGCGCTCTACCACTGAGCTACATCCCCTAATATAGACATGGCTTTTTAATCTTGTGTAGATACATGTGCCTTCTATTTGAGCTACATTGGTTATAAAGGGTGACATTGGAATAGATGCACATACATTTCAGACATTTTAGAAAAAGTGAAAAGTCTTTACTTGAAAGCCCCAAACTGCTTGGAGATGCTGGGGATTGAAGCCAGGACCTCATACATTCAAAACATGCGTTGTCCAACTGTCTAAGAAACAGTTAATAAGGTTGGTGGATTGTACCACATTGCTTGGAGATGCTGGGGATTGAACCCAGGACCTCATACATGCGAAGCATGCGCTCTACCACTGAGCTACATCCCCTGACTGTTGACAAAAGTTTTCTGCTTTGTATTTACATGTGCCTTTCAATCAAAATGTGCAGGTTATAAATGTCATTAATGTAATATATTGACATGAGAGCCAGAGGTCTAAGAAACAGTTAACAAGGTTGGTGGATAGTAACACATTGCTTGGAGATGCTGGGGATTGAACCCAGGACCTCATACATGTAAAGCATGCTCTCTACCACTGAGCTACATCCCCTAATATAGACATGGCTTTTTAATCTTGTGTAGATACATGTGCCTTCTATTTGAGCTACATTGGTTATAAAGGGTGACATTGGAATAGATGCACATACATTTCAGACATTTTAGAAAAAGTGAAAAGTCTTTACTTGAAAGCCCCAAACTGCTTGGAGATGCTGGGGATTGAAGCCAGGACCTCAACATGCAAAACATGCGCTCTACCACTGAGCTACATCCCCTAACATGGTCTTTATTTCTTCATCTTGTGTAGATACATTTGCCTTCTATTTGAGCTATTTTGGTGATAAAGGGTGACATTGGAATAGATGCACATACATTTTAGAAAATGGTGAAAAGTCTTTACTTGAAAGCCCCAAACTACTTGGAGATGCTGGGGATTGAACCCAGGACCTCATACATGCAAAGCATGCGCTCTACCACTGAGCTACATCCCCTGATTGCTTATTAAATGTGTACTTGCATGTCCCTTTTAATCAAAATGTGCAGGTGATAATTAATGGAATATATTGACATGAGGGACAGAGGTCTAAGAAACAGTTAATAAGGTTAGTGGATTGCACTACATTGCTTGGAGATTGAACCCAGGACCTCATACATGCAAAGCATGCGCTCTACCACTGAGCTACATCCCCTGACTGTTGACAAAAGTTTTCTGCTTTGTATTTACATGTGCCTTTCAATCAAAATGTGCAGGTTATAAATGTCATTAATGGAATATATTGACATGAGAGCCAGAGGTCTAAGAAACAGTTAACAAGGTGAGCTACATCCACTGAGCTACATCCCCTGATGGCTTATTAAATGTATATTTGCATCTGCCTTTCAATCAAAATGTGCACGTGATAATTACTGGAATATATTGACATGAGGGACAGAGGTCTAAGAAACAGTTAAGAAGGTTGGTGGATTGCACCACATTGCTTGGAGATGCTGGGGATTGAATCCAGGACCTCATACATGCAAAGCATGCGCTCTACAACTGAGCTACATCCCCTAATATAGACATGGCTTTTTAATCTTGTGTAGATACATGTGCCTTCTATTTGAGCTACATTGGTTATAAAGGGTGACATTGGAATAGATGCACATACATTTCAGACATTTTAGAAAAAGTGAAAAGTCTTTACTTGAAAGCCCCAAACTGCTTGGAGATGCTGGGGATTGAAGCCAGGACCTCAACATGCAAAACATGCGCTCTACCACTGAGCTACATCCCCTAACATGGTCTTTATTTCTTCATCTTGTGTATATACATTTGCCTTCTATTTGAGCTATTTTGGTGATAAAGGGTGACATTGGAATAGATGCACTTACATTTTAGAAAATGGTGAAAAGTCTTTACTTGAAAGCCCCAAACTACTTGGAGATGCTGGGGATTGAACCCAGGACTTCATACATGCAAAGCATGCGCTCTACCACTGAGCTACATCCCCTGATGGCTTGTTAAATGTGTATTTGCATGTCCCTTTCAATCAAAATGTGCAGGTGATAATTACTGGAATATATTGACATGAGGGACAGAGGTCTAAGAAACAGTTAATAAGGTTAGTGGATTGCACCACATTGCTTGGAGATGCTGGGGATTGAACCCAGGACCTCATACATGCAAAGCATGCGCTCTACCACTGAGCTACATCCCCTGACTGTTGACAAAAGTTTTCTGCTTTGTATTTACATGTGCCTTTCAATCAAAATGTGCAGGTTATAAATGTCATTAATGTAATATATTGACATGAGAGCCAGAGGTCTAAGAAACAGTTAACAAGGTTGGTGGATAGTAACACATTGCTTGGAGATGCTGGGGATTGGACCCAGGACCTCATACATGCCTCAAGCATGCGCTCTACCACTGAGCTACATCCCCTAATATAGACATGGCTTTTTAATCTTGTGTAGATACATGTGCCTTCTATTTGAGCTACATTGGTTATAAAGGGTGACATTGGAATAGATGCACATACATTTCAGACATTTTAGAAAAAGTGAAAAGTCTTTACTTGAAAGCCCCAAACTGCTTGGAGATGCTGGGGATTGAAGCCAGGACCTCATACATTCAAAACATGCGTTGTCCAACTGTCTAAGAAACAGTTAATAAGGTTGGTGGATTGTACCACATTGCTTGGAGATGCTGGGGATTGAACCCAGGACCTCATACATGCGAAGCATGCGCTCTACCACTGAGCTACATCCCCTGACTGTTGACAAAAGTTTTCTGCTTTGTATTTACATGTGCCTTTCAATCAAAATGTGCAGGTTATAAATGTCATTAATGTAATATATTGACATGAGAGCCAGAGGTCTAAGAAACAGTTAACAAGGTTGGTGGATAGTAACACATTGCTTGGAGATGCTGGGGATTGAACCCAGGACCTCATACATGCAAATATCAAAGCATGCGCTCTACCACTGAGCTACATCCCCTAATATAGACATGGCTTTTTAATCTTGTGTAGATACATGTGCCTTCTATTTGAGCTACATTGGTTATAAAGGGTGACATTGGAATAGATGCACATACATTTCAGACATTTTAGAAAAAGTGAAAAGTCTTTACTTGAAAGCCCCAAACTGCTTGGAGATGCTGGGGATTGAAGCCAGGACCTCAACATGCAAAACATGCGCTCTACCACTGAGCTACATCCCCTAACATGGTCTTTATTTCTTCATCTTGTGTAGATACATTTGCCTTCTATTTGAGCTATTTTGGTGATAAAGGGTGACATTGGAATAGATGCACATACATTTTAGAAAATGGTGAAAAGTCTTTACTTGAAAGCCCCAAACTACTTGGAGATGCTGGGGATTGAACCCAGGACCTCATACATGCAAAGCATGCGCTCTACCACTGAGCTACATTCCCTGATGGCTTATTAAATGTGTATTTGCATGTCCCTTTCAATCAAAATGTGCAGGTGATAATTACTGGAATATATTGACATGAGGGACAGAGGTCTAAGAAACAGTTAATAAGGTTAGTGGATTGCACCACATTGCTTGGAGATGCTGGGGATTGAACCCAGGACCTCATACATGCAAAGCATGCGCTCTACCACTGAGCTACATCCCCTGACTGTTGACAGTTGACAACCGTCCGCTTTGTATTTACATGTGCCTTTCAATCAAAATGTGCAGGTTATAAATGTCATTAATAGAATATATTGACATGAGAGCCAGATGTCTAAGAAACAGTTAACAAGGTTGGTGGATAGTAACACATTGCTTGGAGATGCTGGGGATTGGACCCAGGACCTCATACATGCCTCAAGCATGCGCTCTACCACTGAGCTACATCCCCTAATATAGACATGGCTTTTTAATCTTGTGTAGATACATGTGCCTTCTATTTGAGCTACATTGGTTATAAAGGGTGACATTGGAATAGATGCACATACATTTCAGACATTTTAGAAAAAGTGAAAAGTCTTTACTTGAAAGCCCCAAACTGCTTGGAGATGCTGGGGATTGAAGCCAGGACCTCATACATTCAAAACATGCGTTGTCCAACTGTCTAAGAAACAGTTAATAAGGTTGGTGGATTGTACCACATTGCTTGGAGATGCTGGGGATTGAACCCAGGACCTCATACATGCGAAGCATGCGCTCTACCACTGAGCTACATCCCCTGACTGTTGACAAAAGTTTTCTGCTTTGTATTTACATGTGCCTTTTAATCAAAATGTGCAGGTTATAAATGTCATTAATGGAATATATTGACATGAGAGCCAGAGGTCTAAGAAACAGTTAACAAGGTTGGTGGATAGTAACACATTGCTTGGAGATGCTGGGGATTGAACCCAGGACCTCATACATGCAAAGCATGCGCTCTACCACTGAGCTACATCCCCTGATGGCTTATCAAATGTATATATGCATCTGCCTTTCAATCAAAATGTGCACGTGATAATTACTGGAATATATTGACATGAGGGACAGAGGTTTAAGAAAGTTGGTGGATTGCACCACATTGCTTGGAGATGCTGGGGATTGAACCCAGGACCTCATACATGTAAAGCATGCTCTCTACCACTGAGCTACATCCCCTAATATAGACATGGCTTTTTAATCTTGTGTAGATACATGTGCCTTCTATTTGAGCTACATTGGTTATAAAGGGTGACATTGGAATAGATGCACATACATTTCAGACATTTTAGAAAAAGTGAAAAGTCTTTACTTGAAAGCCCCAAACTGCTTGGAGATGCTGGGGATTGAAGCCAGGACCTCAACATGCAAAACATGCGCTCTACCACTGAGCTACATCCCCTAACATGGTCTTTATTTCTTCATCTTGTGTAGATACATTTGCCTTCTATTTGAGCTATTTTGGTGATAAAGGGTGACATTGGAATAGATGCACATACATTTTAGAAAATGGTGAAAAGTCTTTACTTGAAAGCCCCAAACTACTTGGAGATGCTGGGGATTGAACCCAGGACCTCATACATGCAAAGCATGCGCTCTACCACTGAGCTACATCCCCTGATTGCTTATTAAATGTGTACTTGCATGTCCCTTTTAATCAAAATGTGCAGGTGATAATTAATGGAATATATTGACATGAGGGACAGAGGTCTAAGAAACAGTTAATAAGGTTAGTGGATTGCACTACATTGCTTGGAGATTGAACCCAGGACCTCATACATGCAAAGCATGCGCTCTACCACTGAGCTACATCCCCTGACTGTTGACAAAAGTTTTCTGCTTTGTATTTACATGTGCCTTTCAATCAAAATGTGCAGGTTATAAATGTCATTAATGGAATATATTGACATGAGAGCCAGAGGTCTAAGAAACAGTTAACAAGGTGAGCTACATCCACTGAGCTACATCCCCTGATGGCTTATTAAATGTATATTTGCATCTGCCTTTCAATCAAAATGTGCACGTGATAATTACTGGAATATATTGACATGAGGGACAGAGGTCTAAGAAACAGTTAAGAAGGTTGGTGGATTGCACCACATTGCTTGGAGATGCTGGGGATTGAATCCAGGACCTCATACATGCAAAGCATGCGCTCTACAACTGAGCTACATCCCCTAATATAGACATGGCTTTTTAATCTTGTGTAGATACATGTGCCTTCTATTTGAGCTACATTGGTTATAAAGGGTGACATTGGAATAGATGCACATACATTTCAGACATTTTAGAAAAAGTGAAAAGTCTTTACTTGAAAGCCCCAAACTGCTTGGAGATGCTGGGGATTGAAGCCAGGACCTCAACATGCAAAACATGCGCTCTACCACTGAGCTACATCCCCTAACATGGTCTTTATTTCTTCATCTTGTGTATATACATTTGCCTTCTATTTGAGCTATTTTGGTGATAAAGGGTGACATTGGAATAGATGCACTTACATTTTAGAAAATGGTGAAAAGTCTTTACTTGAAAGCCCCAAACTACTTGGAGATGCTGGGGATTGAACCCAGGACCTCATACATGCAAAGCATGCGCTCTACCACTGAGCTACATCCCCTGATGGCTTGTTAAATGTGTATTTGCATGTCCCTTTCAATCAAAATGTGCAGGTGATAATTACTGGAATATATTGACATGAGGGACAGAGGTCTAAGAAACAGTTAATAAGGTTAGTGGATTGCACCACATTGCTTGGAGATGCTGGGGATTGAACCCAGGACCTCATACATGCAAAGCATGCGCTCTACCACTGAGCTACATCCCCTGATGGCTTATTAAATGTATATTTGCATCTGCCTTTCAATCAAAATGTGCACGTGATAATTACTGGAATATATTGACATGAGTGACAGAGGTCTAAGAAACAGTTAAGAAGGTTGGTGGATTGCACCACATTGCTTGGAGATGCTGGGGATTGAACCCAGGACCTCATACATGCAAAGCATGCGCTCTACCACTGAGCTACATCCCCTGACTGTTGACAAAAGTTTTCTGCTTTGTATTTACATGTGCCTTTCAATCAAAATGTTCAGGTTATAAATGTCATTAATGGAATATATTGACATGAGAGCCAGAGGTCTAAGAAACAGTTAACAAGGTTGGTGGATAGTAACACATTGCTTGGAGATGCTGGGGATTGAACCCAGGACCTCATACATGCAAAGCATGCGCTCTACCACTGAGCAACATCCCCTGATGGCTTATTAAATGTATATTTGCATCTGCCTTTCAATCAAAATGTGCGTGTGATAATTACTGGAATATATTGACATGAGGGACAGAGGTCTAAGAAACAGTTAAGAAGGTTGGTGGATTGCACCACATTGCTTGGAGATGCTGGGGATTGAACCCAGGACCTCATACATGCAAAGCATGCGCTCTACCACTGAGCTACATCCCCTAATTTAGACATGGCTTTTTAATCTTGTGTAGATACATGTGCCTTCTATGTGAGCTACATTGGTTATAAAGGGTGACATTGGAATAGATGCACATACATTTCAGACATTTTAGAAAAAGTGAAAAGTCTTTACTTGAAAGCCCCAAACTGCTTGGAGATGCTGGGGATTGAAGCCAGGACCTCAACATGCAAAACATGCGCTCTACCACTGAGCTACATCCCCTAACATGGTGTTTATTTCTTCATCTTGTGTAGATACATTTGCCTTCTATTTGAGCTATTTTGGTGATAAAGGGTGACATTGGAATAGATGCACATACATTTTAGAAAATGGTGAAAAGTCTTTACTTGAAAGCCCCAAACTACTTGGAGATGCTGGGGATTGAACCCAGGACCTCATACATGCAAAGCATGCGCTCTACCACTGAGCTACATCCCCTGATGGCTTATTAAATGTGTATTTGCATGTCCCTTTCAATCAAAATGTGCAGGTGATAATTACTGGAATATATTGACATGAGGGACAGAGGTCTAAGAAACAGTTAATAAGGTTAGTGGATTGCACCACATTGCTTGGGATTGAACCCAGGACCTCATACATGCAAAGCATGCGCTCTACCACTGAGCTACATCCCCTGACTGTTGACAAAAGTTTTCTGCTTTGTATTTACATGTGCCTTTCAATCAAAATGTGCAGGTTATAAATGTCATTAATAGAATATATTGACATGAGAGCCAGAGGTCTAAGAAACAGTTAACAAGGTTGGTGGATAGTAACACATTGCTTGGAGATGCTGGGGATTGGACCCAGGACCTCATACATGCCTCAAGCATGCGCTCTACCACTGAGCTACATCCCCTAATATAGACATGGCTTTTTAATCTTGTGTAGATACATGTGCCTTCTATTTGAGCTACATTGGTTATAAAGGGTGACATTGGAATAGATGCACATACATTTCAAACATTTTAGAAAAAGTGAAAAGTCTTTACTTGAAAGCCACAAACTGCGTGGAGATGCTGGGGATTGAAGCCAGGACCTCATACATTCAAAACATGCGTTGTCCAACTGTCTAAGAAACAGTTAATAAGGTTGGTGGATTGTACCACATTGCTTGGAGATGCTGGGGATTGAACCCAGGACCTCATACATGCGAAGCATGCGCTCTACCACTGAGCTACATCCCCTGACTGTTGACAAAAGTTTTCTGCTTTGTATTTACATGTGCCTTTCAATCAAAATGTTCAGGTTATAAATGTCATTAATGGAATATATTGACATGAGAGCCAGAGGTCTAAGAAACAGTTAACAAGGTTGGTGGATAGTAACACATTGCTTGGAGATGCTGGGGATTGAACCCAGGACCTCATACATGCAAAGCATGCGCTCTACCACTGAGCTACATCCCCTGATGGCTTATTAAATGTATATTTGCATCTGCCTTTCAATCAAAATGTGCACGTGATAATTACTGGAATATATTGACATGAGGGACAGAGGTCTAAGAAACAGTTAAGAAGGTTGGTGGATTGCACCACATTGCTTGGAGATGCTGGGGATTGAATCCAGGACCTCATACATGCAAAGCATGCGCTCTACAACTGAGCTACATCCCCTAATATAGACATGGCTTTTTAATCTTGTGTAGATACATGTGCCTTCTATTTGAGCTACATTGGTTATAAAGGGTGACATTGGAATAGATGCACATACATTTCAGACATTTTAGAAAAAGTGAAAAGTCTTTACTTGAAAGCCCCAAACTGCTTGGAGATGCTGGGGATTGAAGCCAGGACCTCAACATGCAAAACATGCGCTCTACCACTGAGCTACATCCCCTAACATGGTCTTTATTTCTTCATCTTGTGTATATACATTTGCCTTCTATTTGAGCTATTTTGGTGATAAAGGGTGACATTGGAATAGATGCACTTACATTTTAGAAAATGGTGAAAAGTCTTTACTTGAAAGCCCCAAACTACTTGGAGATGCTGGGGATTGAACCCAGGACCTCATACATGCAAAGCATGCGCTCTACCACTGAGCTACATCCCCTGATGGCTTGTTAAATGTGTATTTGCATGTCCCTTTCAATCAAAATGTGCAGGTGATAATTACTGGAATATATTGACATGAGGGACAGAGGTCTAAGAAACAGTTAATAAGGTTAGTGGATTGCACCACATTGCTTGGAGATGCTGGGGATTGAACCCAGGACCTCATACATGCAAAGCATGCGCTCTACCACTGAGCTACATCCCCTGATGGCTTATTAAATGTATATTTGCATCTGCCTTTCAATCAAAATGTGCACGTGATAATTACTGGAATATATTGACATGAGTGACAGAGGTCTAAGAAACAGTTAAGAAGGTTGGTGGATTGCACCACATTGCTTGGAGATGCTGGGGATTGAACCCAGGACCTCATACATGCAAAGCATGCGCTCTACCACTGAGCTACATCCCCTGACTGTTGACAAAAGTTTTCTGCTTTGTATTTACATGTGCCTTTCAATCAAAATGTTCAGGTTATAAATGTCATTAATGGAATATATTGACATGAGAGCCAGAGGTCTAAGAAACAGTTAACAAGGTTGGTGGATAGTAACACATTGCTTGGAGATGCTGGGGATTGAACCCAGGACCTCATACATGCAAAGCATGCGCTCTACCACTGAGCAACATCCCCTGATGGCTTATTAAATGTATATTTGCATCTGCCTTTCAATCAAAATGTGCGTGTGATAATTACTGGAATATATTGACATGAGGGACAGAGGTCTAAGAAACAGTTAAGAAGGTTGGTGGATTGCACCACATTGCTTGGAGATGCTGGGGATTGAACCCAGGACCTCATACATGCAAAGCATGCGCTCTACCACTGAGCTACATCCCCTAATTTAGACATGGCTTTTTAATCTTGTGTAGATACATGTGCCTTCTATGTGAGCTACATTGGTTATAAAGGGTGACATTGGAATAGATGCACATACATTTCAGACATTTTAGAAAAAGTGAAAAGTCTTTACTTGAAAGCCCCAAACTGCTTGGAGATGCTGGGGATTGAAGCCAGGACCTCAACATGCAAAACATGCGCTCTACCACTGAGCTACATCCCCTAACATGGTGTTTATTTCTTCATCTTGTGTAGATACATTTGCCTTCTATTTGAGCTATTTTGGTGATAAAGGGTGACATTGGAATAGATGCACATACATTTTAGAAAATGGTGAAAAGTCTTTACTTGAAAGCCCCAAACTACTTGGAGATGCTGGGGATTGAACCCAGGACCTCATACATGCAAAGCATGCGCTCTACCACTGAGCTACATCCCCTGATGGCTTATTAAATGTGTATTTGCATGTCCCTTTCAATCAAAATGTGCAGGTGATAATTACTGGAATATATTGACATGAGGGACAGAGGTCTAAGAAACAGTTAATAAGGTTAGTGGATTGCACCACATTGCTTGGGATTGAACCCAGGACCTCATACATGCAAAGCATGCGCTCTACCACTGAGCTACATCCCCTGACTGTTGACAAAAGTTTTCTGCTTTGTATTTACATGTGCCTTTCAATCAAAATGTGCAGGTTATAAATGTCATTAATAGAATATATTGACATGAGAGCCAGAGGTCTAAGAAACAGTTAACAAGGTTGGTGGATAGTAACACATTGCTTGGAGATGCTGGGGATTGGACCCAGGACCTCATACATGCCTCAAGCATGCGCTCTACCACTGAGCTACATCCCCTAATATAGACATGGCTTTTTAATCTTGTGTAGATACATGTGCCTTCTATTTGAGCTACATTGGTTATAAAGGGTGACATTGGAATAGATGCACATACATTTCAAACATTTTAGAAAAAGTGAAAAGTCTTTACTTGAAAGCCACAAACTGCGTGGAGATGCTGGGGATTGAAGCCAGGACCTCATACATTCAAAACATGCGTTGTCCAACTGTCTAAGAAACAGTTAATAAGGTTGGTGGATTGTACCACATTGCTTGGAGATGCTGGGGATTGAACCCAGGACCTCATACATGCGAAGCATGCGCTCTACCACTGAGCTACATCCCCTGACTGTTGACAAAAGTTTTCTGCTTTGTATTTACATGTGCCTTTCAATCAAAATGTTCAGGTTATAAATGTCATTAATGGAATATATTGACATGAGAGCCAGAGGTCTAAGAAACAGTTAACAAGGTTGGTGGATAGTAACACATTGCTTGGAGATGCTGGGGATTGAACCCAGGACCTCATACATGCAAAGCATGCGCTCTACCACTGAGCTACATCCCCTGATGGCTTATTAAATGTATATTTGCATCTGCCTTTCAATCAAAATGTGCACGTGATAATTACTGGAATATATTGACATGAGGGACAGAGGTCTAAGAAACAGTTAAGAAGGTTGGTGGATTGCACCACATTGCTTGGAGATGCTGGGGATTGAATCCAGGACCTCATACATGCAAAGCATGCGCTCTACAACTGAGCTACATCCCCTAATATAGACATGGCTTTTTAATCTTGTGTAGATACATGTGCCTTCTATTTGAGCTACATTGGTTATAAAGGGTGACATTGGAATAGATGCACATACATTTCAGACATTTTAGAAAAAGTGAAAAGTCTTTACTTGAAAGCCCCAAACTGCTTGGAGATGCTGGGGATTGAAGCCAGGACCTCAACATGCAAAACATGCGCTCTACCACTGAGCTACATCCCCTAACATGGTCTTTATTTCTTCATCTTGTGTATATACATTTGCCTTCTATTTGAGCTATTTTGGTGATAAAGGGTGACATTGGAATAGATGCACTTACATTTTAGAAAATGGTGAAAAGTCTTTACTTGAAAGCCCCAAACTACTTGGAGATGCTGGGGATTGAACCCAGGACCTCATACATGCAAAGCATGCGCTCTACCACTGAGCTACATCCCCTGATGGCTTGTTAAATGTGTATTTGCATGTCCCTTTCAATCAAAATGTGCAGGTGATAATTACTGGAATATATTGACATGAGGGACAGAGGTCTAAGAAACAGTTAATAAGGTTAGTGGATTGCACCACATTGCTTGGAGATGCTGGGGATTGAACCCAGGACCTCATACATGCAAAGCATGCGCTCTACCACTGAGCTACATCCCCTGATGGCTTATTAAATGTATATTTGCATCTGCCTTTCAATCAAAATGTGCACGTGATAATTACTGGAATATATTGACATGAGTGACAGAGGTCTAAGAAACAGTTAAGAAGGTTGGTGGATTGCACCACATTGCTTGGAGATGCTGGGGATTGAACCCAGGACCTCATACATGCAAAGCATGCGCTCTACCACTGAGCTACATCCCCTGACTGTTGACAAAAGTTTTCTGCTTTGTATTTACATGTGCCTTTCAATCAAAATGTTCAGGTTATAAATGTCATTAATGGAATATATTGACATGAGAGCCAGAGGTCTAAGAAACAGTTAACAAGGTTGGTGGATAGTAACACATTGCTTGGAGATGCTGGGGATTGAACCCAGGACCTCATACATGCAAAGCATGCGCTCTACCACTGAGCAACATCCCCTGATGGCTTATTAAATGTATATTTGCATCTGCCTTTCAATCAAAATGTGCGTGTGATAATTACTGGAATATATTGACATGAGGGACAGAGGTCTAAGAAACAGTTAAGAAGGTTGGTGGATTGCACCACATTGCTTGGAGATGCTGGGGATTGAACCCAGGACCTCATACATGCAAAGCATGCGCTCTACCACTGAGCTACATCCCCTAATTTAGACATGGCTTTTTAATCTTGTGTAGATACATGTGCCTTCTATGTGAGCTACATTGGTTATAAAGGGTGACATTGGAATAGATGCACATACATTTCAGACATTTTAGAAAAAGTGAAAAGTCTTTACTTGAAAGCCCCAAACTGCTTGGAGATGCTGGGGATTGAAGCCAGGACCTCAACATGCAAAACATGCGCTCTACCACTGAGCTACATCCCCTAACATGGTGTTTATTTCTTCATCTTGTGTAGATACATTTGCCTTCTATTTGAGCTATTTTGGTGATAAAGGGTGACATTGGAATAGATGCACATACATTTTAGAAAATGGTGAAAAGTCTTTACTTGAAAGCCCCAAACTACTTGGAGATGCTGGGGATTGAACCCAGGACCTCATACATGCAAAGCATGCGCTCTACCACTGAGCTACATCCCCTGATGGCTTATTAAATGTGTATTTGCATGTCCCTTTCAATCAAAATGTGCAGGTGATAATTACTGGAATATATTGACATGAGGGACAGAGGTCTAAGAAACAGTTAATAAGGTTAGTGGATTGCACCACATTGCTTGGGATTGAACCCAGGACCTCATACATGCAAAGCATGCGCTCTACCACTGAGCTACATCCCCTGACTGTTGACAAAAGTTTTCTGCTTTGTATTTACATGTGCCTTTCAATCAAAATGTGCAGGTTATAAATGTCATTAATAGAATATATTGACATGAGAGCCAGAGGTCTAAGAAACAGTTAACAAGGTTGGTGGATAGTAACACATTGCTTGGAGATGCTGGGGATTGGACCCAGGACCTCATACATGCCTCAAGCATGCGCTCTACCACTGAGCTACATCCCCTAATATAGACATGGCTTTTTAATCTTGTGTAGATACATGTGCCTTCTATTTGAGCTACATTGGTTATAAAGGGTGACATTGGAATAGATGCACATACATTTCAAACATTTTAGAAAAAGTGAAAAGTCTTTACTTGAAAGCCACAAACTGCGTGGAGATGCTGGGGATTGAAGCCAGGACCTCATACATTCAAAACATGCGTTGTCCAACTGTCTAAGAAACAGTTAATAAGGTTGGTGGATTGTACCACATTGCTTGGAGATGCTGGGGATTGAACCCAGGACCTCATACATGCGAAGCATGCGCTCTACCACTGAGCTACATCCCCTGACTGTTGACAAAAGTTTTCTGCTTTGTATTTACATGTGCCTTTCAATCAAAATGTTCAGGTTATAAATGTCATTAATGGAATATATTGACATGAGAGCCAGAGGTCTAAGAAACAGTTAACAAGGTTGGTGGATAGTAACACATTGCTTGGAGATGCTGGGGATTGAACCCAGGACCTCATACATGCAAAGCATGCGCTCTACCACTGAGCTACATCCCCTGATGGCTTATTAAATGTATATTTGCATCTGCCTTTCAATCAAAATGTGCACGTGATAATTACTGGAATATATTGACATGAGGGACAGAGGTCTAAGAAACAGTTAAGAAGGTTGGTGGATTGCACCACATTGCTTGGAGATGCTGGGGATTGAATCCAGGACCTCATACATGCAAAGCATGCGCTCTACAACTGAGCTACATCCCCTAATATAGACATGGCTTTTTAATCTTGTGTAGATACATGTGCCTTCTATTTGAGCTACATTGGTTATAAAGGGTGACATTGGAATAGATGCACATACATTTCAGACATTTTAGAAAAAGTGAAAAGTCTTTACTTGAAAGCCCCAAACTGCTTGGAGATGCTGGGGATTGAAGCCAGGACCTCAACATGCAAAACATGCGCTCTACCACTGAGCTACATCCCCTAACATGGTCTTTATTTCTTCATCTTGTGTATATACATTTGCCTTCTATTTGAGCTATTTTGGTGATAAAGGGTGACATTGGAATAGATGCACTTACATTTTAGAAAATGGTGAAAAGTCTTTACTTGAAAGCCCCAAACTACTTGGAGATGCTGGGGATTGAACCCAGGACCTCATACATGCAAAGCATGCGCTCTACCACTGAGCTACATCCCCTGATGGCTTGTTAAATGTGTATTTGCATGTCCCTTTCAATCAAAATGTGCAGGTGATAATTACTGGAATATATTGACATGAGGGACAGAGGTCTAAGAAACAGTTAATAAGGTTAGTGGATTGCACCACATTGCTTGGAGATGCTGGGGATTGAACCCAGTACCTCATACATGCAAAGCATGCGCTCTACCACTGAGCTACATCCCCTGACTGTTGACAAAAGTTTTCTGCTTTGTATTTACATGTGCCTTTCAATCAAAATGTGCAGGTTATAAATGTCATTAATAGAATATGTTGACATGAGAGCCAGAGGTCTAAGAAACAGTTAACAAGGTTGGTGGATAGTAACACATTGCTTGGAGATGCTGGGGATTGGACCCAGGACCTCATACATGCCTCAAGCATGCGCTCTACCACTGAGCTACATCCCCTAATATAGACATGGCTTTTTAATCTTGTGTAGATACATGTGCCTTCTATTTGAGCTACATTGGTTATAAAGGGTGACATTGGAATAGATGCACATACATTTCAGACATTTTAGAAAAGTGAAAAGTCTTTACTTGAAAGCCCCAAACTGCTTGGAGATGCTGGGGATTGAAGCCAGGACCTCATACATTCAAAACATGCGTTGTCCAACTGTCTAAGAAACAGTTAATAAGGTTGGTGGATTGTACCACATTGCTTGGAGATGCTGGGGATTGAACCCAGGACCTCATACATGCGAAGCATGCGCTCTACCACTGAGCTACATCCCCTGACTGTTGACAAAAGTTTTCTGCTTTGTATTTACATGTGCCTTTCAATCAAAATGTGCAGGTTATAAATGTCATTAATGTAATATATTGACATGAGAGCCAGAGGTCTAAGAAACAGTTAACAAGGTTGGTGGATAGTAACACATTGCTTGGAGATGCTGGGGATTGAACCCAGGACCTCATACATGCAAATATCAAAGCATGCGCTCTACCACTGAGCTACATCCCCTAATATAGACATGGCTTTTTAATCTTGTGTAGATACATGTGCCTTCTATTTGAGCTACATTGGTTATAAAGGGTGACATTGGAATAGATGCACATACATTTCAGACATTTTAGAAAAAGTGAAAAGTCTTTACTTGAAAGCCCCAAACTGCTTGGAGATGCTGGGGATTGAAGCCAGGACCTCAACATGCAAAACATGCGCTCTACCACTGAGCTACATCCCCTAACATGGTCTTTATTTCTTCATCTTGTGTAGATACATTTGCCTTCTATTTGAGCTATTTTGGTGATAAAGGGTGACATTGGAATAGATGCACATACATTTTAGAAAATGGTGAAAAGTCTTTACTTGAAAGCCCCAAACTACTTGGAGATGCTGGGGATTGAACCCAGGACCTCATACATGCAAAGCATGCGCTCTACCACTGAGCTACATTCCCTGATGGCTTATTAAATGTGTATTTGCATGTCCCTTTCAATCAAAATGTGCAGGTGATAATTACTGGAATATATTGACATGAGGGACAGAGGTCTAAGAAACAGTTAATAAGGTTAGTGGATTGCACCACATTGCTTGGAGATGCTGGGGATTGAACCCAGGACCTCATACATGCAAAGCATGCGCTCTACCACTGAGCTACATCCCCTGACTGTTGACAAAAGTTTTCTGCTTTGTATTTACATGTGCCTTTCAATCAAAATGTGCAGGTTATAAATGTCATTAATAGAATATATTGACATGAGAGCCAGAGGTCTAAGAAACAGTTAACAAGGTTGGTGGATAGTAACACATTGCTTGGAGATGCTGGGGATTGGACCCAGGACCTCATACATGCCTCAAGCATGCGCTCTACCACTGAGCTACATCCCCTAATATAGACATGGCTTTTTAATCTTGTGTAGATACATGTGCCTTCTATTTGAGCTACATTGGTTATAAAGGGTGACATTGGAATAGATGCACATACATTTCAGACATTTTAGAAAAAGTGAAAAGTCTTTACTTGAAAGCCCCAAACTGCTTGGAGATGCTGGGGATTGAAGCCAGGACCTCATACATTCAAAACATGCGTTGTCCAACTGTCTAAGAAACAGTTAATAAGGTTGGTGGATTGTACCACATTGCTTGGAGATGCTGGGGATTGAACCCAGGACCTCATACATGCGAAGCATGCGCTCTACCACTGAGCTACATCCCCTGACTGTTGACAAAAGTTTTCTGCTTTGTATTTACATGTGCCTTTTAATCAAAATGTGCAGGTTATAAATGTCATTAATGGAATATATTGACATGAGAGCCAGAGGTCTAAGAAACAGTTAACAAGGTTGGTGGATAGTAACACATTGCTTGGAGATGCTGGGGATTGAACCCAGGACCTCATACATGCAAAGCATGCGCTCTACCACTGAGCTACATCCCCTGATGGCTTATCAAATGTATATATGCATCTGCCTTTCAATCAAAATGTGCACGTGATAATTACTGGAATATATTGACATGAGGGACAGAGGTTTAAGAAAGTTGGTGGATTGCACTACATTGCTTGGAGATGCTGGGGATTGAACCCAGGACCTCATACATGTAAAGCATGCTCTCTACCACTGAGCTACATCCCCTAATATAGACATGGCTTTTTAATCTTGTGTAGATACATGTGCCTTCTATTTGAGCTACATTGGTTATAAAGGGTGACATTGGAATAGATGCACATACATTTCAGACATTTTAGAAAAAGTGAAAAGTCTTTACTTGAAAGCCCCAAACTGCTTGGAGATGCTGGGGATTGAAGCCAGGACCTCAACATGCAAAACATGCGCTCTACCACTGAGCTACATCCCCTAACATGGTCTTTATTTCTTCATCTTGTGTAGATACATTTGCCTTCTATTTGAGCTATTTTGGTGATAAA
>NC_137101.1:34495851-34500851 GCF_949357685.1 Gobio gobio | reverse complement strand
GTCTTTACTTGAAAGCCACAAACTGCGTGGAGATGCTGGGGATTGAAGCCAGGACCTCATACATTCAAAACATGCGTTGTCCAACTGTCTAAGAAACAGTTAATAAGGTTGGTGGATTGTACCACATTGCTTGGAGATGCTGGGGATTGAACCCAGGACCTCATACATGCAAAGCATGCGCTCTACCACTGAGCTACATCCCCTGACTGTTGACAAAAGTTTTCTGCTTTGTATTTACATGTGCCTTTCAATCAAAATGTTCAGGTTATAAATGTCATTAATGGAATATATTGACATGAGAGCCAGAGGTCTAAGAAACAGTTAACAAGGTTGGTGGATAGTAACACATTGCTTGGAGATGCTGGGGATTGAACCCAGGACCTCATACATGCAAAGCATGCGCTCTACCACTGAGCTACATCCCCTGATGGCTTATTAAATGTATATTTGCATCTGCCTTTCAATCAAAATGTGCACGTGATAATTACTGGAATATATTGACATGAGGGACAGAGGTCTAAGAAACAGTTAAGAAGGTTGGTGGATTGCACCACATTGCTTGGAGATGCTGGGGATTGAATCCAGGACCTCATACATGCAAAGCATGCGCTCTACAACTGAGCTACATCCCCTAATATAGACATGGCTTTTTAATCTTGTGTAGATACATGTGCCTTCTATTTGAGCTACATTGGTTATAAAGGGTGACATTGGAATAGATGCACATACATTTCAGACATTTTAGAAAAAGTGAAAAGTCTTTACTTGAAAGCCCCAAACTGCTTGGAGATGCTGGGGATTGAAGCCAGGACCTCAACATGCAAAACATGCGCTCTACCACTGAGCTACATCCCCTAACATGGTCTTTATTTCTTCATCTTGTGTATATACATTTGCCTTCTATTTGAGCTATTTTGGTGATAAAGGGTGACATTGGAATAGATGCACTTCCATTTTAGAAAATGGTGAAAAGTCTTTACTTGAAAGCCCCAAACTACTTGGAGATGCTGGGGATTGAACCCAGGACCTCATACATGCAAAGCATGCGCTCTACCACTGAGCTACATACCCTGATGGCTTGTTAAATGTGTATTTGCATGTCCCTTTCAATCAAAATGTGCAGGTGATAATTACTGGAATATATTGACATGAGGGACAGAGGTCTAAGAAACAGTTAATAAGGTTAGTGGATTGCACCACATTGCTTGGAGATGCTGGGGATTGAACCCAGTACCTCATACATGCAAAGCATGCGCTCTACCACTGAGCTACATCCCCTGACTGTTGACAAAAGTTTTCTGCTTTGTATTTACATGTGCCTTTCAATCAAAATGTGCAGGTTATAAATGTCATTAATAGAATATATTGACATGAGAGCCAGAGGTCTAAGAAACAGTTAACAAGGTTGGTGGATAGTAACACATTGCTTGGAGATGCTGGGGATTGGACCCAGGACCTCATACATGCCTCAAGCATGCGCTCTACCACTGAGCTACATCCCCTAATATAGACATGGCTTTTTAATCTTGTGTAGATACATGTGCCTTCTATTTGAGCTACATTGGTTATAAAGGGTGACATTGGAATAGATGCACATACATTTCAGACATTTTAGAAAAAGTGAAAAGTCTTTACTTGAAAGCCCCAAACTGCTTGGAGATGCTGGGGATTGAAGCCAGGACCTCATACATTCAAAACATGCGTTGTCCAACTGTCTAAGAAACAGTTAATAAGGTTGGTGGATTGTACCACATTGCTTGGAGATGCTGGGGATTGAACCCAGGACCTCATACATGCGAAGCATGCGCTCTACCACTGAGCTACATCCCCTGACTGTTGACAAAAGTTTTCTGCTTTGTATTTACATGTGCCTTTCAATCAAAATGTGCAGGTTATAAATGTCATTAATGTAATATATTGACATGAGAGCCAGAGGTCTAAGAAACAGTTAACAAGGTTGGTGGATAGTAACACATTGCTTGGAGATGCTGGGGATTGAACCCAGGACCTCATACATGCAAATATCAAAGCATGCGCTCTACCACTGAGCTACATCCCCTAATATAGACATGGCTTTTTAATCTTGTGTAGATACATGTGCCTTCTATTTGAGCTACATTGGTTATAAAGGGTGACATTGGAATAGATGCACATACATTTCAGACATTTTAGAAAAAGTGAAAAGTCTTTACTTGAAAGCCCCAAACTGCTTGGAGATGCTGGGGATTGAAGCCAGGACCTCAACATGCAAAACATGCGCTCTACCACTGAGCTACATCCCCTAACATGGTCTTTATTTCTTCATCTTGTGTAGATACATTTGCCTTCTATTTGAGCTATTTTGGTGATAAAGGGTGACATTGGAATAGATGCACATACATTTTAGAAAATGGTGAAAAGTCTTTACTTGAAAGCCCCAAACTACTTGGAGATGCTGGGGATTGAACCCAGGACCTCATACATGCAAAGCATGCGCTCTACCACTGAGCTACATTCCCTGATGGCTTATTAAATGTGTATTTGCATGTCCCTTTCAATCAAAATGTGCAGGTGATAATTACTGGAATATATTGACATGAGGGACAGAGGTCTAAGAAACAGTTAATAAGGTTAGTGGATTGCACCACATTGCTTGGAGATGCTGGGGATTGAACCCAGGACCTCATACATGCAAAGCATGCGCTCTACAACTGAGCTACATCCCCTAATATAGACATGGCTTTTTAATCTTGTGTAGATACATGTGCCTTCTATTTGAGCTACATTGGTTATAAAGGGTGACATTGGAATAGATGCACATACATTTCAGACATTTTAGAAAAAGTGAAAAGTCTTTACTTGAAAGCCCCAAACTGCTTGGAGATGCTGGGGATTGAAGCCAGGACCTCAACATGCAAAACATGCGCTCTACCACTGAGCTACATCCCCTAACATGGTCTTTATTTCTTCATCTTGTGTATATACATTTGCCTTCTATTTGAGCTATTTTGGTGATAAAGGGTGACATTGGAATAGATGCACTTCCATTTTAGAAAATGGTGAAAAGTCTTTACTTGAAAGCCCCAAACTACTTGGAGATGCTGGGGATTGAACCCAGGACCTCATACATGCAAAGCATGCGCTCTACCACTGAGCTACATACCCTGATGGCTTGTTAAATGTGTATTTGCATGTCCCTTTCAATCAAAATGTGCAGGTGATAATTACTGGAATATATTGACATGAGGGACAGAGGTCTAAGAAACAGTTAATAAGGTTAGTGGATTGCACCACATTGCTTGGAGATGCTGGGGATTGAACCCAGTACCTCATACATGCAAAGCATGCGCTCTACCACTGAGCTACATCCCCTGACTGTTGACAAAAGTTTTCTGCTTTGTATTTACATGTGCCTTTCAATCAAAATGTGCAGGTTATAAATGTCATTAATAGAATATATTGACATGAGAGCCAGAGGTCTAAGAAACAGTTAACAAGGTTGGTGGATAGTAACACATTGCTTGGAGATGCTGGGGATTGGACCCAGGACCTCATACATGCCTCAAGCATGCGCTCTACCACTGAGCTACATCCCCTAATATAGACATGGCTTTTTAATCTTGTGTAGATACATGTGCCTTCTATTTGAGCTACATTGGTTATAAAGGGTGACATTGGAATAGATGCACATACATTTCAGACATTTTAGAAAAAGTGAAAAGTCTTTACTTGAAAGCCCCAAACTGCTTGGAGATGCTGGGGATTGAAGCCAGGACCTCATACATTCAAAACATGCGTTGTCCAACTGTCTAAGAAACAGTTAATAAGGTTGGTGGATTGTACCACATTGCTTGGAGATGCTGGGGATTGAACCCAGGACCTCATACATGCGAAGCATGCGCTCTACCACTGAGCTACATCCCCTGACTGTTGACAAAAGTTTTCTGCTTTGTATTTACATGTGCCTTTCAATCAAAATGTGCAGGTTATAAATGTCATTAATGTAATATATTGACATGAGAGCCAGAGGTCTAAGAAACAGTTAACAAGGTTGGTGGATAGTAACACATTGCTTGGAGATGCTGGGGATTGAACCCAGGACCTCATACATGCAAATATCAAAGCATGCGCTCTACCACTGAGCTACATCCCCTAATATAGACATGGCTTTTTAATCTTGTGTAGATACATGTGCCTTCTATTTGAGCTACATTGGTTATAAAGGGTGACATTGGAATAGATGCACATACATTTCAGACATTTTAGAAAAAGTGAAAAGTCTTTACTTGAAAGCCCCAAACTGCTTGGAGATGCTGGGGATTGAAGCCAGGACCTCAACATGCAAAACATGCGCTCTACCACTGAGCTACATCCCCTAACATGGTCTTTATTTCTTCATCTTGTGTAGATACATTTGCCTTCTATTTGAGCTATTTTGGTGATAAAGGGTGACATTGGAATAGATGCACATACATTTTAGAAAATGGTGAAAAGTCTTTACTTGAAAGCCCCAAACTACTTGGAGATGCTGGGGATTGAACCCAGGACCTCATACATGCAAAGCATGCGCTCTACCACTGAGCTACATTCCCTGATGGCTTATTAAATGTGTATTTGCATGTCCCTTTCAATCAAAATGTGCAGGTGATAATTACTGGAATATATTGACATGAGGGACAGAGGTCTAAGAAACAGTTAATAAGGTTAGTGGATTGCACCACATTGCTTGGAGATGCTGGGGATTGAACCCAGGACCTCATACATGCAAAGCATGCGCTCTACCACTGAGCTACATCCCCTGACTGTTGACAAAAGTTTTCTGCTTTGTATTTACATGTGCCTTTCAATCAAAATGTGCAGGTTATAAATGTCATTAATAGAATATATTGACATGAGAGCCAGAGGTCTAAGAAACAGTTAACAAGGTTGGTGGATAGTAACACATTGCTTGGAGATGCTGGGGATTGGACCCAGGACCTCATACATGCCTCAAGCATGCGCTCTACCACTGAGCTACATCC
>NC_137101.1:34485851-34490851 GCF_949357685.1 Gobio gobio | reverse complement strand
AGCTACATCCCCTAATATAGACATGGCTTTTTAATCTTGTGTAGATACATGTGCCTTCTATTTGAGCTACATTGGTTATAAAGGGTGACATTGGAATAGATGCACATACATTTCAAACATTTTAGAAAAAGTGAAAAGTCTTTACTTGAAAGCCACAAACTGCGTGGAGATGCTGGGGATTGAAGCCAGGACCTCATACATTCAAAACATGCGTTGTCCAACTGTCTAAGAAACAGTTAATAAGGTTGGTGGATTGTACCACATTGCTTGGAGATGCTGGGGATTGAACCCAGGACCTCATACATGCAAAGCATGCGCTCTACCACTGAGCTACATCCCCTGACTGTTGACAAAAGTTTTCTGCTTTGTATTTACATGTGCCTTTCAATCAAAATGTTCAGGTTATAAATGTCATTAATGGAATATATTGACATGAGTGCCAGAGGTCTAAGAAACAGTTAACAAGGTTGGTGGATAGTAACACATTGCTTGGAGATGCTGGGGATTGAACCCAGGACCTCATACATGCAAAGCATGCGCTCTACCACTGAGCTACATCCCCTGATGGCTTATTAAATGTATATTTGCATCTGCCTTTCAATCAAAATGTGCACGTGATAATTACTGGAATATATTGACATGAGGGACAGAGGTCTAAGAAACAGTTAAGAAGGTTGGTGGATTGCACCACATTGCTTGGAGATGCTGGGGATTGAATCCAGGACCTCATACATGCAAAGCATGCGCTCTACAACTGAGCTACATCCCCTAATATAGACATGGCTTTTTAATCTTGTGTAGATACATGTGCCTTCTATTTGAGCTACATTGGTTATAAAGGGTGACATTGGAATAGATGCACATACATTTCAGACATTTTAGAAAAAGTGAAAAGTCTTTACTTGAAAGCCCCAAACTGCTTGGAGATGCTGGGGATTGAAGCCAGGACCTCAACATGCAAAACATGCGCTCTACCACTGAGCTACATCCCCTAACATGGTCTTTATTTCTTCATCTTGTGTATATACATTTGCCTTCTATTTGAGCTATTTTGGTGATAAAGGGTGACATTGGAATAGATGCACTTACATTTTAGAAAATGGTGAAAAGTCTTTACTTGAAAGCCCCAAACTACTTGGAGATGCTGGGGATTGAACCCAGGACCTCATACATGCAAAGCATGCGCTCTACCACTGAGCTACATACCCTGATGGCTTGTTAAATGTGTATTTGCATGTCCCTTTCAATCAAAATGTGCAGGTGATAATTACTGGAATATATTGACATGAGGGACAGAGGTCTAAGAAACAGTTAATAAGGTTAGTGGATTGCACCACATTGCTTGGAGATGCTGGGGATTGAACCCAGTACCTCATACATGCAAAGCATGCGCTCTACCACTGAGCTACATCCCCTGACTGTTGACAAAAGTTTTCTGCTTTGTATTTACATGTGCCTTTCAATCAAAATGTGCAGGTTATAAATGTCATTAATAGAATATATTGACATGAGAGCCAGAGGTCTAAGAAACAGTTAACAAGGTTGGTGGATAGTAACACATTGCTTGGAGATGCTGGGGATTGGACCCAGGACCTCATACATGCCTCAAGCATGCGCTCTACCACTGAGCTACATCCCCTAATATAGACATGGCTTTTTAATCTTGTGTAGATACATGTGCCTTCTATTTGAGCTACATTGGTTATAAAGGGTGACATTGGAATAGATGCACATACATTTCAGACATTTTAGAAAAAGTGAAAAGTCTTTACTTGAAAGCCCCAAACTGCTTGGAGATGCTGGGGATTGAAGCCAGGACCTCATACATTCAAAACATGCGTTGTCCAACTGTCTAGGAAACAGTTAATAAGGTTGGTGGATTGTACCACATTGCTTGGAGATGCTGGGGATTGAACCCAGGACCTCATACATGCGAAGCATGCGCTCTACCACTGAGCTACATCCCCTGACTGTTGACAAAAGTTTTCTGCTTTGTATTTACATGTGCCTTTCAATCAAAATGTGCAGGTTATAAATGTCATTAATGTAATATATTGACATGAGAGCCAGAGGTCTAAGAAACAGTTAACAAGGTTGGTGGATAGTAACACATTGCTTGGAGATGCTGGGGATTGAACCCAGGACCTCATACATGCAAATATCAAAGCATGCGCTCTACCACTGAGCTACATCCCCTAATATAGACATGGCTTTTTAATCTTGTGTAGATACATGTGCCTTCTATTTGAGCTACATTGGTTATAAAGGGTGACATTGGAATAGATGCACATACATTTCAGACATTTTAGAAAAAGTGAAAAGTCTTTACTTGAAAGCCCCAAACTGCTTGGAGATGCTGGGGATTGAAGCCAGGACCTCAACATGCAAAACATGCGCTCTACCACTGAGCTACATCCCCTAACATGGTCTTTATTTCTTCATCTTGTGTAGATACATTTGCCTTCTATTTGAGCTATTTTGGTGATAAAGGGTGACATTGGAATAGATGCACATACATTTTAGAAAATGGTGAAAAGTCTTTACTTGAAAGCCCCAAACTACTTGGAGATGCTGGGGATTGAACCCAGGACCTCATACATGCAAAGCATGCGCTCTACCACTGAGCTACATTCCCTGATGGCTTATTAAATGTGTATTTGCATGTCCCTTTCAATCAAAATGTGCAGGTGATAATTACTGGAATATATTGACATGAGGGACAGAGGTCTAAGAAACAGTTAATAAGGTTAGTGGATTGCACCACATTGCTTGGAGATGCTGGGGATTGAACCCAGGACCTCATACATGCAAAGCATGCGCTCTACCACTGAGCTACATCCCCTGACTGTTGACAAAAGTTTTCTGCTTTGTATTTACATGTGCCTTTCAATCAAAATGTGCAGGTTATAAATGTCATTAATAGAATATATTGACATGAGAGCCAGAGGTCTAAGAAACAGTTAACAAGGTTGGTGGATAGTAACACATTGCTTGGAGATGCTGGGGATTGGACCCAGGACCTCATACATGCCTCAAGCATGCGCTCTACCACTGAGCTACATCCCCTAATATAGACATGGCTTTTTAATCTTGTGTAGATACATGTGCCTTCTATTTGAGCTACATTGGTTATAAAGGGTGACATTGGAATAGATGCACATACATTTCAGACATTTTAGAAAAAGTGAAAAGTCTTTACTTGAAAGCCCCAAACTGCTTGGAGATGCTGGGGATTGAAGCCAGGACCTCATACATGCAAAACATGCGTTGTCCAACTGTCTAAGAAACAGTTAATAAGGTTGGTGGATTGTACCACATTGCTTGGAGATGCTGGAGATTGAACCCAGGACCTCATACATGCGAAGCATGCGCTCTACCACTGAGCTACATCCCCTGACTGTTGACAAAAGTTTTCTGCTTTGTATTTACATGTGCCTTTTAATCAAAATGTGCAGGTTATAAATGTCATTAATGGAATATATTGACATGAGAGCCAGAGGTCTAAGAAACAGTTAACAAGGTTGGTGGATAGTAACACATTGCTTGGAGATGCTGGGGATTGAACCCAGGACCTCATACATGCAAAGCATGCGCTCTACCACTGAGCTACATCCCCTGATGGCTTATCAAATGTATATATGCATCTGCCTTTCAATCAAAATGTGCACGTGATAATTACTGGAATATATTGACATGAGGGACAGAGGTTTAAGAAAGTTGGTGGATTGCACTACATTGCTTGGAGATGCTGGGGATTGAACCCAGGACCTCATACATGTAAAGCATGCTCTCTACCACTGAGCTACATCCCCTAATATAGACATGGCTTTTTAATCTTGTGTAGATACATGTGCCTTCTATTTGAGCTACATTGGTTATAAAGGGTGACATTGGAATAGATGCACATACATTTCAGACATTTTAGAAAAAGTGAAAAGTCTTTACTTGAAAGCCCCAAACTGCTTGGAGATGCTGGGGATTGAAGCCAGGACCTCAACATGCAAAACATGCGCTCTACCACTGAGCTACATCCCCTAACATGGTCTTTATTTCTTCATCTTGTGTAGATACATTTGCCTTCTATTTGAGCTATTTTGGTGATAAAGGGTGACATTGGAATAGATGCACATACATTTTAGAAAATGGTGAAAAGTCTTTACTTGAAAGCCCCAAACTACTTGGAGATGCTGGGGATTGAACCCAGGACCTCATACATGCAAAGCATGCGCTCTACCACTGAGCTACATCCCCTGATTGCTTATTAAATGTGTACTTGCATGTCCCTTTTAATCAAAATGTGCAGGTGATAATTAATGGAATATATTGACATGAGGGACAGAGGTCTAAGAAACAGTTAATAAGGTTAGTGGATTGCACTACATTGCTTGGAGATTGAACCCAGGACCTCATACATGCAAAGCATGCGCTCTACCACTGAGCTACATCCCCTGACTGTTGACAAAAGTTTTCTGCTTTGTATTTACATGTGCCTTTCAATCAAAATGTGCAGGTTATAAATGTCATTAATAGAATATATTGACATGAGAGCCAGAGGTCTAAGAAACAGTTAACAAGGTTGGTGGATAGTAACACATTGCTTGGAGATGCTGGGGATTGGACCCAGGACCTCATACATGCCTCAAGCATGCGCTCTACCACTGAGCTACATCCCCTAATATAGACATGGCTTTTTAATCTTGTGTAGATACATGTGCCTTCTATTTGAGCTACATTGGTTATAAAGGGTGACATTGGAATAGATGCACATACATTTCAGACATTTTAGAAAAAGTGAAAAGTCTTTACTTGAAAGCCCCAAACTGCTTGGAGATGCTGGGGATTGAAGCCAGGACCTCATACATTCAAAACATGCGTTGTCCAACTGTCTAAGAAACAGTTAATAAGGTTGGTGGATTGTACCACATTGCTTGGAGATGCTGGGGATTGAACCCAGGACCTCATACATGCGAAGCATGCGCTCTACCACTGAGCTACATCCC
>NC_137101.1:34478351-34480851 GCF_949357685.1 Gobio gobio | reverse complement strand
AATATATTGACATGAGGGACAGAGGTCTAAGAAACAGTTAATAAGGTTAGTGGATTGCACCACATTGCTTGGAGATGCTGGGGATTGAACCCAGTACCTCATACATGCAAAGCATGCGCTCTACCACTGAGCTACATCCCCTGACTGTTGACAAAAGTTTTCTGCTTTGTATTTACATGTGCCTTTCAATCAAAATGTGCAGGTTATAAATGTCATTAATAGAATATATTGACATGAGAGCCAGAGGTCTAAGAAACAGTTAACAAGGTTGGTGGATAGTAACACATTGCTTGGAGATGCTGGGGATTGGACCCAGGACCTCATACATGCCTCAAGCATGCGCTCTACCACTGAGCTACATCCCCTAATATAGACATGGCTTTTTAATCTTGTGTAGATACATGTGCCTTCTATTTGAGCTACATTGGTTATAAAGGGTGACATTGGAATAGATGCACATACATTTCAGACATTTTAGAAAAAGTGAAAAGTCTTTACTTGAAAGCCCCAAACTGCTTGGAGATGCTGGGGATTGAAGCCAGGACCTCATACATTCAAAACATGCGTTGTCCAACTGTCTAAGAAACAGTTAATAAGGTTGGTGGATTGTACCACATTGCTTGGAGATGCTGGGGATTGAACCCAGGACCTCATACATGCGAAGCATGCGCTCTACCACTGAGCTACATCCCCTGACTGTTGACAAAAGTTTTCTGCTTTGTATTTACATGTGCCTTTCAATCAAAATGTGCAGGTTATAAATGTCATTAATGTAATATATTGACATGAGAGCCAGAGGTCTAAGAAACAGTTAACAAGGTTGGTGGATAGTAACACATTGCTTGGAGATGCTGGGGATTGAACCCAGGACCTCATACATGCAAATATCAAAGCATGCGCTCTACCACTGAGCTACATCCCCTAATATAGACATGGCTTTTTAATCTTGTGTAGATACATGTGCCTTCTATTTGAGCTACATTGGTTATAAAGGGTGACATTGGAATAGATGCACATACATTTCAGACATTTTAGAAAAAGTGAAAAGTCTTTACTTGAAAGCCCCAAACTGCTTGGAGATGCTGGGGATTGAAGCCAGGACCTCAACATGCAAAACATGCGCTCTACCACTGAGCTACATCCCCTAACATGGTCTTTATTTCTTCATCTTGTGTAGATACATTTGCCTTCTATTTGAGCTATTTTGGTGATAAAGGGTGACATTGGAATAGATGCACATACATTTTAGAAAATGGTGAAAAGTCTTTACTTGAAAGCCCCAAACTACTTGGAGATGCTGGGGATTGAACCCAGGACCTCATACATGCAAAGCATGCGCTCTTTCAATCAAAATGTGCAGGTGATAATTACTGGAATATATTGACATGAGGGACAGAGGTCTAAGAAACAGTTAATAAGGTTAGTGGATTGCACCACATTGCTTGGAGATGCTGGGGATTGAACCCAGGACCTCATACATGCAAAGCATGCGCTCTACCACTGAGCTACATCCCCTGACTGTTGACAAAAGTTTTCTGCTTTGTATTTACATGTGCCTTTCAATCAAAATGTGCAGGTTATAAATGTCATTAATAGAATATATTGACATGAGAGCCAGAGGTCTAAGAAACAGTTAACAAGGTTGGTGGATAGTAACACATTGCTTGGAGATGCTGGGGATTGGACCCAGGACCTCATACATGCCTCAAGCATGCGCTCTACCACTGAGCTACATCCCCTAATATAGACATGGCTTTTTAATCTTGTGTAGATACATGTGCCTTCTATTTGAGCTACATTGGTTATAAAGGGTGACATTGGAATAGATGCACATACATTTCAGACATTTTAGAAAAAGTGAAAAGTCTTTACTTGAAAGCCCCAAACTGCTTGGAGATGCTGGGGATTGAAGCCAGGACCTCATACATGCAAAACATGCGTTGTCCAACTGTCTAAGAAACAGTTAATAAGGTTGGTGGATTGTACCACATTGCTTGGAGATGCTGGAGATTGAACCCAGGACCTCATACATGCGAAGCATGCGCTCTACCACTGAGCTACATCCCCTGACTGTTGACAAAAGTTTTCTGCTTTGTATTTACATGTGCCTTTTAATCAAAATGTGCAGGTTATAAATGTCATTAATGGAATATATTGACATGAGAGCCAGAGGTCTAAGAAACAGTTAACAAGGTTGGTGGATAGTAACACATTGCTTGGAGATGCTGGGGATTGAACCCAGGACCTCATACATGCAAAGCATGCGCTCTACCACTGAGCTACATCCCCTGATGGCTTATCAAATGTATATATGCATCTGCCTTTCAATCAAAATGTGCACGTGATAATTACTGGAATATATTGACATGAGGGACAGAGGTTTAAGAAAGTTGGTGGATTGCACTACATTGCTTGGAGATGCTGGGGATTGAACCCAGGACCTCATACATGTAAAGCATGCTCTCTACCACTGAGCTACATCCCCTAATATAGACATGGC
>NC_137101.1:32255651-32573151 GCF_949357685.1 Gobio gobio | reverse complement strand
AAAATATACATATGTAATTAGTTACCAATGGAACAGTGTTATTATTATTTAGTAGTTGTATTATTTTTGATCTGAATAAGCATTTTTAGGTTATATTCAAACAAGACATTTGCAAATCTGTTATTTGTAATGAACAAAGATGCAACCCATTAAACAGTAACCATTTTGCTGAAAAATGTCTGTCACAAGAATAAGAATTTTTTTTTTTATATATATATATACAAAGTTTTTATTGTTGCAGTGTTATGTGAAAGTAAAAAAGTCAAAATGCAATCACTTGTCATGTCAAATTGTTTTTATTTTACAATTATGTAAACAGAACAGTAATGAATATTAAATAAAATGTTAAATAAGTTTTCAAAAATAAAAGGTCAATTAAATTAAAATTTTAAATAACAATTTTAAAATGTTAAATAATGTTTAAAAACAAAATTAAAATGTTAAATATTACTGCACTCTATATACACAATACTATATACAAAAAAAAAATAATACTATATACAAAAAATATATATATATATACATTATTTAGAAGTTGTTCTCCTCATTTCTTTTAACCACTCCTCTTTTGTAATGGTCTCTGTCTGTGGGCAATACACCCTGCCCCTGTACTGGCTGTGCCCAGTTGCAATTGTTTTAAATTGCCCACATTTTTTGCACTTGTTCGCCTCTACGGTTCTCCTGTAGGGTCTCTTGGGCATGGCAGCTGGTGTAGTAGGCTGTGAGCTGGTGCCCTGCACCACTGCAGGCTGTAACAGTGGCTGCATCATTGGCATGCCCTGGACCATCTGGACTCCTTGGACCATTGGCATGCCCTGGAACATTGGCACAGCCTGAAACATTGGCACACCCTGGAAACCTGGTGCTGCCGGTATAATAATATTCTGCAGCATCTGCAGTGATGATCCAGGTGCTGATGGTGTAACCAACATCTGACTCTGTGCTGGTGCCTTGGGCCTGAGAGGGGGTCGCCCAACAGCAGTCTGCCTCTGCTTTGCCTGACCTGCTGTGCTCTCTGGTAGCTTGTACTGGTGCAGCTCCCCTGGTTGTTCTGACTCTGTGCGTAGGCGCTTGGCAACCTGGAGAGGCTCCTGAGCTTCAGGGAGGGGCTGAGGCAACTGAATGCCCTGGAGCAGCACAGACAGTTCCTGCTTTTTCTGTCTGTTGTTGTGCCACTGAATCAGGGTGTTCTGGTTAACCTCCATCAGCTGTATTGACGTCCCTCCCATCACCAAGCCGTTGCCCAGTACAAGCTGCCTTATCCTGCGATAGTCTTGCAGGATCAGAGACCATCTTGACAGGGCTCCCTTGCCTTTTCTTTTGGGGCTAGGGTGAGCAGTGCAAAGTCTTATGAAGATGGTCTCCACCAGACGGCAACAGTCAGGCCACTGAGCAGCTATGCCACTTGCACCCAGCACACATCTGGTGGTGCTTTCTAGTCCAGGGGTTTGAGTGGGCCTCTGCGGTACCCTGAAGCGTCCACTCAGCAGTCTTTTTTTGTGTCGAGCTGCTGTCACCACCCCTGTCTTGTCCCGGTCATCAAGGTTCTGCCAAAGAGCAATTATGGTGTTGGCTTCCTGGTTGGTCAGACTGAGGGCTGTGTGACCCCGGAGCTCCATCAGATATTCTGCCAGCCTGTCCACATGTTGGTAACCCGGGATATTTTGGTAGTCAACAGCCTATTAAAAAATACAAACAAACAATGAAATTACTACATCACATCTGTTTAAAGCATAATTCTATTATTTTCCTGTTTATCATCATAAAGCTCTTTTGACACAATCTGTTTAGTACAAAGCACTATAGAAATAAAGCTGACTTAATGCATATTTGCTGTTTATGACTTTAGGCTGTATTTGTAAATTTAGAATATGTGGAAAGTCTGGATTCAAAGCACTGGATGTTAATTCATCACTGTTTGAATTATTCTACTTGATTTGAAAGAAATACAAAGGAGTGGTATTTACCATCTCTCCATCATCATCATCATCATCATCATCATCCTGCCCAGCATCTTCTGGCTCTGAGGGGAGAGGAGAGACAGCAGTCCCTGAGGGTCCAGCTTCAGCTGATGAAGGAGACTGTGTGAGGCCATGTGTGGGGTCAGGGACCAGTGAAGGGGATGTGGAGCCCAGTACAGATTCAGCACTGCAGGTGACCAGGGTGGCAGAACCCAGTGTCTGTGTGGAGGAGGATGGTGACAGAACAGCTTCAGGATCTGTAATGGTGTGATCCTCGCTGATGTCACAGAAGCCCTCATCTTCATCTCGCTCCTCCACACTGAGGTCCTCAATGAGCTCTGCGGTCTGCTCAGAGTCTGGATTCATGTCCTGCAGTGACTGACCAGTCTGCTGGAACAGATACTGCACTCCAATGAGCTCACCTGAAACAAACACAATAAACAAGCAGAAATTAAATACAATGTTGTGTATGATATTTGATAAAGTAGGCTTTTGTAGTAGCTCATATAGTGTAATGTTGTGAGAATATGGAGCTCATAGTTGAGGAGAAGGGAAAAAATGAAGAATTTTTTTATTTTTATTCAGAGGCCCAAAACCTTTACAGTTTTTTTTTTTACGATTGCTTAAGCACAATTTTAAAAACAAGGCTCATTTTGAGCTCATTATTTTTCTAATCAATTAAACCTGTGTTGCTTCAGTCCAGTAAATGTTAATCAAATATTACTAACAATATAAAAGTTATTCTTTAGAATTACTTTCTAAAAATCAGTGCAGATTTCACAGCAGAAAGACACGTGAAGCACGAGCTGAAGGAGGTTGTTTGTACAATTATAATAAAAGGCCTTTTACTTGCTAAAAAAAATATGGAATATCAATCAGATGACAGAGGGCATGTTTCCAGAAAAGTTTTGATCATGTTTAAAATTTAGAGGCCTTTAGAAATTTGCATATCAAATATGATACAGTAGACTGTAGGGTAAAATCTAATATATAGACTGAGATTACACAGAAATGGCAAATTTATAAACAATAACAAATTCACTCACCGGTGTAACATGCAGGGGCACAAAATGTGGGGACCACTTTCCTGCCAAACAGCTTTTCATAATTGCCGTTTACACAGTGAACTAGTTCTCCTGTGTAGCTGCGCAAAGCTGATGGCTCCGATGACAGGGAAGCAGCCTCCCGGTCCTGGTTCCACCGGTGTAGACCCTCCAGCAGATAAATCTGAAAATTCAGACTGTTTGCACT
The DNA here is from genome assembly GCF_949357685.1 of Gobio gobio. Taxonomy (NCBI): domain Eukaryota; kingdom Metazoa; phylum Chordata; class Actinopteri; order Cypriniformes; family Gobionidae; genus Gobio; species Gobio gobio. The sequence continues at coordinate 32,569,939 of NC_137101.1, read as the reverse complement.
GGTCCCTGTAAATAGACACAACCGCGTGTTAAAGATGAAGGTGTTAAAGAAACATACAAAGACACATAATGCTCTTTCTTTACAGATGCACAAGTTGTGTGACAAAGACTTACCTGGGATGAAACGGTTCAGATGTAAATGAAAGGACTCGAGAGAAGTGGAGCCTCTTGCACATCTGTAAGTCTTCAGAAGCATGCCACCCTTGGTTAAGCTCCCCGTCTCTGTGTAAAGCACAAGACCAGGGGGATCTTGAATGCATTTGACATGCTTCTTCTGGACATTCCAGATGTGCTCCATCCTTTCTCTGTCCAGGAGAGGAACACCCAGGGAGTCATTGCCCTTGCTGCTCAGGAGCTCTGTAAGCAGCTGCTCATGGAGAAGGATGGTAGTCTCCACTCCACGGGTCCTCCTCCGGCAATGGAGAGCCAGCTCCATCCTGGTAAGATGCTTGTTGACATCTTCATCTGTCAGCGCAGGCCAACCCTGAGATATCAACTGCTCTCTCTTTGCTTTGCGAAGCTCAGAAACATCAGCCGCATCCCACTCAAAAATGCATGCTGACAGCCGTGACATAAAGATGGGATACAGCTGATGGGCATCAGTTGTACACCCCAAGGCAATCCTGCGCATAAAATGCCAGATGTCCAAGCGAACCATGAGATCTGGCCAACCTCTGAATCTTGTTTTCAGCTTGGTCTCGCCCACCTCAGTGCAGCAGCCACAGTCCACGTACAACACAGCAGGTGGGTCCACACCAGCCTTCTGGTACCGTTTCACCAGACCATCTACCATTATGTCCAGTCCTGCTCCTTCCTGGGCTGTAAGCACACTTATGAGCACCTGACCAAACTCATTGCCAACAGAGGTAAGCCAGAGTCCCGTTCCCCTCGCCGTCCCAGCTAGCTTCTTGGTGATCTGTAATAGACATGATATGAAGCATGCTGTGAATGTAATGAAACTGCACACCACAGAGTGCCATGCTGTGATATAATAAACAGCATCATAAATGAACAAAAATCCACCACTAACCTTTTTAGTGGAATCCATCTTCAAGACAGAGCCATAGGTGGATGTTATCTTGGCATGGATTTCATCCAGCCTTGTCAGGATGTCTTGACTGTACACTGTGAGCAGCCACTTGCAGCTTGGCACCACTGTAGGCTCTGGGGGTTCCTGAAATTTTACCGGCAACACCCCAGGTGCATTGCGGAAGTCCAAACACTGCGTGGTGTACCGGGCCAGACGCTGGAGCCACTCCTCACTGTGGTTCTCACGCAGCTGTTTAATTATCCGCGTGGGACTGTTGCCTAGGCCACGTTCGCGCAGGAACCGAATGACCCTCATATCACAGGCATACCTTAGGAAAAGCAAAATCCAATTTACATATTTGTTTTGTAAAGTATTTGAAAATAAATGTGATGAAGGGCTATCAAGTGGATGTGGAATGAAAGTGTACTTACTTCCGCGTGAGGATGACCCGAAACTCCGATCGATGGCCCAGATCCAGCTGTTGCAGGACAGTCTGACTCCAAGACACATGCGTGGCTTTACACTTGGCACAGATTAGGGTTTCTGTCACCATGTTGTACATCCTATCGATGTCCAGAACCTGCCGTGCCCTTTTGTGCAGACCTCCACCTGTCAGCTGATGCTGTCTACAGGCAGGATTGGGACAGATAACCTTTACCCTCCACAGCTTGTACGGCATCCACAGCAACAGAGCATGACAAAAAAATCTGTCTGGAGCTGGAGCCTGGTTGTAGGTAAGTGCTGGCTGTGGTGGGTAATACCAGAGCTGTAAGTTTTCACGAAGCTCTGGTTTCCCCTTGGGCCCCGTTTTAAAAAGTCTGTTTGCAATCCACCTGTGGTCTTCCTGTGGCAAGGTCTCCGACCACAAACGATGCAGTCGAACTGCAGATGGAGCTTGCAATATTGCCCCAGAAGGAGCAGTCTGTGAAAGAAAAAGAAAAAACATTAAGTCTAGCAAGATCATTTGATCAATAAGCGCTTTATTTTTCCAAGACTACCCTCACATGAAACAGTGATTATTGCTACAATAAAACTGGTAACTTTGTATTAGTCACTACTGTCATCCAAAAAGGAATGAATATTCTTAAAGCCAGTTTAATATATAAAATATCAACAGCAGGTAAGCTTATTTTCTAACTAATTTTGCAAACATCATCTCTTTATTTTAAATATCTGATTATGTTGACAACCATAAATATTTCTTTACATTTATTATCAAGTTGATTCTCTGAGGAGCCAAGCACAAACATTATGACTTTGCTTGGGTAGTGTTTATTAAGCTTGAAAGTGTTTAAGGAAGCTACTGGTTATCACATTCAAAATGTCAGGGTATGTAAGCCCCATCCCATAAAATATTGGATATCAAGTACTTACTTTACATTAATAGAATAAAACTGATGGTAAATTTGTTCCAAATGTTTTCAGAACTGTGTCAGCGGCCAGCACTGTTTTGTGTTAAGTTAGGGTTAATATGCCAGTTTAGTTACCTTTATAGACCAACAGAATTTGAAATGACTTACCGAGACAATACTGCAAGACTCGGCAGGACTGGGCACATCTGCAGTGGTTCTGGAGACAGAGGCTGGAACTCCAGGGTCTTGTGTCTGTACAATCACGCAGTGAAATATAATAGATGTTTTATAACAGGAGAAACAGTCAAACATAACTGTCTAATAATTTTAACTCATCCTAGATGCAGTTACAAAACTGTATACTATAGCCTTTGTTTTTTGAAAGAAGATTGAAGATTAATATACAGACAAAAACAGTAATACCAGGAAATATAATTGCATTTTAATATCATTCGCTGCTTATTATAATCTATTTTCAAATTATTTAGTGCATCAATTGCTGAATAAAAGTGTACTATTTCTTTAAAAAAAAATACCAACTTTTGTACTGCAGTGTATATAAAATCTATTTAATTCAAACATTATATTGTACTGTTCTTCTGTACTGTTAGAGTTAAATATGTCACTAAAAAGTGCACAGGAGTGGAGTGTGTCTTCATACAATGCAATGTGGATTATACCAGTACTTACAGAGACAGTGGTGCTTGTAATGGGACCACTGGACACTGCTGCACTGGGCTTGTCAACAACCTGAGATGGTTTCCTAGCCATAATTAGGTTGGGCTTTGCTGCAGCGATGTGGGACCCACTAAATCTTGGCTTGGTAAACTAAAATAAGGAAAAACAATTTCAATGAAAAGACTAAATGTGCTGTAACAAATATATAATTGAATTTTTGGAAAATTACAAAATATCTATTGTTCCTATATGTTATTGTTCAACTAGTTAAATACAATATGCCAATTGGTTTCTGTAGAATGGTTTCCCTAAAGTTCATGATGTAAGATTGCTGAATAACTGAGAGAAAGCAGGACAATGGTATATAAGTAGCATTTTAGTGTCCCTCTTCTACTTATACAGATTGAAATAAGCACAGTTAGAATATACAAATATGTGGGAAGGCATTGCTATAATCTGAGTATATTGTAATTCAGCAGGTACCTTTTTAAAATTACTTAAAATCTAAAGTAGTTTGAGCATAGATTCTAAGAGAAGGTATTTATTAACAGTAATCACGATTACACTTTAAATGGCCACAAGTAGATGCATGATGACTGAATTAATAATGTGTGTATCATTCATTGTGCATAAGTGGAATGTTACCTGAGCAATACAGAAAGAGATCAAGAAAAAGATCAAGAGAGATGCCATGAAGGACTTGAGAAGAGAAGAAAGAGAGCACATAGGTTACATTGTTCTTTTATCATTGACCATGTGACATGGCATTCAAACTAACCAATCAGCACACCCCTGTACAAGGTGTGACAATTGGCAGGTAGGTGTGAAAAACATACCAGCCAACAACACAGCCTTTTACTTTCTGCACTTCATTACATTTCAACTTAACTTTTAAACTTAAAATTGAAATTCCTTTAAATTGTATTACCCTTGACAAACTTGGAATTATCCTAGATGTCACAGATGGAGTGGTCTGGGGCTGGAACCGAGGCTGGAGCTGAGGCTGAGGCAGACTCTGCTCCATGACCTGCTGTGCTGGTCCAGTAGCGGCAGTGGCCTGTTTAAGACAACCACAAAAATACATACAATCATTTTTTAATGAGAAAATTTTTTTTTTTTTGTAAAATATATATATAAAAATAAATACTTGCAACATCTTCACATTGTTACCTTTTGAGTGTGAAAACCACACATACACTTTGGGACTGCTCCAAGTAAGGTTGTCTGGCCGCGAGACTGCATCGGACATTTTTCAATCTGTAAACATTATAACATGTAATACACAATACATGCATTTCTAACTAAACAGGTATGGCACATTTATTCACTGTCATTTTCCAGGATGCGTGTCATATTTATTTTGTATTAATTAATGTTCTTTGATGGGGAAAATGTAAAATTAGAGAAAGAGTGAATGAGTGAGTTTGTTTCCCCCACTAAAAGAACAAGAGATGAACATCTCACACCTTCAAACCATCCCCCAACATCCCTGCCCCCTCTCTCTCAACCCCAGAACAAACCCCCAGAACAAACAAGTCTAGTAGTTTTTTTATAGTACAGTTCACACTGTAGTTTTTTTATAGTATGACATAAATCTCAAATACCTGCAACATCATTTATATGCAGCATATAGATATTCATAAACATCTATAAATAATAATGATACCTGGTTTACATTGGTGTAAACCATAAGTAACAAACCATTGTTCTAATGAATGAGATCAGGTACATGTTTGTACTGACCACTAATATGTTCTTCTGTTATGCAAATACATTTAACAAACAATTCTAATGTTCAATTATGCAAGTCAACAAACACTTAAGTTGTTTATTTCATGAAAAGGTCACAAAAGCACACACTCACTCTTTGATACACGTCATGCCACTTTTTCTGTCGTGGTGCTGGTCTGTTACCCTCAGATGATGGCCAAACTCCTGTGCTGGCAAACTTTTTTAGACGTGCTATCCATTCAGAGTCCGACATGCCTTTATGGGATTTTTTTCCAGACATTTTTTTTGCCCAGGATTAAACTGTTTTGGACAAAACTACCCTTAATAAAATGATTTCTTTGGGGAAAAAACCACACAACACAACATGTCATTCAAATATGTCATTCGTTTTCTTACCTGCTGTCCGAAATATCGTTGTGTATGTTTTCTATAAATAAACTTGACCTCCGTGAAAATGCTGACCTCCGTGTCCGTGATGCTCGTCTGCTGAACTATTTTTGAACTCTGACACACCCCCTGAGGACTATGTCATCACTTCGTAAACCTTCGGCTCAGTTCGGAAACTTGATTGACATCTGGCTTGCCGCTTCAACTAGCGGTGAAAGGCGTAAACGTGCTCGTGACAGTTCCTGAACTCTGATTGGTCAAATGTCGAAAATGTCAAGAATTCATTGAACTCTGATTGGTCAAATGTCGAAAATGTCGAGATAATGTTAAGAATGGGGCTTTCTGATTGGTTGCAAATGTTATAGTGCTTCGACGTGATTGGCTGTGGAGTTCAACATTGTTCAACATCTGCCCCAAAATGTTGGACGATCCTTCGGCAGCTGGCGTTCAGGTCGCAGTCTCCCCTGGAGGCGTGGGTTCGAATCCCACTTCTGACAAACCAAATCTTTGGCCGCGGGCTCAAGCTAGAGTCTTTAACCCTCTGGCAAGTTGACCCCGTGATATATTAATGTTGACAAAGCACTGCATTTCGGTTTCCGTCACAACTAGAGAAACACTACTGTAACGCTGGCCGTCATCACATGAACTTTAAAGTAACACTTTTGTGCCATGTATGGACTTCTATGGAATTTTCATGCAGTTTTCTTGGAATTTCATGCCATGACACTTTGTGAAATTGGACATGTTTTATCGAAGGGGATTCAATGGAATACCGCATTGCCATGTTTACCGGAATGAGAACTTGTTTGTGAAAGGGTATTCATGTTTTGTTTGGGGTTTCTTTGGAGGGATGCAATGTGATTCTTGGAGTTTGACTGTGATGTCATGGACTGACATTTTGGGGATGCAGTAGAATGTCATGGCAAGGAATTCCTGGATATTTCTTGGAATTACATGTCATGGGTTTTTGGGGTGTGGGATGGAGTGTCATGGGATGAGATTCATGGAATGTCAAGCGAAACATTGCATTGCCGTTGACAAGAAACGTCATGAGAATGAAAGAATGATGTTAAACATTGACAAAACATTGCAGCAACGCTGCCACATATTACGTGAATATGAGAGGAATGCTATTACTGCATTTATTCAATATAAGTCCTACAAAAGCATTGCATTTCAATCGCATTGCTCATGAAGAAATGGACAATCACACGAAAGGGTATAAAGAAACCCTCACTTTCGCCTAAACGCTCTCGTGTGCCAAAAAGCACCACTCTGCCCCGTGTGAGGCTCGAACTCACGACCTTCAGATTATGAGACTGACGCGCTGCCTAACTGCGCCAACGAGGCCTGTGTTGTGACTAGGGTGAGCGGGGGACCACTAGCTTCTAGATCATCTGCTATTCGGAGTAGCTCCAAAAACGCTGCTCGCCAGTAGCTGCAACGTCAGGATGGCCGAGCGGTCTAAGGCGCTGCGTTCAGGTCGCAGTCTCCCCTGGAGGCGTGGGTTCGAATCCCACTTCTGACAAACCAAACCTTTGGCCGCGGGCTCAAGCTAGAGTCTTTAACCCTCTGGCAAGTTGACCCCGTGATATATTAATGTTGACAAAGCACTGCATTTCGGTTTCCGTCACAACTAGAGAAACACTACTGTAACGCTGGCCGTCATCACATGAACTTTAAAGTAACACTTTTGTGCCATGTATGGACTTCTATGGAATTTTCATGCAGTTTTCTTGGAATTTCATGCCATGACACTTTGTGAAATTGGACATGTTTTATCGAAGGGGATTCAATGGAATACCGCATTGCCATGTTTACCGGAATGAGAACTTGTTTGTGAAAGGGTATTCATGTTTTGTTTGGGGTTTCTTTGGAGGGATGCAATGTGATTCTTGGAGTTTGACTGTGATGTCATGGACTGACATTTTGGGGATGCAGTAGAATGTCATGGCAAGGAATTCCTGGATATTTCTTGGAATTACATGTCATGGGTTTTTGGGGTGTGGGATGGAGTGTCATGGGATGAGATTCATGGAATGTCAAGCGAAACATTGCATTGCCGTTGACAAGAAACGTCATGAGAATGAAAGAATGATGTTAAACATTGACAAAACATTGCAGCAACGCTGCCACATATTACGTGAATATGAGAGGAATGCTATTACTGCATTTATTCAACATCAGTCCTACAAAAGCACTGCATTTCAATCGCATTGCTCATGAAGAAATGGACAATCACACGAAAGGGTATAAAGAAACCCTCACTTTCGCCTAAACGCTCTCGTGTGCCAAAAAGCACCACTCTGCCCCGTGTGAGGCTCGAACTCACGACCTTCAGATTATGAGACTGACGCGCTGCCTAACTGCGCCAACGAGGCCTGTGTTGTGACTAGGGTGAGCGGGGGACCACTAGCTTCTAGATCATCTGCTATTCGGAGTAGCTCCAAAAACGCTGCTCGCCAGTAGCTGCAACGTCAGGATGGCCGAGCGGTCTAAGGCGCTGCGTTCAGGTCGCAGTCTCCCCTGGAGGCGTGGGTTCGAATCCCACTTCTGACAAACCAAACCTTTGGCCGCGGGCTCAAGCTAGAGTCTTTAACCCTCTGGCAAGTTGACCCCGTGATATATTAATGTTGACAAAGCACTGCATTTCGGTTTCCGTCACAACTAGAGAAACACTACTGTAACGCTGGCCGTCATCACATGAACTTTAAAGTAACACTTTTGTGCCATGTATGGACTTCTATGGAATTTTCATGCAGTTTTCTTGGAATTTCATGCCATGACACTTTGTGAAATTGGACATGTTTTATCGAAGGGGATTCAATGGAATACCGCATTGCCATGTTTACCGGAATGAGAACTTGTTTGTGAAAGGGTATTCATGTTTTGTTTGGGGTTTCTTTGGAGGGATGCAATGTGATTCTTGGAGTTTGACTGTGATGTCATGGACTGACATTTTGGGGATGCAGTAGAATGTCATGGCAAGGAATTCCTGGATATTTCTTGGAATTACATGTCATGGGTTTTTGGGGTGTGGGATGGAGTGTCATGGGATGAGATTCATGGAATGTCAAGCGAAACATTGCATTGCCGTTGACAAGAAACGTCATGAGAATGAAAGAATGATGTTAAACATTGACAAAACATTGCAGCAACGCTGCCACATATTACGTGAATATGAGAGGAATGCTATTACTGCATTTATTCAACATCAGTCCTACAAAAGCACTGCATTTCAATCGCATTGCTCATGAAGAAATGGACAATCACACGAAAGGGTATAAAGAAACCCTCACTTTCGCCTAAACGCTCTCGTGTGCCAAAAAGCACCACTCTGCCCCGTGTGAGGCTCGAACTCACGACCTTCAGATTATGAGACTGACGCGCTGCCTAACTGCGCCAACGAGGCCTGTGTTGTGACTAGGGTGAGCGGGGGACCACTAGCTTCTAGATCATCTGCCATTCGGAGTAGCTCCAAAAACGCTGCTCGCCAGTAGCTGCAATGTCAGGATGGCCGAGCGGTCTAAGGCGCTGCGTTCAGGTCGCAGTCTCCCCTGGAGGCGTGGGTTCGAATCCCACTTCTGACAAACCAAACCTTTGGCCGCGGGCTCAAGCTAGAGTCTTTAACCCTCTGGCAAGTTGACCCCGTGATATATTAATGTTGACAAAGCACTGCATTTCGGTTTCCGTCACAACTAGAGAAACACTACTGTAACGCTGGCCGTCATCACATGAACTTTAAAGTAACACTTTTGTGCCATGTATGGACTTCTATGGAATTTTCATGCAGTTTTCTTGGAATTTCATGCCATGACACTTTGTGAAATTGGACATGTTTTATCGAAGGGGATTCAATGGAATACCGCATTGCGATGTTTACCGGAATGAGAACTTGTTTGTGAAAGGGTATTCATGTTTTGTTTGGGGTTTCTTTGGAGGGATGCAATGTGATTCTTGGAGTTTGACTGTGATGTCATGGACTGACATTTTGGGGATGCAGTAGAATGTCATGGCAAGGAATTCCTGGAAATTTCTTGGAATGACATGTCATGGGTTTTTGGGGTGTGGGATGGAGTGTCATGGGATGAGATTCATGGAATGTCAAGCGAAACATTGCATTGCCGTTGACAAGAAACGTCATGAGAATGAAAGAATGATGTTAAACATTGACAAAACATTGCAGCAACGCTGCCACATATTACGTGAATATGAGAGGAATGCTATTACTGCATTTATTCAACATCAGTCCTACAAAAGCACTGCATTTCAATCGCATTGCTCATGAAGAAATGGACAATCACACGAAAGGGTATAAAGAAACCCTCACTTTCGCCTAAACGCTCTCGTGTGCCAAAAAGCACCACTCTGCCCCGTGTGAGGCTCGAACTCACGACCTTCAGATTATGAGACTGACGCGCTGCCTAACTGCGCCAACGAGGCCTGTGTTGTCACTAGGGTGAGCGGGGGACCACTAGCTTCTAGATCATCTGCCATTCGGAGTAGCTCCAAAAACGCTGCTCGCCAGTAGCTGAAATGTCAGGATGGCCGAGCGGTCTAAGGCGCTGCGTTCAGGTCGCAGTCTCCCCTGGAGGCGTGGGTTCGAATCCCACTTCTGACAAACCAAATCTTTGGCCGCGGGCTCAAGCTAGAGTCTTTAACCCTCTGGCAAGTTGACCCCGTGATATATTAATGTTGTCAAAGCACTGCATTTCGGTTTCCGTCACAACTAGAGAAACACTACTGTAACGCTGGCCGTCATCACATGAACTTTAAAGTAACACTTTTGTGCCATGTATGGACTTCTATGGAATTTTCATGCAGTTTTCTTGGAATTTCATGCCATGACACTTTGTGAAATTGGACATGTTTTATCGAAGGGGATTCAATGGAATACCGCATTGCGATGTTTACCGGAATGAGAACTTGTTTGTGAAAGGGTATTCATGTTTTGTTTGGGGTTTCTTTGGAGGGATGCAATGTGATTCTTGGAGTTTGACTGTGATGTCATGGACTGACATTTTGGGGATGCAGTAGAATGTCATGGCAAGGAATTCCTGGAAATTTCTTGGAATGACATGTCATGGGTTTTTGGGGTGTGGGATGGAGTGTCATGGGATGAGATTCATGGAATGTCAAGCGAAACATTGCATTGCCGTTGACAAGAAACGTCATGAGAATGAAAGAATGATGTTAAACATTGACAAAACATTGCAGCAACGCTGCCACATATTACGTGAATATGAGAGGAATGCTATTACTGCATTTATTCAACATCAGTCCTACAAAAGCACTGCATTTCAATCGCATTGCTCATGAAGAAATGGACAATCACACGAAAGGGTATAAAGAAACCCTCACTTTCGCCTAAACGCTCTCGTGTGCCAAAAAGCACCACTCTGCCCCGTGTGAGGCTCGAACTCACGACCTTCAGATTATGAGACTGACGCGCTGCCTAACTGCGCCAACAAGGCCTGTGTTGTGACTAGGGTGAGCGGGGGACCACTAGCTTCTAGATCATCTGCCATTTGGAGTAGCTCCAAAAACGCTGCTCGCCAGTAGCTGCAATGTCAGGATGGCCGAGCGGTCTAAGGCGCTGCGTTCAAGCTGGGGAACAATAGTCCAACAAAGGTGGGGAAGAAGGGAAGAAAAGGGGGAAGAAAGAAAGAGAGAAGGGGAAGAAGGAAAAGAAAAAATGAAGAAAAGAAAGGGTGAAATGTGACTTTTGGAGATATTCCATCCTTAGCATATGTCTTGTGATAACTTTCCCAGTTTCTTTGTGTGGGAAAATCGCGCATTTACATTACACTGTTTTCTATTGCAGGTGCTCACCAAGACCGGGGTTCGAATCCAGCTAATGACAACTTTTTGTAATATTTATATTTTAATTAAATAAACACTTTTTTGAATGCATAATGTTCCAGTGTTAATAAAATATACATATGTAATTATTTACCAATGGAACAGTGTTATTATTATTTAGTAGTTGTATTATTTTTGATCTGAATAAGCATTTTTAGGTTATATTCAAACAAGACATTTGCAAATCTGTTATTTGTAATGAACAAAGATGCAACCCATTAAACAGTAACCATTTTGCTGAAAAATGTCTGTCACAAGAATAAGATTTTTTTTTTTATATATATATATACAAAGTTTTTATTGTTGCAGTGTTATGTGAAAGTAAAAAAGTCAAAATGCAATCACTTGTCATGTCAAATTGTTTTTATTTTACAATTATGTAAACAGAACAGTAATGAATATTAAATAAAATGTTAAATAAGTTTTCAAAAATAAAAGGTCAATTAAATTTAAATTTTAAATAACAATTTTAAAATGTTAAATAATGTTTAAAAACAAAATTAAAATGTTAAATATTACTGCACTCTATATACACAATACTATATACAAAAAAAAAATAATACTATATACAAAAAATATATATATACATTATTTAGAAGTTGTTCTCCTCATTTCTTTTAACCACTCCTCTTTTGTAATGGTCTCTGTCTGTGGGCAATACACCCTGCCCCTGTACTGGCTGTGCCCAGTTGCAATTGTTTTAAATTGCCCACATTTTTTGCACGTGTTCGCCTCTACAGTTCTCCTGTAGGGTCTCTTGGGCATGGCAGCTGGTGTAGTAGGCTGTGAGCTGGTGCCCTGCACCACTGCAGGCTGTAACAGTGGCTGCATCATTGGCATGCCCTGGACCATCTGGACTCCTTGGACCATTGGCATGCCCTGGAACATTGGCACAGCCTGAAACATTGGCACACCCTGGAAACCTGGTGCTGCCGGTATAATAATATTCGGCAGCATCTGCAGTGATGATCCAGGTGCTGATGGTGTAACCAACATCTGACTCTGTGCTGGTGCCTTGGGTCTGAGAGGGGGTCGCCCAACAGCAGTCTGCCTCTGCTTTGCCTGACCTGCTGTGCTCTCTGGTAGCTTGTACTGGTGCAGCTCCCCTGGTTGTTCTGACTCTGTGCGTAGGCGCTTGGCAACCTGGAGAGGCTCCTGAGCTTCAGGGAGGGGCTGAGGCAACTGAATGCCCTGGAGCAGCACAGACAGTTCCTGCTTTTTCTGTCTGTTGTTGTGCCACTGAATCAGGGTGTTCTGGTTAACCTCCATCAGCTGTATTGACGTCCCTCCCATCACCAAGCCGTTGCCCAGTACAAGCTGCCTTATCCTGCGATAGTCTTGCAGGATCAGAGACCATCTTGACAGGGCTCCCTTGCCTTTTCTTTTGGGGCTAGGGTGAGCAGTGCAAAGTCTTATGAAGATGGTCTCCACCAGACGGCAACAGTCAGGCCACTGAGCAGCTATGCCACTTGCACCCAGCACACATCTGGTGGTGCTTTCTAGTCCAGGGGTTTGAGTGGGCCTCTGCGGTACCCTGAAGCGTCCACTCAGCAGTCTTTTTTTGTGTCGAGCTGCTGTCACCACCCCTGTCTTGTCCCGGTCATCAAGGTTCTGCCAAAGAGCAATTATGGTGTTGGCTTCCTGGTTGGTCAGACTGAGGGCTGTGTGACCCCGGAGCTCCACCAGATATTCTGCCAGCCTGTCCACATGTTGGTAACCCGGGACATTTTGGTAGTCAACAGCCTATTAAAAAATACAAACAAACAATGAAATTACTACATCACATCTGTTTAAAGCATAATTCTATTATTTTCCTGTTTATCATCATAACGCTCTTTTGACACAATCTGTTTAGTACAAAGCACTATAGAAATAAAGCTGACTTAATGCATATTTGCTGTTTATGACTTTAGGCTGTATTTGTAAATTTAGAATATGTGGAAAGTCTGGATTCAAAGCACTGGATGTTAATTCATCACTGTTTGAATTATTCTACTTGATTTGAAAGAAATACAAAGGAGTGGTATTTACCATCTCTCCATCATCTTCATCATCATCATCATCATCATCCTGCCCAGCATCTTCTGGCTCTGAGGGGAGAGGAGAGACAGCAGTCCCTGAGGGTCCAGCTTCAGCTGATGAAGGAGACTGTGTGAGGCCATGTGTGGGGTCAGGGACCAGTGAAGGGGATGTGGAGCCCAGTACAGATTCAGCACTGCAGGTGACCAGGGTGGCAGAACCCAGTGTCTGTGTGGAGGAGGATGGTGACAGAACAGCTTCAGGATCTGTAATGGTGTGATCCTCGCTGATATCACAGAAGCCCTCATCTTCATCTCGCTCCTCCACACTGAGGTCCTCAATGAGCTCTGCGGTCTGCTCAGAGTCTGGATTCATGTCCTGCAGTGACTGACCAGTCTGCTGGAACAGATACTGCACTCCAATGAGCTCACCTGAAACAAACACAATAAACAAGCAGAAATTAAATACAATGTTGTGTATGATATTTGATAAAGTAGGCTTTTGTAGTAGCTCATATAGTGTAATGTTGTGAGAATATGGAGCTCATAGTTGAGGAGAAGGGAAAAAATGAAGAATTTTTTTATTTTTATTCAGAGGCCCAAAACCTTTACAGTTTTTTTTTTTACGATTGCTTAAGCACAATTTTAAAAACAAGGCTCATTTTGAGCTCATTATTTTTCTAATCAATTAAACCTGTGTTGCTTCAGTCCAGTAAATGTTAATCAAATATTACTAACAATATAAAAGTTATTCTTTAGAATTACTTTCTAAAAATCAGTGCAGATTTCACAGCAGAAAGACACGTGAAGCACGAGCTGAAGGAGGTTGTTTGTACAATTATAATAAAAGGCCTTTTACTTGCTAAAAAAAATATGGAATATCAATCAGATGACAGAGGGCATGTTTCCAGAAAAGTTTTGATCATGTTTAAAATTTAGAGGCCTTTAGAAATTTGCATATCAAATATGATACAGTAGACTGTAGGGTAAAATCTAATATATAGACTGAGATTACACAGAAATGGCAAATTTATAAACAATAACAAATTCACTCACCGGTGTAACATGCAGGGGCACAAAATGTGGGGACCACTTTCCTGCCAAACAGCTTTTCATAATTGCCGTTTACACAGTGAACTAGTTCTCCTGTGTAGCTGCGCAAAGCTGATGGCTCCGATGACAGGGAAGCAGCCTCCCGGTCCTGGTTCCACCGGTGTAGACCCTCCAGCAGATAAATCTGAAAATTCAGACTGTTTGCACTGGTCCCTGTAAATAGACACAACCGCGTGTTAAAGATGAAGGTGTTAAAGAAACATACAAAGACACATAATGCTCTTTCTTTACAGATGCACAAGTTGTGTGACAAAGACTTACCTGGGATGAAACGGTTCAGATGTAAATGAAAGGACTCGAGAGAAGTGGAGCCTCTTGCACATCTGTAAGTCTTCAGAAGCATGCCACCCTTGGTTAAGCTCCCCGTCTCTGTGTAAAGCACAAGACCAGGGGGATCTTGAATGCATTTGACATGCTTCTTCTGGACATTCCAGATGTGCTCCATCCTTTCTCTGTCCAGGAGAGGAACACCCAGGGAGTCATTGCCCTTGCTGCTCAGGAGCTCTGTAAGCAGCTGCTCATGGAGAAGGATGGTAGTCTCCACTCCACGGGTCCTCCTCCGGCAATGGAGAGCCAGCTCCATCCTGGTAAGATGCTTGTTGACATCTTCATCTGTCAGCGCAGGCCAACCCTGAGATATCAACTGCTCTCTCTTTGCTTTGCGAAGCTCAGAAACATCAGCCGCATCCCACTCAAAAATGCATGCTGACAGCCGTGACATAAAGATGGGATACAGCTGATGGGCATCAGTTGTACACCCCAAGGCAATCCTGCGCATAAAATGCCAGATGTCCAAGCGAACCATGAGATCTGGCCAACCTCTGAATCTTGTTTTCAGCTTGGTCTCGCCCACCTCAGTGCAGCAGCCACAGTCCACGTACAACACAGCAGGTGGGTCCACACCAGCCTTCTGGTACCGTTTCACCAGACCATCTACCATTATGTCCAGTCCTGCTCCTTCCTGGGCTGTAAGCACACTTATGAGCACCTGACCAAACTCATTGCCAACAGAGGTAAGCCAGAGTCCCATTCCCCTCGCCGTCCCAGCCAGCTTCTTGGTGATCTGTAATAGACATGATATGAAGCATGCTGTGAATGTAATGAAACTGCACACCACAGAGTGCCATGCT
Source organism: Gobio gobio (assembly GCF_949357685.1). Taxonomy (NCBI): domain Eukaryota; kingdom Metazoa; phylum Chordata; class Actinopteri; order Cypriniformes; family Gobionidae; genus Gobio; species Gobio gobio. The sequence goes on along the minus strand of NC_137101.1, from coordinate 32,554,639 downwards.
GTGATATAATAAACAGCATCATAAATGAACAAAAATCCACCACTAACCTTTTTAGTGGAATCCATCTTCAAGACAGAGCCATAGGTGGATGTTATCTTGGCATGGATTTCATCCAGCCTTGTCAGGATGTCTTGACTGTACACTGTGAGCAGCCACTTGCAGCTTGGCACCACTGTAGGCTCTGGGGGTTCCTGAAATTTTACCGGCAACACCCCAGGTGCATTGCGGAAGTCCAAACACTGCGTGGTGTACCGGGCCAGACGCTGGAGCCACTCCTCACTGTGGTTCTCACGCAGCTGTTTAATTATCCGCGTGGGACTGTTGCCTAGGCCACGTTCGCGCAGGAACCGAATGACCCTCATATCACAGGCATACCTTAGGAAAAGCAAAATCCAATTTACATATTTGTTTTGTAAAGTATTTGAAAATAAATGTGATGAAGGGCTATCAAGTGGATGTGGAATGAAAGTGTACTTACTTCCGCGTGAGGATGACCCGAAACTCCGATCGATGGCCCAGATCCAGCTGTTGCAGGACAGTCTGACTCCAAGACACATGCGTGGCTTTACACTTGGCACAGATTAGGGTTTCTGTGACCATGTTGTACATCCTATCGATGTCCAGAACCTGCCGTGCCCTTTTGTGCAGACCTCCACCTGTCAGCTGATGCTGTCTACAGGCAGGATTGGGACAGATAACCTTTACCCTCCACAGCTTGTACGGCATCCACAGCAACAGAGCATGACAAAAAAATCTGTCTGGAGCTGGAGCCTGGTTGTAGGTAAGTGCTGGCTGTGGTGGGTAATACCAGAGCTGTAAGTTTTCACGAAGCTCTGGTTTCCCCTTGGGCCCCGTTTTAAAAAGTCTGTTTGCAATCCACCTGTGGTCTTCCTGTGGCAAGGTCTCCGACCACAAACGATGCAGTCGAACTGCAGATGGAGCTTGCAATATTGCCCCAGAAGGAGCAGTCTGTGAAAGAAAAAGAAAAAACATTAAGTCTAGCAAGATCATTTGATCAATAAGCGCTTTATTTTTCCAAGACTACCCTCTCATGAAACAGTGATTATTGCTACAATAAAACTGGTAACTTTGTATTAGTCACTACTGTCATCCAAAAAGGAATGAATATTCTTAAAGCCAGTTTAATATATAAAATATCAACAGCAGGTAAGCTTATTTTCTAACTAATTTTGCAAACATCATCTCTTTATTTTAAATATCTGATTATGTTGACAACCATAAATATTTCTTTACATTTATTATCAAGTTGATTCTCTGAGGAGCCAAGCACAAACATTATGACTTTGCTTGGTTAGTGTTTATTAAGCTTGAAAGTGTTTAAGGAAGCTACTGGTTATCACATTCAAAATGTCAGGGTATGTAAGCCCCATCCCATAAAATATTGGATATCAAGTACTTACTTTACATTAATAGAATAAAACTGATGGTAAATTTGTTCCAAATGTTTTCAGAACTGTGTCAGCGGCCAGCACTGTTTTGTGTCAAGTTAGGGTTAATATGCCAGTTTAGTTACCTTTATAGACCAACAGAATTTGAAATGACTTACCGAGACAATACTGCAAGACTCGGCAGGACTGGGCACATCTGCAGTGGTTCTGGAGACAGAGGCTGGAACTCCAGGGTCTTGTGTCTGTACAATCACGCAGTGAAATATAATAGATGTTTTATAACAGGAGAAACAGTCAAACATAACTGTCTAATAATTTTAACTCATCCTAGATGTAGTTACAAAACTGTATACTATAGCCTTTGTTTTTTGAAAGAAGATTGAAGATTAATATACAGACAAAAACAGTAATACCAGGAAATATAATTGCATTTTAATATCATTCGCTGCTTATTATAATCTATTTTCAAATTATTTAGTGCATCAATTGCTGAATAAAAGTGTAACATTTCTTTAAAAAAAAATACCAACTTTTGTACTGCAGTGTATATAAAATCTATTTAATTCAAACATTAATTAACATTTAATTAACACCTGCTGACTGGCTGCATCACCACCTGGTACGGCAACAGTACCGCCCGCAGCCGCAAAGCCCTGCAAAGGGTAGTGCGCACGGCCAGCTGCATCATCGGAGGTGAGCTTCCCTCCCTCCAGGACATTTACGCCAGGCGGTGTGTGAAGAGAGCTCAGAGGATCATCAGAGACTCTAGCCACCCGAGCCATGGGCTGCTCTCACTGCTGCCATCAGGCAGGCGGTACCGCAGCATCAGAACACGCACCAGCCGACTCCAGAACAGCTTCTTCCCACAAGCAATTAGACTCCTGAACTCTTGATCCATCAGGATCATAACACACACTGGACAGAATATCACTCAGCACAACCCACTGTCGATACACACACATTATATACACATTTATATAATTTATTATTATCATATAGCACCTATTGCACATTGGATCTCTACTGTGAATAATAATGTATACTGTACATTGTATACTATTATTATTATTATTATAGCGTAATGTATATTGTTTAATGTATGTTTTAGTGTGTATATTGTTTAAAGTATATTGTTTAAAGTATATTGTTTAAAGTATATGTATATTGTAAGTATGTGTATATTGGTTAAAGCTGTGAGAACCACACTCACATTGTGTAAATTATTTATTGTTTATTGTAGAGTTTACTGTGCTGTGAGTAATTGTGGGCGCATCAGTGTAATCTGATGCTGCTCTAAATGTTGTACATGTCATGTCGTGACTACTATGTTGCTCGGAACTGCACCAAGAATTTCACCTGCTGTTGCACTTGTGTACATGGCTGTGTGACAATAAAGTGATTTGATTTGATTTTGATTTGACATTATATTGTACTGTTCTTCTGTACTGTTAGAGTTAAATATGTCACTAAAAAGTGCACAGGAGTGGAGTGTGTCTTCATACAATGCAATGTGGATTATACCAGTACTTACAGAGACAGTGGTGCTTGTAATGGGACCACTGGACACTGCTGCACTGGGCTTGTCAACAACCTGAGATGGTTTCCTAGCCATAATTAGGTTGGGCTTTGCTGCAGCGATGTGGGACCCACTAAATCTTGGCTTGGTAAACTAAAATAAGGAAAAACAATTTCAATGAAAAGACTAAATGTGCTGTAACAAATATATAATTAAATTTTTGGAAAATTACAAAATATCTATTGTTCCTATATGTTATTGTTCAACTAGTTAAATACAATATGTAAACTGGTTTCTGTAGAATGGTTTCCCTAAAGTTCATGATGTAAGATTGCTGAATAACTGAGAGAAAGCAGGACAATGGTATATAAGTAGCATTTTAGTGTCCCTCTTCTACTTATACAGATTGAAATAAGCACAGTTAGAATATACAAATAAGTGGGAAGGCATTGCTATAATGTGAGTATATTGTAATTCAGCAGGTACCTTTTTAAAATTACTTAAAATCAAAAGTAGTTTGAGCATAGATTCTAAGAGAAGGTATTTATTAACAGTAATCACGATTACACTTTAAATGGCCACAAGTAGATGCATGATGACTGAATTAATAATGTGTGTATAATTCATTGTGCATAAGTGGAATGTTACCTGAGCAATACAGAAAGAGATCAAGAAAAAGATCAAGAGAGATGCCATGAAGGACTTGAGAAGAGAAGAAAGAGAGCACATAGGTTACATTGTTCTTTTATCATTGACCATGTGACATGGCATTCAAACTAACCAATCAGCACACCCCTGTACAAGGTGTGACAATTGGCAGGTAGGTGTGAAAAACATACCAGCCAACAACACAGCCTTTTACTTTCTGCACTTCATTACATTTCAACTTAACTTTTAAACTTAAAATTGAAATTCCTTTAAATTGTATTACCCTTGACAAACTTGGAATTATCCTAGATGTCACAGATGGAGTGGTCTGGGGCTGGAGCCGAGGCTGGAGCTGAGGCTGAGGCAGACTCTGCTCCATGACCTGCTGTGCTGGTCCAGTAGCGGCAGTGGCCTGTTTAAGACAACCACAAAAATACAGACAATCATTTTTGAATGAGAAAAAAAAATTGTTTAGTAAAATATATATATAAAAATAAATACTTGCAACATCTTCACATTGTTACCTTTTGAGTGTGAAAACCACACATACACTTTGGGACTGCTCCAAGTAAGGTTGTCTGGCCGCGAGACTGCATCGGACATTTTTCAATCTGTAAACATTATAACATGTAATACACAATACATGCATTTCTAACTAAACAGGTATGGCACATTTATTCACTGTCATTTTCCAGGATGCGTGTCATATTTATTTTGTATTAATTAATGTTCTTTGATGGGGAAAATGTAAAATTAGAGAAAGAGTGAATGAGTGAGTTTGTTTCCCCCACTAAAAGAACAAGAGATGAACATCTCACACCTTCAAACCATCCCCCAACATCCCTGCCCCCTCTCTCTCAACCCCCAGAACAAACAAGTCTAGTAGTTTTTTTATAGTACAGTTCACACTGTAGTTTTTTTATAGTATGACATAAATCTCAAATACCTGCAACATCATTTATATGCAGCATATAGATATTCATAAACATCTATAAATAATAATGATACCTGGTTTACATTGGTGTAAACCATAAGTAACAAACCATTGTTCTAATGAATGAGATCAGGTACATGTTTGTACTGACCACTAATATGTTCTTCTGTTATGCAAATACATTTAACAAACAATTCTAATGTTCAATTATGCAAGTCAACAAACACTTAAGTTGTTTATTTCATGAAAAGGTCACAAAAGCACACACTCACCCTTTGATACACGTCATGCCACTTTTTCTGTCGTGGTGCTGGTCTGTTACCCTCAGATGATGGCCAAACTCCTGTGCTGGCAAACTTTTTTAGACGTGCTATCCATTCAGAGTCCGACATGCCTTTATGGGATTTTTTTCCAGACATTTTTTTTGCCCAGGATTAAACTGTTTTGGACAAAACTACCCTTAATAAAATGATTTCTTTGGGAAAAAAATCCACACAACACAACATGTCATTCAAATATGTAATTCGTTTTCTTACCTGCTGTCCGAAATATCGTTGTGTATGTTTTCTATAAATAAACTTGACCTCCGTGAAAATGCTGACCTCCGTGTCCGTGATGCTCGTCTGCTGAACTATTTTTGAACTCTGACACACCCCCTGAGGACTATGTCATCACTTCGTAAACCTTCGGCTCAGTTCGGAAACTTGATTGACATCTGGCTTGCCGCTTCAACTAGCGGTGAAAGGCGTAAACGTGCTCGTGACAGTTCCTGAACTCTGATTGGTCAAATGTCGAAAATGTCAAGAATTCATTGAACTCTGATTGGTCAAATGTCGAAAATGTCGAGATAATGTTAAGAATGGGGCTTTCTGATTGGTTGCAAATGTTATAGTGCTTCGACGTGATTGGCTGTGGAGTTCAACATTGTTCAACATCTGCCCCAAAATGTTGGACGATCCTTCGGCAGCTGGCGTTCAGGTCGCAGTCTCCCCTGGAGGCGTGGGTTCGAATCCCACTTCTGACAAACCAAACCTTTGGCCGCGGGCTCAAGCTAGAGTCTTTAACCCTCTGGCAAGTTGACCCCGTGATATATTAATGTTGACAAAGCACTGCATTTCGGTTTCCGTCACAACTAGAGAAACACTACTGTAACGCTGGCCGTCATCACATGAACTTTAAAGTAACACTTTTGTGCCATGTATGGACTTCTATGGAATTTTCATGCAATTTTCTTGGAATTTCATGCCATGACACTTTGTGAAATTGGACATGTTTTATCGAAGGGGATTCAATGGAATACCGCATTGCGATGTTTACCGGAATGAGAACTTGTTTGTGAAAGGGTATTCATGTTTTGTTTGGGGTTTCTTTGGAGGGATGCAATGTGATTCTTGGAGTTTGACTGTGATGTCATGGACTGACATTTTGGGGATGCAGTAGAATGTCATGGCAAGGAATTCCTGGAAGTTTCTTGGAATGACATGTCATGGGTTTTTGGGGTGTGGGATGGAGTGTCATGGGATGAGATTCATGGAATGTCAAGCGAAACATTGCATTGCCGTTGACAAGAAACGTCATGAGAATGAAAGAATGATGTTAAACATTGACAAAACATTGCAGCAACGCTGCCACATATTACGTGAATATTAGAGGAATGCTATTACTGCATTTATTCAACATCAGTCCTACAAAAGCACTGCATTTCAATCGCATTGCTCATGAAGAAATGGACAATCACACGAAAGGGTATAAAGAAACCCTCACTTTCGCCTAAACGCTCTCGTGTGCCAAAAAGCACCACTCTGCCCCGTGTGAGGCTCGAACTCACGACCTTCAAATTATGAGACTGACGCGCTGCCTAACTGCGCCAACGAGGCCTGTGTTGTGACTAGGGTGAGTGGGGGACCACTAGCTTCTAGATCATCTGCCATTCGGAGTAGCTCCAAAAACCCTGCTCGCCAGTAGCTGCAATGTCAGGATGGCCGAGCGGTCTAAGGCGCTGCGTTCAGGTCGCAGTCTCCCCTGGAGGCGTGGGTTCGAATCCCACTTCTGACAAACCAACCCTTTGGCCGCGGGCTCAAGCTAGAGTCTTTAACCCTCTGGCAAGTTGACCCCATGATATATTAATGTTGACAAAGCACTGCATTTCGGTTTCCGTCACAACTAGAGAAACACTACTGTAACGCTGGCCGTCATCACATGAACTTTAAAGTAACACTTTTGTGCCATGTATGGACTTCTTTGGAATTTTCATGCAGTTTTCTTGGAATTTCATGCCATGACACTTTGTGAAATTGGACATGTTTTATCGAAGGGGATTCAATGGAATACCGCATTGCGATGTTTACCGGAATGAGAACTTGTTTGTGAAAGGGTATTCATGTTTTGTTTGGGGTTTCTTTGGAGGGATGCAATGTGATTCTTGGAGTTTGACTGTGATGTCATGGACTGACATTTTGGGGATGCAGTAGAATGTCATGGCAAGGAATTCCTGGAAATTTCTTGGAATGACATGTCATGGGTTTTTGGGGTGTGGGATGGAGTGTCATGGGATGAGATTCATGGAATGTCAAGCGAAACATTGCATTGCCGTTGACAAGAAACGTCATGAGAATGAAAGAATGATGTTAAACATTGACAAAACATTGCAGCAACGCTGCCACATATTACGTGAATATGAGAGGAATGCTATTACTGCATTTATTCAACATCAGTCCTACAAAAGCACTGCATTTCAATCGCATTGCTCATGAAGAAATGGACAATCACACGAAAGGGTATAAAGAAACCCTCACTTTCGCCTAAACGCTCTCGTGTGCCAAAAAGCACCACTCTGCCCCGTGTGAGGCTCGAACTCACGACCTTCAAATTATGAGACTGACGCGCTGCCTAACTGCGCCAACGAGGCCTGTGTTGTGACTAGGGTGAGTGGGGGACCACTAGCTTCTAGATCATCTGCCATTCGGAGTAGCTCCAAAAACGCTGCTCGCCAGTAGCTGCAATGTCAGGATGGCCGAGCGGTCTAAGGCGCTGCGTTCAGGTCGCAGTCTCCCCTGGAGGCGTGGGTTCGAATCCCACTTCTGACAAACCAACCCTTTGGCCGCGGGCTCAAGCTAGAGTCTTTAACCCTCTGGCAAGTTGACCCCATGATATATTAATGTTGACAAAGCACTGCATTTCGGTTTCCGTCACAACTAGAGAAACACTACTGTAACGCTGGCCGTCATCACATGAACTTTAAAGTAACACTTTTGTGCCATGTATGGACTTCTTTGGAATTTTCATGCAGTTTTCTTGGAATTTCATGCCATGACACTTTGTGAAATTGGACATGTTTTATCGAAGGGGATTCAATGGAATACCGCATTGCGATGTTTACCGGAATGAGAACTTGTTTGTGAAAGGGTATTCATGTTTTGTTTGGGGTTTCTTTGGAGGGATGCAATGTGATTCTTGGAGTTTGACTGTGATGTCATGGACTGACATTTTGGGGATGCAGTAGAATGTCATGGCAAGGAATTCCTGGAAATTTCTTGGAATGACATGTCATGGGTTTTTGGGGTGTGGGATGGAGTGTCATGGGATGAGATTCATGGAATGTCAAGCGAAACATTGCATTGCCGTTGACAAGAAACGTCATGAGAATGAAAGAATGATGTTAAACATTGACAAAACATTGCAGCAACGCTGCCACATATTACGTGAATATGAGAGGAATGCTATTACTGCATTTATTCAACATCAGTCCTACAAAAGCACTGCATTTCAATCGCATTGCTCATGAAGAAATGGACAATCACACGAAAGGGTATAAAGAAACCCTCACTTTCGCCTAAACGCTCTCGTGTGCCAAAAAGCACCACTCTGCCCCGTGTGAGGCTCGAACTCACGACCTTCAAATTATGAGACTGACGCGCTGCCTAACTGCGCCAACGAGGCCTGTTTTGTGACTAGGGTGAGTGGGGGACCACTAGCTTCTAGATCATCTGCCATTCGGAGTAGCTCCAAAAACGCTGCTCGCCAGTAGCTGCAATGTCAGGATGGCCGAGCGGTCTAAGTCGCTGCGTTCAGGTCGCAGTCTCCCCTGGAGGCGTGTGTTCGAATCCCACTTCTGACAAACCAAACCTTTGGCCGCGGGCTCAAGCTAGAGTCTTTAACCCTCTGGCAAGTTGACCCCGTGATATATTAATGTTGACAAAGCACTGCATTTCGGTTTCCGTCACAACTAGAGAAACACTACTGTAACGCTGGCCGTCATCACATGAACTTTAAAGTAACACTTTTGTGCCATGTATGGACTTCTATGGAATTTTCATGCAGTTTTCTTGGAATTTCATGCCATGACACTTTGTGAAATTGGACATGTTTTATCGAAGGGGATTCAATGGAATACCGCATTGCGATGTTTACCGGAATGAGAACTTGTTTGTGAAAGGGTATTCATGTTTTGTTTGGGGTTTCTTTGGATGGATGCAATGTGATTCTTGGAGTTTGACTGTGATGTCATGGACTGACATTTTGGGGATGCAGTAGAATGTCATGGCAAGGAATTCCTGGAAATTTCTTGGAATGACATGTCATGGGTTTTTGGGGTGTGGGATGGAGTGTCATGGGATGAGATTCATGGAATGTCAAGCGAAACATTGCATTGCCGTTGACAAGAAACGTCATGAGAATGAAAGAATGATGTTAAACATTGACAAAACATTGCAGCAACGCTGCCACATATTACGTGAATATTAGAGGAATGCTATTACTGCATTTATTCAACATCAGTCCTACAAAAGCACTGGATTTCAATCGCATTGCTCATGAAGAAATGGACAATCACACGAAAGGGTATAAAGAAACCCTCACTTTCGCCTAAACGCTCTCGTGTGCCAAAAAGCACCACTCTGCCCCGTGTGAGGCTCGAACTCACGACCTTCAGATTATGAGACTGACGCGCTGCCTAACTGCGCCAACGAGGCCTGTGTTGTGACTAGGGTGAGCGGGGGACCAATAGCTTCTAGATCATCTGCCATTCGGTGTAGCTCCAAAAACGCTGCTCGCCAGTAGCTGCAACGTCAGGATGGCCGAGCGGTCTAATGCTGCGTTCACACCAAACGCGAATTGAGCGTCAAAATCGCGCGTACCGCGTCTAGTTTCACGCGCGAACATTTTGAATGCATTCGCGCGTCAGCCGAGAATTGGACGCGCGTAGAAATCGAGCGCTGGAACCGAAATTGACGCGCGTTCGAGGCGGAATTCGCTTCTTGTAGGAGGGGCAAGTGCTAGGTGCTTGTCTGTTTGCAAGATGGCGGATGTCGATCGCGCTTTCGTCGAGAGAGTGACCGCTCTGTATTTGCTCTGGAGAGTAGAACAGCGGCGTAGGGGTCAGCGTCGCCGTACTTGGGTCCACCAGACCCTCCGGAGGCGTACCCAGTTTGGCGAGTTTCACCATTTGCTCCAGGAGCTGCGTCTGGATGACGGCCGCTTTCAGCGGTACTTCCGCCTGTCCCGCGGTCAGTTTGATGACCTGTTGATCCGCATCGGAGCGAGGATCACCCTCCAGGACACCAACTACAGGCGCTCTATCCCAGCAGCGGAGCGCCTGTCCATCTGTCTTCGGTTAGTAAATGTATATGACATTTTAAATACAGTATATGAAATATATGCTATCCCACATGAAAAAAGAGTGTAGTATATTGTAGTAAAATGTATTTTATAAATACTAATGTTTTTTAAACATACTACAGTACATTTTCGTATTTGCTACAATTTGTTACTTTACTGTGGTACAGTTACTAAAGTATGGCTCAAAAACACCATAGTATTACTATAAATGTACTGTGATATACTACATTACTTTTACATGTGGGAATATATGTTATGCTATTAATGTTTCTCAAACTGTGCTACGGATGACACTGTTGGTGACTCAGGAGGTGTTTGTATTAAGTCCTCATTTGCACCTCATTTTGTTCTGGTGTTTAATCGTGGTTTAACCCTGATTTCTGGTTTACACCCTGATCAGTCACAGTTTAATCCATGTCAACTTTTCATGTAGGCTTCCTAAAATATAAATAAGTTGTACTATTGCAGTTAACGGGTAAGCTAAAAAATACAATATTCTCTTGGCAGTCGTGAGACTGTCATGTGTCTGTCTGTAAGCAATATGGATTGGTTGCTTATTGGCTATTGGCTCAGTAGTGATTTTAATAAACAGATTCAAAACTGTCAGACGACAAGCAAACCAACACATATGGTGCATTTCAGTGAAACAGACTGCTTATTTTATGTAATTGAATATGTAACTACAAGTGTACTTCTAATAATATTTATAATAATGTTTTAGGTTTCTTGCCACTGGGGACTCATTCAGGACCATAGCGTCCAGCTATAGGGTTGGAGTGTCAACGGTGTGCCAGATCGTCCCCCAGGTTGTGACTGCCATCTGGGACTGCCTTGTGGAGGACTACATGGCTGTGCCCAACACCGATGACTGGAGGTCCATCGCAGAGGGATTCCAGGAGCGGTGGAACTTCCCTCTGTGCTGTGGGGCGCTGGACGGGAAGCATGTCGTGATCAAGGCACCCCCCAACTCCGGATCCCAGTTCCACAATTACAAGGGAACCTTCTCCATCGTTCTTCTTGCAGTTGTGGATGCAAAGTATCGCTTCCGGGTGATCGATGTTGGGGGGTACGGCAGGACCAGCGACGGTGGGATTCTGGCCCACTCCACCTTTGGACAGGCTCTCCGGGCTGGCACACTTCATCTGCCTCCTGACCAGCCTCTACCCGGTGCTGAAGAAAGAGGACCCCAGCCCCATGTCTTCGTGGCTGATGAGGCGTTCCCGCTGCGGAGGAACCTCATGCGGCCCTTCCCTGGACGCACCCTTCCTCCAGAGAGGCGTGTGTTCAATTACCGGCTGTCCAGAGCCCGGCTGGTGGTGGAGAACGCCTTTGGCATCCTCTGCTCACAGTGGAGGATGTACCGCCGCCTCATCGAGGTCCACCCTGAAGTTGCGGAGAAATGTGTGAAGGCGACGTGTGTTCTCCACAATTTTATGAGGTCTTCAGAGGGGAGAGAGGCACCTGCTGTAAGGGGCGCGGGACATGCTGGAGAGGAGCCACTGCCAGGTCTGGGTCGGCTTGCAGCAAACAACTCCTCCAGAGAGGCACTCCGGGTGAGGGATGTGTTCATGGCACACTTCTCGGCGGAGGGAGCAGTTCCATGGCAGCCACAATAGTAACATTTGAAGTCCTTCTCATGACTTCCCCACAACGGCTCTTTTAAGAGCCACCCACAAACCTATAAAGAGCATGACTACCAAAAAATAGTTCTCCTTTATTAATATTATTATTAGTATTTTTGCTATTATTATCATGAATACTATTATTTCTTTAAATTACATGGTATGTGTCATAATTATGTACAACTATTGGTTTGTATGTTGTTTGCTTCTGCCTCTGTTTGCAGGTCATGGCTGGTCTATCTGCACCTGCACTGCTGATGCCTTGATGCTGCCTGCTGCTGCACTCCTATTGTTAATATAACATGCTAAAGAATCACATAGGTGGACTTTCTTCATCTCATTCAGAAATCGATGACTGCAAGTGCTTAGCGTCACATTCATAGTTCACATAGCTGAACAATGTCATTCCTCCTTTGATGTACTGATTAATTGTATAGGTCTGTGCCATGTCTGGGGTCCGGTTATTACTGTAAAATATTCTGTCATTTATTTTGGTTTTGATGATAAATGGAGGCAGCTTTGAAAAGTTATTACCTGGTACTGTTTTTTTTTCTCTTTGTTTCTTCACACACAACACTGTACACACACAAAGTATGTTCACCTACACCAAAGTATGTTTTTTTTTTTAGATTTTACTAATGTGTCGTATAATCTATCTGTAGATATGGAATAAATAGCATTCAATACAAATTTCATCTGTCATACATTCAAAGAAATATTCAAAAAATGTGCTTTGTTGTGCATTACCACCACACCAGGCATTTTTACTGATTAACACAATTTATTGAGGCAACACACAAAATACAATATAAAATGTACAATATGTACAAACTATTTACATATAAAATGAAATGTAGTGACATACATGTGCACAAAGTATATTTCAATAATAAAATAATATTAAGTTTCAAATGTGTACAAACTAAACTGTGCATACAGACACAGGAATGAAAAGGACCTCGCTTGGAAGGTGGAACAGCCGCAAGGAAGGAGGGCATTCTGAGTTTCCTGCAGAGCCTGCTGCCTCATTTTTTTAAAGGTTACTGTGGGGGGGGGTCCAATTGATCCAAATTTAGCACAATGGTGCTGTTTTCCATAGCCAATTTGTACATTTGAAATTTTATTATTTCCTTTCTCTGAGGCGGCATGCTCTGCAGAAAAGGCAGAAGGCTGAGGAGGAAGTGCTCATCAGCGGACTGTGGTGGGTGTGGTGGGGGTGGTGGGGGTGGAGGTCGCCTCAGGAGCTCCATCAGGGTCTGCTCCACCTCCGATGGAGCATCCTGGGGCCGCACACGAGTCCGCCGGGGTGCTCTCCTCCTCTGTTGCCCTGTAAAATAAAAAAACACAACACAGTGCATTGAGAAGGCAGAACAAAGATACGTGCTTGTCATGGTCACAGTGACGGCTCAAAATTTCAATTGAAACATCACATTTATCTACATATTGCCCGAATAATATGTCTGCCTGCGTGAGTGACGTGCTTACATCCAAGTGTGAATTGGTTTCAACTTGCATTAACATACATTAACTAATTACAGTTATACTTCACACATACATATAAGCATTTAAATGAACTAGCTAAACAGTATGCAGATGATTGGTGGCATACACTGCAATGGAATTGTATTGCTATTTACAAAAACAATGAGGGGACTCATTCACCAGCTTCTGTGACTTTGTGTGAATGATGAGTGGATACTGTACTAATGTTGAAATATTGCTTGTACTATTTCCTTCACACACCTCTGGGTTCAGCAGCAGGGGCAGAGGGACCAGGGAGTGGGGAGACAGGAGAAGAGGCAGGGGATGTTGGATCAGGTTGTTCATCATCATTTGCCTCTGGCAAGACATTATGGAATGTTAAAACAACACACTGGTAACAGTAGTCATACACAGAGTACATTATACTGTTGATCTGTAAACAATGACAGCATATATGCCTTGTAATGTGCCTTCACTGGGAACACACCTGCCTCCGTCTCCCCTGTTATTGGTTCAGACTCTCCCTGGTCCTCGGGGTGGCTGTCCTCTCTGATCTGGGCCTCGACCCCCCCCATGTTACTGGTGGTCTCACGTGGGGTGACGAAGGGGTCAAGGAATCCCAGGATCGTGGAGTATTTCCACCTCTTCCCCGACCCTGCTGCTGACCCACTCCTCTTCTCCATGTCCTTCCTCTTCTCCTTCAGGTACGTGTCCCTGAGGCTTTTCCACTTTTTCCTGCAATAGTCCTCTGAATAAACACATTATGTGGTTAGCGAAAAATAGCTGTATATTACTGGGAAATTAGTTGTAAAATAGCGTCAAGCCAGCTTGCTGGTTAAGCAGGGTCTATAACAAAAGTTTAATGTGTAATTAACTTACCAGGTTGCCCAATCTCCTCACTGACAGTCTTCCAAGCGAGGTCCTTTTTATTCCTGTCTCTGTAGAAATATGAAGTGCTATCATATAGCTCAGTGTGACTGGTCACCGCCAAAATCAAACGCTCCTCCATGATTCCTTCAATGAATGACGAATTAATTAATGAATGAGTCCAGGCGGCCCTGCCCCCGTGAATCACGAGCAGGCTCCTGATTGGTTAACGCGGCGCGAATTTGACGCCAAAGTTCAGATTTTTCAACTCGGGCGTCAGACGCGAATTCGCTTCAAACGCGTGAATCAACAAAATGCACAAAAAGCACCACTCGCGCGTAACGCGCGTAACGCCCAAGACGCTCAATTCGCGAGCAATTCGCGTCATTCGCGCGAACTGGACGCGCGAATGAGGCGGATTCGCGTCCTTCGCGCCGCGCGTAACGCGCCTTCCGCGCCGCGGGACCTCCAGACGCGCGTCAACGCGCCTTTCCATTGACTTAACATTGAAATCACTCGCGCCTGACGCTCAATTCGCGTCCGGTGTGAACGCACCATAAGGCGCTGCGTTCAGGTCGCAGTCTCCCCTGGAGGCGTGGGTTCGAATCCCACTTCTGACAAACAAAACCTTTGGCCGCGGGCTCAAGCTAGAGTCTTTAACCCTCTGGCAAGTTGACCCAGTGATACATTAATGTTGACAAAGCACTGCATTTCGGTTTCCGTCACAACTAGAGAAACACTACTGTAACGCTGGCCGTCATCACATGAACTTTAAAGTAACACTTTTGTGCCATGTATGGACTTCTATGGAATTTTCATGCAGTTTTCTTGGAATTTCATGCCATGACACTTTGTGAAATTGGACATGTTTTATCGAAGGGGATTCAATGGAATACCGCATTGCGATGTTTACCGGAATGAGAACTTGTTTGTGAAAGGGTATTCATGTTTTGTTTGGGGTTTCTTTGGAGGGATGCAATGTGATTCTTGGAGTTTGACTGTGATGTCATGGACTGACATTTTGGGGATGCAGTAGAATGTCATGGCAAGGAATTCCTGGAAATTTCTTGGAATGACATGTCATGGGTTTTTGGGGTGTGGGATGGAGTGTCATGGGATGAGATTCATGGAATGTCAAGCGAAACATTGCATTGCCGTTGACAAGAAACGTCATGAGAATGAAAGAATTATGTTAAACATTGACAAAACATTGCAGCAACGCTGCCACATATTACGTGAATATGAGAGGAATGCTATTACTGCATTTATTCAACATCAGTCCTACAAAAGCACTGCATTTCAATCGCATTGCTCATGAAGAAATGGACAATCACACGAAAGGGTATAAAGAAACCCTCACTTTCGCCTAAACGCTCTCGTGTGCCAAAAAGCACCACTCTGCCCCGTGTGAGGCTCGAACTCACGACCTTCAAATTATGAGACTGACGCGCTGCCTAACTGCGCCAACGAGGCCTGTGTTGTGACTAGGGTGAGTGGGGGACCACTAGCTTCTAGATCATCTGCCATTCGGAGTAGCTCCAAAAACGCTGCTCGCCAGTAGCTGCAATGTCAGGATGGCCGAGCGGTCTAAGGCGCTGCGTTCAAGCTGGGGAACAATAGTCCAACAAAGGTGGGGAAGAAGGGAAGAAAAGGGGGAAGAAAGAAAGAGAGAAGGGGAAGAAGGAAAAGAAAAAATGAAGAAAAGAAAAGGTGAAATGTGACTTTTGGAGATATTCCATCCTTAGCATATGTCTTGTGATAACTTTCCCAGTTTCTTTGTGTGGGAAAATCGCGCATTTACATTACACTGTTTTCTATTGCAGGTGCTCACCAAGACCGGGGTTCGAATCCAGCTAAAGACAACTTTTTGTAATATTTATATTTTAATTAAATAAACACTTTTTTGAATGCATAATGTTCCAGTGTTAATAAAATATACATATGTAATTAGTTACCAATGGAACAGTGTTATTATTATTTAGTAGTTGTATTATTTTTTATCTGAATAAGCATTTTTAGGTTATATTCAAACAAGACATTTGCAAATCTGTTATTTGTAATGAACAAAGATGCAACCCATTAAACAGTAACCATTTTGCTGAAAAATGTCTGTCACAAGAATAAGAATTTTTTTTTTTATATATATATACAAAGTTTTTATTGTTGCAGTGTTATGTGAAAGTAAAAAAGTCAAAATGCAATCACTTGTCATGTCAAATTGTTTTTATTTTACAATTATGTAAACAGAACAGTAATGAATATTAAATAAAATGTTAAATAAGTTTTCAAAAATAAAAGGTCAATTAAATTTAAATTTTAAATAACAATTTTAAAATGTTAAATAATGTTTAAAAACAAAATTAAAATGTTAAATATTACTGCACTCTATATACACAATACTATATACAAAAAAAAAATTAATACTATATACAAAAAATATATATATACATTATTTAGAAGTTGTTCTCCTCATTTCTTTTAACCACTCCTCTTTTGTAATGGTCTCTGTCTGTGGGCAATACACCCTGCACTGTACTGGCTGTGCCCAGTTGCAATTGTTTTAAATTGCCCACATTTTTTGCACGTGTTCGCCTCTACAGTTCTCCTGTAGGGTCTCTTGGGCATGGCAGCTGGTGTAGTAGGCTGTGAGCTGGTGCCCTGCACCACTGCAGGCTGTAACAGTGGCTGCATCATTGGCATGCCCTGGACCATCTGGACTCCTTGGACCATTGGCATGCCCTGGAACATTGGCACAGCCTGAAACATTGGCACACCCTGGAAACCTGGTGCTGCCGGTATAATAATATTCGGCAGCATCTGCAGTGATGATCCAGGTGCTGATGGTGTAACCAACATCTGACTCTGTGCTGGTGCCTTGGGTCTGAGAGGGGGTCGCCCAACAGCAGTCTGCCTCTGCTTTGCCTGACCTGCTGTGCTCTCTGGTAGCTTGTACTGGTGCAGCTCCCCTGGTTGTTCTGACTCTGTGCGTAGGCGCTTGGCAACCTGGAGAGGCTCCTGAGCTTCAGGGAGGGGCTGAGGCAACTGAATGCCCTGGAGCAGCACAGACAGTTCCTGCTTTTTCTGTCTGTTGTTGTGCCACTGAATCAGGGTGTTCTGGTTAACCTCCATCAGCTGTATTGACGTCCCTCCCATCACCAAGCCGTTGCCCAGTACAAGCTGCCTTATCCTGCGATAGTCTTGCAGGATCAGAGACCATCTTGACAGGGCTCCCTTGCCTTTTCTTTTGGGGCTAGGGTGAGCAGTGCAAAGTCTTATGAAGATGGTCTCCACCAGACGGCAACAGTCAGGCCACTGAGCAGCTATGCCACTTGCACCCAGCACACATCTGGTGGTGCTTTCTAGTCCAGGGGTTTGAGTGGGCCTCTGTGGTACCCTGAAGCGTCCACTCAGCAGTCTTTTTTTGTGTCGAGCTGCTGTCACCACCCCTGTCTTGTCCCGGTCATCAAGGTTCTGCCAAAGAGCAATTATGGTGTTGGCTTCCTGGTTGGTCAGACTGAGGGCTGTGTGACCCCGGAGCTCCACCAGATATTCTGCCAGCCTGTCCACATGTTGGTAACCCGGGACATTTTGGTAGTCAACAGCCTATTAAAAAATACAAACAAACAATGAAATTACTACATCACATCTGTTTAAAGCATAATTCTATTATTTTCCTGTTTATCATCATAAAGCTCTTTTGACACAATCTGTTTAGTACAAAGCACTATAGAAATAAAGCTGACTTAATGCATATTTGCTGTTTATGACTTTAGGCTGTATTTGTAAATTTAGAATATGTGGAAAGTCTGGATTCAAAGCACTGGATGTTAATTCATCACTGTTTGAATTATTCTACTTGATTTGAAAGAAATACAAAGGAGTGGTATTTACCATCTCTCCATCATCATCATCATCATCATCATCATCATCATCATCCTGCCCAGCATCTTCTGGCTCTGAGGGGAGAGGAGAGACAGCAGTCCCTGAGGGTCCAGCTTCAGCTGATGAAGGAGACTGTGTGAGGCCATGTGTGGGGTCAGGGACCAGTGAAGGGGATGTGGAGCCCAGTACAGATTCAGCACTGCAGGTGACCAGGGTGGCAGAACCCAGTGTCTGTGTGGAGGAGGATGGTGACAGAACAGCTTCAGGATCTGTAATGGTGTGATCCTCGCTGATGTCACAGAAGCCCTCATCTTCATCTCGCTCCTCCACACTGAGGTCCTCAATGAGCTCTGCGGTCTGCTCAGAGTCTGGATTCATGTCCTGCAGTGACTGACCAGTCTGCTGGAACAGATACTGCACTCCAATGAGCTCACCTGAAACAAACACAATAAACAAGCAGAAATTAAATACAATGTTGTGTATGATATTTGATAAAGTAGGCTTTTGTAGTAGCTCATATAGTGTAATGTTGTGAGAATATGGAGCTCATAGTTGAGGAGAAGGGAAAAAATGAAGAATTTTTTTATTTTTATTCAGAGGCCCAAAACCTTTACAGTTTTTTTTTTTTACGATTGCTTAAGCACAATTTTAAAAACAAGGCTCATTTTGAGCTCATTATTTTTCTAATCAATTAAACCTGTGTTGCTTCAGTCCAGTAAATGTTAATCAAATATTACTAACAATATAAAAGTTATTCTTTAGAATTACTTTCTAAAAATCAGTGCAGATTTCACAGCAGAAAGACACGTGAAGCACGAGCTGAAGGAGGTTGTTTGTACAATTATAATAAAAGGCCTTTTACTTGCTAAAAAAAATATGGAATATCAATCAGATGACAGAGGGCATGTTTCCAGAAAAGTTTTGATCATGTTTAAAATTTAGAGGCCTTTAGAAATTTGCATATCAAATATGATACAGTAGACTGTAGGGTAAAATCTAATATATAGACTGAGATTACACAGAAATGGCAAATTTATAAACAATAACAAATTCACTCACCGGTGTAACATGCAGGGGCACAAAATGTGGGGACCACTTTCCTGCCAAACAGCTTTTCATAATTGCCGTTTACACAGTGAACTAGTTCTCCTGTGTAGCTGCGCAAAGCTGATGGCTCCGATGACAGGGAAGCAGCCTCCCGGTCCTGGTTCCACCGGTGTAGACCCTCCAGCAGATAAATCTGAAAATTCAGACTGTTTGCACTGGTCCCTGTAAATAGACACAACCGCGTGTTAAAGATGAAGGTGTTAAAGAAACATACAAAGACACATAATGCTCTTTCTTTACAGATGCACAAGTTGTGTGACAAAGACTTACCTGGGATGAAACGGTTCAGATGTAAATGAAAGGACTCGAGAGAAGTGGAGCCTCTTGCACATCTGTAAGTCTTCAGAAGCATGCCACCCTTGGTTAAGCTCCCCGTCTCTGTGTAAAGCACAAGACCAGGGGGATCTTGAATGCATTTGACATGCTTCTTCTGGACATTCCAGATGTGCTCCATCCTTTCTCTGTCCAGGAGAGGAACACCCAGGGAGTCATTGCCCTTGCTGCTCAGGAGCTCTGTAAGCAGCTGCTCATGGAGAAGGATGGTAGTCTCCACTCCACGGGTCCTCCTCCGGCAGTGGAGAGCCAGCTCCATCCTGGTAAGATGCTTGTTGACATCTTCATCTGTCAGCGCAGGCCAACCCTGAGATATCAACTGCTCTCTCTTTGCTTTGCGAAGCTCAGAAACATCAGCCGCATCCCACTCAAAAATGCATGCTGACAGCCGTGACATAAAGATGGGATACAGCTGATGGGCATCAGTTGTACACCCCAAGGCAATCCTGCGCATAAAATGCCAGATGTCCAAGCGAACCATGAGATCTGGCCAACCTCTGAATCTTGTTTTCAGCTTGGTCTCGCCCACCTCAGTGCAGCAGCCACAGTCCACGTACAACACAGCAGGTGGGTCCACACCAGCCTTCTGGTACCGTTTCACCAGACCATCTACCATTATGTCCAGTCCTGCTCCTTCCTGGGCTGTAAGCACACTTATGAGCACCTGACCAAACTCATTGCCAACAGAGGTAAGCCAGAGTCCCGTTCCCCTCGCCGTCCCAGCCAGCTTCTTGGTGATCTGTAATAGACATGATATGAAGCATGCTGTGAATGTAATGAAACTGCACACCACAGAGTGCCATGCTGTGATATAATAAACAGCATCATAAATGAACAAAAATCCACCACTAACCTTTTTAGTGGAATCCATCTTCAAGACAGAGCCATAGGTGGATGTTATCTTGGCATGGATTTCATCCAGCCTTGTCAGGATGTCTTGACTGTACACTGTGAGCAGCCACTTGCAGCTTGGCACCACTGTAGGCTCTGGGGGTTCCTGAAATTTTACCGGCAACACCCCAGGTGCATTGCGGAAGTCCAAACACTGCGTGGTGTACCGGGCCAGACACTGGAGCCACTCCTCACTGTGGTTCTCACGCAGCTGTTTAATTATCCGCGTGGGACTGTTGCCTAGGCCACGTTCGCGCAGGAACCGAATGACCCTCATATCACAGGCATACCTTAGGAAAAGCAAAATCCAATTTACATATTTGTTTTGTAAAGTATTTGAAAATAAATGTGATGAAGGGCTATCAAGTGGATGTGGAATGAAAGTGTACTTACTTCCGCGTGAGGATGACCCGAAACTCCGATCGATGGCCCAGATCCAGCTGTTGCAGGACAGTCTGACTCCAAGACACATGCGTGGCTTTACACTTGGCACAGATTAGGGTTTCTGTGACCATGTTGTACATCCTATCGATGTCCAGAACCTGCCGTGCCCTTTTGTGCAGACCTCCACCTGTCAGCTGATGCTGTCTACAGGCAGGATTGGGACAGATAACCTTTACCCTCCACAGCTTGTACGGCATCCACAGCAACAGAGCATGACAAAAAAATCTGTCTGGAGCTGGAGCCTGGTTGTAGGTAAGTGCTGGCTGTGGTGGGTAATACCAGAGCTGTAAGTTTTCACGAAGCTCTGGTTTCCCCTTGGGCCCCGTTTTAAAAAGTCTGTTTGCAATCCACCTGTGGTCTTCCTGTGGCAAGGTCTCCGACCACAAACGATGCAGTCGAACTGCAGATGGAGCTTGCAATATTGCCCCAGAAGGAGCAGTCTGTGAAAGAAAAAGAAAAAACATTAAGTCTAGCAAGATCATTTGATCAATAAGCGCTTTATTTTTCCAAGACTACCCTCTCATGAAACAGTGATTATTGCTACAATAAAACTGGTAACTTTGTATTAGTCACTACTGTCATCCAAAAAGGAATGAATATTCTTAAAGCCAGTTTAATATATAAAATATCAACAGCAGGTAAGCTTATTTTCTAACTAATTTTGCAAACATCATCTCTTTATTTTAAATATCTGATTATGTTGACAACCATAAATATTTCTTTACATTTATTATCAAGTTGATTCTCTGAGGAGCCAAGCACAAACATTATGACTTTGCTTGGTTAGTGTTTATTAAGCTTGAAAGTGTTTAAGGAAGCTACTGGTTATCACATTCAAAATGTCAGGGTATGTAAGCCCCATCCCATAAAATATTGGATATCAAGTACTTACTTTACATTAATAGAATAAAACTGATGGTAAATTTGTTCCAAATGTTTTCAGAACTGTGTCAGCGGCCAGCACTGTTTTGTGTCAAGTTAGGGTTAATATGCCAGTTTAGTTACCTTTATAGACCAACAGAATTTGAAATGACTTACCGAGACAATACTGCAAGACTCGGCAGGACTGGGCACATCTGCAGTGGTTCTGGAGACAGAGGCTGGAACTCCAGGGTCTTGTGTCTGTACAATCACGCAGTGAAATATAATAGATGTTTTATAACAGGAGAAACAGTCAAACATAACTGTCTAATAATTTTAACTCATCCTAGATGTAGTTACAAAACTGTATACTATAGCCTTTGTTTTTTGAAAGAAGATTGAAGATTAATATACAGACAAAAACAGTAATACCAGGAAATATAATTGCATTTTAATATCATTCGCTGCTTATTATAATCTATTTTCAAATTATTTAGTGCATCAATTGCTGAATAAAAGTGTAACATTTCTTTAAAAAAAAATACCAACTTTTGTACTGCAGTGTATATAAAATCTATTTAATTCAAACATTAATTAACATTTAATTAACACCTGCTGACTGGCTGCATCACCACCTGGTACGGCAACAGTACCGCCCGCAGCCGCAAAGCCCTGCAAAGGGTAGTGCGCACGGCCAGCTGCATCATCGGAGGTGAGCTTCCCTCCCTCCAGGACATTTACGCCAGGCGGTGTGTGAAGAGAGCTCAGAGGATCATCAGAGACTCTAGCCACCCGAGCCATGGGCTGCTCTCACTGCTGCCATCAGGCAGGCGGTACCGCAGCATCAGAACACGCACCAGCCGACTCCAGAACAGCTTCTTCCCACAAGCAATTAGACTCCTGAACTCTTGATCCATCAGGATCATAACACACACTGGACAGAATATCACTCAGCACAACCCACTGTCGATACACACACATTATATACACATTTATATAATTTATTATTATCATATAGCACCTATTGCACATTGGATCTCTACTGTGAATAATAATGTATACTGTACATTGTATACTATTATTATTATTATTATAGCGTAATGTATATTGTTTAATGTATGTTTTAGTGTGTATATTGTTTAAAGTATATTGTTTAAAGTATATTGTTTAAAGTATATGTATATTGTAAGTATGTGTATATTGGTTAAAGCTGTGAGAACCACACTCACATTGTGTAAATTATTTATTGTTTATTGTAGAGTTTACTGTGCTGTGAGTAATTGTGGGCGCATCAGTGTAATCTGATGCTGCTCTAAATGTTGTACATGTCATGTCGTGACTACTATGTTGCTCGGAACTGCACCAAGAATTTCACCTGCTGTTGCACTTGTGTACATGGCTGTGTGACAATAAAGTGATTTGATTTGATTTTGATTTGACATTATATTGTACTGTTCTTCTGTACTGTTAGAGTTAAATATGTCACTAAAAAGTGCACAGGAGTGGAGTGTGTCTTCATACAATGCAATGTGGATTATACCAGTACTTACAGAGACAGTGGTGCTTGTAATGGGACCACTGGACACTGCTGCACTGGGCTTGTCAACAACCTGAGATGGTTTCCTAGCCATAATTAGGTTGGGCTTTGCTGCAGCGATGTGGGACCCACTAAATCTTGGCTTGGTAAACTAAAATAAGGAAAAACAATTTCAATGAAAAGACTAAATGTGCTGTAACAAATATATAATTAAATTTTTGGAAAATTACAAAATATCTATTGTTCCTATATGTTATTGTTCAACTAGTTAAATACAATATGTAAACTGGTTTCTGTAGAATGGTTTCCCTAAAGTTCATGATGTAAGATTGCTGAATAACTGAGAGAAAGCAGGACAATGGTATATAAGTAGCATTTTAGTGTCCCTCTTCTACTTATACAGATTGAAATAAGCACAGTTAGAATATACAAATAAGTGGGAAGGCATTGCTATAATGTGAGTATATTGTAATTCAGCAGGTACCTTTTTAAAATTACTTAAAATCAAAAGTAGTTTGAGCATAGATTCTAAGAGAAGGTATTTATTAACAGTAATCACGATTACACTTTAAATGGCCACAAGTAGATGCATGATGACTGAATTAATAATGTGTGTATAATTCATTGTGCATAAGTGGAATGTTACCTGAGCAATACAGAAAGAGATCAAGAAAAAGATCAAGAGAGATGCCATGAAGGACTTGAGAAGAGAAGAAAGAGAGCACATAGGTTACATTGTTCTTTTATCATTGACCATGTGACATGGCATTCAAACTAACCAATCAGCACACCCCTGTACAAGGTGTGACAATTGGCAGGTAGGTGTGAAAAACATACCAGCCAACAACACAGCCTTTTACTTTCTGCACTTCATTACATTTCAACTTAACTTTTAAACTTAAAATTGAAATTCCTTTAAATTGTATTACCCTTGACAAACTTGGAATTATCCTAGATGTCACAGATGGAGTGGTCTGGGGCTGGAGCCGAGGCTGGAGCTGAGGCTGAGGCAGACTCTGCTCCATGACCTGCTGTGCTGGTCCAGTAGCGGCAGTGGCCTGTTTAAGACAACCACAAAAATACAGACAATCATTTTTGAATGAGAAAAAAAAATTGTTTAGTAAAATATATATATAAAAATAAATACTTGCAACATCTTCACATTGTTACCTTTTGAGTGTGAAAACCACACATACACTTTGGGACTGCTCCAAGTAAGGTTGTCTGGCCGCGAGACTGCATCGGACATTTTTCAATCTGTAAACATTATAACATGTAATACACAATACATGCATTTCTAACTAAACAGGTATGGCACATTTATTCACTGTCATTTTCCAGGATGCGTGTCATATTTATTTTGTATTAATTAATGTTCTTTGATGGGGAAAATGTAAAATTAGAGAAAGAGTGAATGAGTGAGTTTGTTTCCCCCACTAAAAGAACAAGAGATGAACATCTCACACCTTCAAACCATCCCCCAACATCCCTGCCCCCTCTCTCTCAACCCCCAGAACAAACAAGTCTAGTAGTTTTTTTATAGTACAGTTCACACTGTAGTTTTTTTATAGTATGACATAAATCTCAAATACCTGCAACATCATTTATATGCAGCATATAGATATTCATAAACATCTATAAATAATAATGATACCTGGTTTACATTGGTGTAAACCATAAGTAACAAACCATTGTTCTAATGAATGAGATCAGGTACATGTTTGTACTGACCACTAATATGTTCTTCTGTTATGCAAATACATTTAACAAACAATTCTAATGTTCAATTATGCAAGTCAACAAACACTTAAGTTGTTTATTTCATGAAAAGGTCACAAAAGCACACACTCACCCTTTGATACACGTCATGCCACTTTTTCTGTCGTGGTGCTGGTCTGTTACCCTCAGATGATGGCCAAACTCCTGTGCTGGCAAACTTTTTTAGACGTGCTATCCATTCAGAGTCCGACATGCCTTTATGGGATTTTTTTCCAGACATTTTTTTTGCCCAGGATTAAACTGTTTTGGACAAAACTACCCTTAATAAAATGATTTCTTTGGGAAAAAAATCCACACAACACAACATGTCATTCAAATATGTAATTCGTTTTCTTACCTGCTGTCCGAAATATCGTTGTGTATGTTTTCTATAAATAAACTTGACCTCCGTGAAAATGCTGACCTCCGTGTCCGTGATGCTCGTCTGCTGAACTATTTTTGAACTCTGACACACCCCCTGAGGACTATGTCATCACTTCGTAAACCTTCGGCTCAGTTCGGAAACTTGATTGACATCTGGCTTGCCGCTTCAACTAGCGGTGAAAGGCGTAAACGTGCTCGTGACAGTTCCTGAACTCTGATTGGTCAAATGTCGAAAATGTCAAGAATTCATTGAACTCTGATTGGTCAAATGTCGAAAATGTCGAGATAATGTTAAGAATGGGGCTTTCTGATTGGTTGCAAATGTTATAGTGCTTCGACGTGATTGGCTGTGGAGTTCAACATTGTTCAACATCTGCCCCAAAATGTTGGACGATCCTTCGGCAGCTGGCGTTCAGGTCGCAGTCTCCCCTGGAGGCGTGGGTTCGAATCCCACTTCTGACAAACCAAACCTTTGGCCGCGGGCTCAAGCTAGAGTCTTTAACCCTCTGGCAAGTTGACCCCGTGATATATTAATGTTGACAAAGCACTGCATTTCGGTTTCCGTCACAACTAGAGAAACACTACTGTAACGCTGGCCGTCATCACATGAACTTTAAAGTAACACTTTTGTGCCATGTATGGACTTCTATGGAATTTTCATGCAATTTTCTTGGAATTTCATGCCATGACACTTTGTGAAATTGGACATGTTTTATCGAAGGGGATTCAATGGAATACCGCATTGCGATGTTTACCGGAATGAGAACTTGTTTGTGAAAGGGTATTCATGTTTTGTTTGGGGTTTCTTTGGAGGGATGCAATGTGATTCTTGGAGTTTGACTGTGATGTCATGGACTGACATTTTGGGGATGCAGTAGAATGTCATGGCAAGGAATTCCTGGAAGTTTCTTGGAATGACATGTCATGGGTTTTTGGGGTGTGGGATGGAGTGTCATGGGATGAGATTCATGGAATGTCAAGCGAAACATTGCATTGCCGTTGACAAGAAACGTCATGAGAATGAAAGAATGATGTTAAACATTGACAAAACATTGCAGCAACGCTGCCACATATTACGTGAATATTAGAGGAATGCTATTACTGCATTTATTCAACATCAGTCCTACAAAAGCACTGCATTTCAATCGCATTGCTCATGAAGAAATGGACAATCACACGAAAGGGTATAAAGAAACCCTCACTTTCGCCTAAACGCTCTCGTGTGCCAAAAAGCACCACTCTGCCCCGTGTGAGGCTCGAACTCACGACCTTCAAATTATGAGACTGACGCGCTGCCTAACTGCGCCAACGAGGCCTGTGTTGTGACTAGGGTGAGTGGGGGACCACTAGCTTCTAGATCATCTGCCATTCGGAGTAGCTCCAAAAACCCTGCTCGCCAGTAGCTGCAATGTCAGGATGGCCGAGCGGTCTAAGGCGCTGCGTTCAGGTCGCAGTCTCCCCTGGAGGCGTGGGTTCGAATCCCACTTCTGACAAACCAACCCTTTGGCCGCGGGCTCAAGCTAGAGTCTTTAACCCTCTGGCAAGTTGACCCCATGATATATTAATGTTGACAAAGCACTGCATTTCGGTTTCCGTCACAACTAGAGAAACACTACTGTAACGCTGGCCGTCATCACATGAACTTTAAAGTAACACTTTTGTGCCATGTATGGACTTCTTTGGAATTTTCATGCAGTTTTCTTGGAATTTCATGCCATGACACTTTGTGAAATTGGACATGTTTTATCGAAGGGGATTCAATGGAATACCGCATTGCGATGTTTACCGGAATGAGAACTTGTTTGTGAAAGGGTATTCATGTTTTGTTTGGGGTTTCTTTGGAGGGATGCAATGTGATTCTTGGAGTTTGACTGTGATGTCATGGACTGACATTTTGGGGGATGCAGTAGAATGTCATGGCAAGGAATTCCTGGAAATTTCTTGGAATGACATGTCATGGGTTTTTGGGGTGTGGGATGGAGTGTCATGGGATGAGATTCATGGAATGTCAAGCGAAACATTGCATTGCCGTTGACAAGAAACGTCATGAGAATGAAAGAATGATGTTAAACATTGACAAAACATTGCAGCAACGCTGCCACATATTACGTGAATATGAGAGGAATGCTATTACTGCATTTATTCAACATCAGTCCTACAAAAGCACTGCATTTCAATTGCATTGCTCATGAAGAAATGGACAATCACACGAAAGGGTATAAAGAAACCCTCACTTTCGCCTAAACGCTCTCGTGTGCCAAAAAGCACCACTCTGCTCGTGTGAGGCTCGAACTCACGACCTTCAAATTATGAGACTGACGCGCTGCCTAACTGCGCCAACGAGGCCTGTGTTGTGACTAGGGTGAGTGGGGGACCACTAGCTTCTAGATCATCTGCCATTCGGAGTAGCTCCAAAAACGCTGCTCGCCAGTAGCTGCAATGTCAGGATGGCCGAGCGGTCTAAGGCGCTGCGTTCAGGTCGCAGTCTCCCCTGGAGGCGTGGGTTCGAATCCCACTTCTGACAAACCAAACCTTTGGCCGCGGGCTCAAGCTAGAGTCTTTAACCCTCTGGCAAGTTGACCCCGTGATATATTAATGTTGACAAAGCACTGCATTTCGGTTTCCGTCACAACTAGAGAAACACTACTGTAACGCTGGCCGTCATCACATGAACTTTAAAGTAACACTTTTGTGCCATGTATGGACTTCTATGGAATTTTCATGCAGTTTTCTTGGAATTTCATGCCATGACACTTTGTGAAATTGGACATGTTTTATCGAAGGGGATTCAATGGAATACCGCATTGCGATGTTTACCGGAATGAGAACTTGTTTGTGAAAGGGTATTCATGTTTTGTTTGGGGTTTCTTTGGAGGGATGCAATGTGATTCTTGGAGTTTGACTGTGATGTCATGGACTGACATTTTGGGGATGCAGTAGAATGTCATGGCAAGGAATTCCTGGAAATTTCTTGGAATGACATGTCATGGGTTTTTGGGGTGTGGGATGGAGTGTCATGGGATGAGATTCATGGAATGTCAAGCGAAACATTGCATTGCCGTTGACAAGAAACGTCATGAGAATGAAAGAATGATGTTAAACATTGACAAAACATTGCAGCAACGCTGCCACATATTACGTGAATATGAGAGGAATGCTATTACTGCATTTATTCAACATCAGTCCTACAAAAGCACTGCATTTCAATCGCATTGCTCATGAAGAAATGGACAATCACACGAAAGGGTATAAAGAAACCCTCTCTTTCGCCTAAACGCTCTCGTGTGCCAAAAAGCACCACTCTGCCCCGTGTGAGGCTGGAACTCACGACCTTCAGATTATGAGACTGACGCGCTGCCTAACTGCACCAACGAGGCCTGTGTTGTGACTAGGGTGAGCGGGGGACCACTAGCTTCTAGATCATCTGCCATTCGGAGTAGCTCCAAAAACGCTGCTCGCCAGTAGCTGCAATGTCAGGATGGCCGAGCGGTCTAAGGCGCTGCGTTCAGGTCGCAGTTTCCCCTGGAGGCGTGGGTTCGAATCCCACTTCTGACAAACCAAACCTTTGGCCGCGGGCTCAAGCTAGAGTCTTTAACCCTCTGGCAAGTTGACCCCGTGATATATTAATGTTGACAAAGCACTGCATTTCGGTTTCCGTCACAACTAGAGAAACACTACTGTAACGCTGGCCGTCATCACATGAACTTTAAAGTAACACTTTTGTGCCATGTATGGACTTCTATGGAATTTTCATGCAATTTTCTTGGAATTTCATGCCATGACACTTTGTGAAATTGGACATGTTTTATCGAAGGGGATTCAATGGAATACCGCATTGCGATGTTTACCGGAATGAGAACTTGTTTGTGAAAGGGTATTCATGTTTTGTTTGGGGTTTCTTTGGAGGGATGCAATGTGATTCTTGGAGTTTGACTGTGATGTCATGGACTGACATTTTGGGGATGCAGTAGAATGTCATGGCAAGGAATTCCTGGAAGTTTCTTGGAATGACATGTCATGGGTTTTTGGGGTGTGGGATGGAGTGTCATGGGATGAGATTCATGGAATGTCAAGCGAAACATTGCATTGCCGTTGACAAGAAACGTCATGAGAATGAAAGAATGATGTTAAACATTGACAAAACATTGCAGCAACGCTGCCACATATTACGTGAATATTAGAGGAATGCTATTACTGCATTTATTCAACATCAGTCCTACAAAAGCACTGGATTTCAATCGCATTGCTCATGAAGAAATGGACAATCACACGAAAGGGTATAAAGAAACCCTCACTTTCGCCTAAACGCTCTCGTGTGCCAAAAAGCACCACTCTGCCCCGTGTGAGGCTCGAACTCACGACCTTCAGATTATGAGACTGACGCGCTGCCTAACTGCGCCAACGAGGCCTGTGTTGTGACTAGGGTGAGCGGGGGACCAATAGCTTCTAGATCATCTGCCATTCGGTGTAGCTCCAAAAACGCTGCTCGCCAGTAGCTGCAACGTCAGGATGGCCGAGCGGTCTAAGGCGCTGCGTTCAGGTCGCAGTCTCCCCTGGAGGCGTGGGTTCGAATCCCACCTCTGACAAACAAAACCTTTGGCCGCGGGCTCAAGCTAGAGTCTTTAACCCTCTGGCAAGTTGACCCAGTGATACATTAATGTTGACAAAGCACTGCATTTCGGTTTCCGTCACAACTAGAGAAACACTACTGTAACGCTGGCCGTCATCACATGAACTTTAAAGTAACACTTTTGTGCCATGTATGGACTTCTATGGAATTTTCATGCAGTTTTCTTGGAATTTCATGCCATGACACTTTGTGAAATTGGACATGTTTTATCGAAGGGGATTCAATGGAATACCGCATTGCGATGTTTACCGGAATGAGAACTTGTTTGTGAAAGGGTATTCATGTTTTGTTTGGGGTTTCTTTGGAGGGATGCAATGTGATTCTTGGAGTTTGACTGTGATGTCATGGACTGACATTTTGGGGATGCAGTAGAATGTCATGGCAAGGAATTCCTGGAAATTTCTTGGAATGACATGTCATGGGTTTTTGGGGTGTGGGATGGAGTGTCATGGGATGAGATTCATGGAATGTCAAGCGAAACATTGCATTGCCGTTGACAAGAAACGTCATGAGAATGAAAGAATGATGTTAAACATTGACAAAACATTGCAGCAACGCTGCCACATATTACGTGAATATGAGAGGAATGCTATTACTGCATTTATTCAACATCAGTCCTACAAAAGCACTGCATTTCAATCGCATTGCTCATGAAGAAATGGACAATCACACGAAAGGGTATAAAGAAACCCTCTCTTTCGCCTAAACGCTCTCGTGTGCCAAAAAGCACCACTCTGCCCCGTGTGAGGCTGGAACTCACGACCTTCAGATTATGAGACTGACGCGCTGCCTAACTGCACCAACGAGGCCTGTGTTGTGACTAGGGTGAGCGGGGGACCACTAGCTTCTAGATCATCTGCCATTCGGAGTAGCTCCAAAAACGCTGCTCGCCAGTAGCTGCAATGTCAGGATGGCCGAGCGGTCTAAGGCGCTGCGTTCAGGTCGCAGTTTCCCCTGGAGGCGTGGGTTCGAATCCCACTTCTGACAAACCAAACCTTTGGCCGCGGGCTCAAGCTAGAGTCTTTAACCCTCTGGCAAGTTGACCCCGTGATATATTAATGTTGACAAAGCACTGCATTTCGGTTTCCGTCACAACTAGAGAAACACTACTGTAACGCTGGCCGTCATCACATGAACTTTAAAGTAACACTTTTGTGCCATGTATGGACTTCTATGGAATTTTCATGCAATTTTCTTGGAATTTCATGCCATGACACTTTGTGAAATTGGACATGTTTTATCGAAGGGGATTCAATGGAATACCGCATTGCGATGTTTACCGGAATGAGAACTTGTTTGTGAAAGGGTATTCATGTTTTGTTTGGGGTTTCTTTGGAGGGATGCAATGTGATTCTTGGAGTTTGACTGTGATGTCATGGACTGACATTTTGGGGATGCAGTAGAATGTCATGGCAAGGAATTCCTGGAAGTTTCTTGGAATGACATGTCATGGGTTTTTGGGGTGTGGGATGGAGTGTCATGGGATGAGATTCATGGAATGTCAAGCGAAACATTGCATTGCCGTTGACAAGAAACGTCATGAGAATGAAAGAATGATGTTAAACATTGACAAAACATTGCAGCAACGCTGCCACATATTACGTGAATATTAGAGGAATGCTATTACTGCATTTATTCAACATCAGTCCTACAAAAGCACTGGATTTCAATCGCATTGCTCATGAAGAAATGGACAATCACACGAAAGGGTATAAAGAAACCCTCACTTTCGCCTAAACGCTCTCGTGTGCCAAAAAGCACCACTCTGCCCCGTGTGAGGCTCGAACTCACGACCTTCAGATTATGAGACTGACGCGCTGCCTAACTGCGCCAACGAGGCCTGTGTTGTGACTAGGGTGAGCGGGGGACCAATAGCTTCTAGATCATCTGCCATTCGGTGTAGCTCCAAAAACGCTGCTCGCCAGTAGCTGCAACGTCAGGATGGCCGAGCGGTCTAAGGCGCTGCGTTCAGGTCGCAGTCTCCCCTGGAGGCGTGGGTTCGAATCCCACCTCTGACAAACAAAACCTTTGGCCGCGGGCTCAAGCTAGAGTCTTTAACCCTCTGGCAAGTTGACCCAGTGATACATTAATGTTGACAAAGCACTGCATTTCGGTTTCCGTCACAACTAGAGAAACACTACTGTAACGCTGGCCGTCATCACATGAACTTTAAAGTAACACTTTTGTGCCATGTATGGACTTCTATGGAATTTTCATGCAGTTTTCTTGGAATTTCATGCCATGACACTTTGTGAAATTGGACATGTTTTATCGAAGGGGATTCAATGGAATACCGCATTGCGATGTTTACCGGAATGAGAACTTGTTTGTGAAAGGGTATTCATGTTTTGTTTGGGGTTTCTTTGGAGGGATGCAATGTGATTCTTGGAGTTTGACTGTGATGTCATGGACTGACATTTTGGGGATGCAGTAGAATGTCATGGCAAGGAATTCCTGGAAATTTCTTGGAATGACATGTCATGGGTTTTTGGGGTGTGGGATGGAGTGTCATGGGATGAGATTCATGGAATGTCAAGCGAAACATTGCATTGCCGTTGACAAGAAACGTCATGAGAATGAAAGAATGATGTTAAACATTGACAAAACATTGCAGCAACGCTGCCACATATTACGTGAATATGAGAGGAATGCTATTACTGCATTTATTCAACATCAGTCCTACAAAAGCACTGCATTTCAATTGCATTGCTCATGAAGAAATGGACAATCACACGAAAGGGTATAAAGAAACCCTCACTTTCGCCTAAACGCTCTCGTGTGCCAAAAAGCACCACTCTGCTCGTGTGAGGCTCGAACTCACGACCTTCAAATTATGAGACTGACGCGCTGCCTAACTGCGCCAACGAGGCCTGTGTTGTGACTAGGGTGAGTGGGGGACCACTAGCTTCTAGATCATCTGCCATTCGGAGTAGCTCCAAAAACGCTGCTCGCCAGTAGCTGCAATGTCAGGATGGCCGAGCGGTCTAAGGCGCTGCGTTCAGGTCGCAGTCTCCCCTGGAGGCGTGGGTTCGAATCCCACTTCTGACAAACCAAACCTTTGGCCGCGGGCTCAAGCTAGAGTCTTTAACCCTCTGGCAAGTTGACCCCGTGATATATTAATGTTGACAAAGCACTGCATTTCGGTTTCCGTCACAACTAGAGAAACACTACTGTAACGCTGGCCGTCATCACATGAACTTTAAAGTAACACTTTTGTGCCATGTATGGACTTCTATGGAATTTTCATGCAGTTTTCTTGGAATTTCATGCCATGACACTTTGTGAAATTGGACATGTTTTATCGAAGGGGATTCAATGGAATACCGCATTGCGATGTTTACCGGAATGAGAACTTGTTTGTGAAAGGGTATTCATGTTTTGTTTGGGGTTTCTTTGGAGGGATGCAATGTGATTCTTGGAGTTTGACTGTGATGTCATGGACTGACATTTTGGGGATGCAGTAGAATGTCATGGCAAGGAATTCCTGGAAATTTCTTGGAATGACATGTCATGGGTTTTTGGGGTGTGGGATGGAGTGTCATGGGATGAGATTCATGGAATGTCAAGCGAAACATTGCATTGCCGTTGACAAGAAACGTCATGAGAATGAAAGAATGATGTTAAACATTGACAAAACATTGCAGCAACGCTGCCACATATTACGTGAATATGAGAGGAATGCTATTACTGCATTTATTCAACATCAGTCCTACAAAAGCACTGCATTTCAATCGCATTGCTCATGAAGAAATGGACAATCACACGAAAGGGTATAAAGAAACCCTCTCTTTCGCCTAAACGCTCTCGTGTGCCAAAAAGCACCACTCTGCCCCGTGTGAGGCTGGAACTCACGACCTTCAGATTATGAGACTGACGCGCTGCCTAACTGCACCAACGAGGCCTGTGTTGTGACTAGGGTGAGCGGGGGACCACTAGCTTCTAGATCATCTGCCATTCGGAGTAGCTCCAAAAACGCTGCTCGCCAGTAGCTGCAATGTCAGGATGGCCGAGCGGTCTAAGGCGCTGCGTTCAGGTCGCAGTCTCCCCTGGAGGCGTGGGTTCGAATCCCACTTCTGACAAACCAAACCTTTGGCCGCGGGCTCAAGCTAGAGTCTTTAACCCACTGGCAAGTTGACCCCGTGATATATTCATGTTGACAAAGCACTGCATTTCGGTTTCCGTCACAACTAGAGAAACACTACTGTAACGCTGGCCGTCATCACATGAACTTTAAAGTAACACTTTTGTGCCATGTATGGACTTCTATGGAATTTTCATGCAATTTTCTTGGAATTTCATGCCATGACACTTTGTGAAATTGGACATGTTTTATCGAAGGGGATTCAATGGAATACCGCATTGCGATGTTTACCGGAATGAGAACTTGTTTGTGAAAGGGTATTCATGTTTTGTTTGGGGTTTCTTTGGAGGGATGCAATGTGATTCTTGGAGTTTGACTGTGATGTCATGGACTGACATTTTGGGGATGCAGTAGAATGTCATGGCAAGGAATTCCTGGAAGTTTCTTGGAATGACATGTCATGGGTTTTTGGGGTGTGGGATGGAGTGTCATGGGATGAGATTCATGGAATGTCAAGCGAAACATTGCATTGCCGTTGACAAGAAACGTCATGAGAATGAAAGAATGATGTTAAACATTGACAAAACATTGCAGCAACGCTGCCACATATTACGTGAATATTAGAGGAATGCTATTACTGCATTTATTCAACATCAGTCCTACAAAAGCACTGGATTTCAATCGCATTGCTCATGAAGAAATGGACAATCACACGAAAGGGTATAAAGAAACCCTCACTTTCGCCTAAACGCTCTCGTGTGCCAAAAAGCACCACTCTGCCCCGTGTGAGGCTCGAACTCACGACCTTCAGATTATGAGACTGACGCGCTGCCTAACTGCGCCAACGAGGCCTGTGTTGTGACTAGGGTGAGCGGGGGACCAATAGCTTCTAGATCATCTGCCATTCGGTGTAGCTCCAAAAACGCTGCTCGCCAGTAGCTGCAACGTCAGGATGGCCGAGCGGTCTAAGGCGCTGCGTTCAGGTCGCAGTCTCCCCTGGAGGCGTGGGTTCGAATCCCACCTCTGACAAACAAAACCTTTGGCCGCGGGCTCAAGCTAGAGTCTTTAACCCTCTGGCAAGTTGACCCAGTGATACATTAATGTTGACAAAGCACTGCATTTCGGTTTCCGTCACAACTAGAGAAACACTACTGTAACGCTGGCCGTCATCACATGAACTTTAAAGTAACACTTTTGTGCCATGTATGGACTTCTATGGAATTTTCATGCAGTTTTCTTGGAATTTCATGCCATGACACTTTGTGAAATTGGACATGTTTTATCGAAGGGGATTCAATGGAATACCGCATTGCGATGTTTACCGGAATGAGAACTTGTTTGTGAAAGGGTATTCATGTTTTGTTTGGGGTTTCTTTGGAGGGATGCAATGTGATTCTTGGAGTTTGACTGTGATGTCATGGACTGACATTTTGGGGATGCAGTAGAATGTCATGGCAAGGAATTCCTGGAAATTTCTTGGAATGACATGTCATGGGTTTTTGGGGTGTGGGATGGAGTGTCATGGGATGAGATTCATGGAATGTCAAGCGAAACATTGCATTGCCGTTGACAAGAAACGTCATGAGAATGAAAGAATTATGTTAAACATTGACAAAACATTGCAGCAACGCTGCCACATATTACGTGAATATGAGAGGAATGCTATTACTGCATTTATTCAACATCAGTCCTACAAAAGCACTGCATTTCAATCGCATTGCTCATGAAGAAATGGACAATCACACGAAAGGGTATAAAGAAACCCTCACTTTCGCCTAAACGCTCTCGTGTGCCAAAAAGCACCACTCTGCCCCGTGTGAGGCTCGAACTCACGACCTTCAAATTATGAGACTGACGCGCTGCCTAACTGCGCCAACGAGGCCTGTGTTGTGACTAGGGTGAGTGGGGGACCACTAGCTTCTAGATCAGGGGTGTCCAATCCTGCTCCTGGAGGGCCACTTTTGTGCCATGTATGGACTTCTATGGAATTTTCATGCAATTTTCTTGGAATTTCATGCCATGACACTTTGTGAAATTGGACATGTTTTATCGAAGGGGATTCAATGGAATACCGCATTGCGATGTTTACCGGAATGAGAACTTGTTTGTGAAAGGGTGTTCATGTTTTGTTTGGGGTTTCTTTGGAGGGATGCAATGTGATTCTTGGAGTTTGACTGTGATGTCATGGACTGACATTTTGGGGATGCAGTAGAATGTCATGGCAAGGAATTCCTGGAAGTTTCTTGGAATGACATGTAATGGGTTTTTGGGGTGTGGGATGGAGTGTCATGGGATGAGATTCATGGAATGTCAAGCGAAACATTGCATTGCCGTTGACAAGAAACGTCATGAGAATGAAAGAATGATGTTAAACATTGACAAAACATTGCAGCAACGCTGCCACATATTACGTGAATATGAGAGGAATGCTATTACTGCATTTATTCAACATCAGTCCTACAAAAGCACTGGATTTCAATCGCATTGCTCATGAAGAAATGGACAATCACACGAAAGGGTATAAAGAAACCCTCACTTTCGCCTAAACGCTCTCGTGTGCCAAAAAGCACCACTCTGCCCCGTGTGAGGCTGGAACTCACGACCTCCAGATTATGAGACTGACGCGCTGCCTAACTGCGCCAACGAGGCCTGTGTTGTGACTAGGGTGAGCGGGGGACCACTAGCTTCTAGATCATCTGCCATTCGGTGTAGCTCCAAAAACGCTGCTCGCCAGTAGCTGCAATGTCAGGATGGCCGAGCGGTCTAAGGCGCTGCGTTCAGGTCGCAGTCTCCCCTGGAGGCGTGGGTTCGAATCCCACTTCTGACAAACCAAACCTTTGGCCGCGGGCTCAAGCTAGAGTCTTTAACCCTCTGGCAAGTTGACCCAGTGATACATTAATGTTGACAAAGCACTGCATTTCGGTTTCCGTCACAACTAGAGAAACACTACTGTAACGCTGGCCGTCATCACATGAACTTTAAAGTAACACTTTTGTACCATGTATGGACTTCTATGGAATTTTCATGCAGTTTTCTTGGAATTTCATGCCATGACACTTTGTGAAATTGGACATGTTTTATCGAAGGGGATTCAATGGAATACCGCATTGCGATGTTTACCGGAATGAGAACTTGTTTGTGAAAGGGTATTCATGTTTTGTTTGGGGTTTCTTTGGAGGGATGCAATGTGATTCTTGGAGTTTGACTGTGATGTCATGGACTGACATTTTGGGGATGCAACAGAATGTCATGGCAAGGAATTCCTGGAAATTTCTTGGAATGACATGTCATGGGTTTTTGGGGTGTGGGATGGAGTGTCATGGGATGAGATTCGTGGAATGTCAAGCGAAACATTGCATTGCCGTTGACAAGAAACGTCATGAGAATGAAAGAATGATGTTAAACATTGACAAAACATTGCAGCAACGCTGCCACATATTACGTGAATATTAGAGGAATGCTATTACTGCAGTTATTCAACATCAGTCCTACAAAAGCACTGGATTTCAATCGCATTGCTCATGAAGAAATGGACAATCACACGAAAGGGTATAAAGAAACCCTCACTTTCGCCTAAACGCTCTCGTGTGCCAAAAAGCACCACTCTGCCCCGTGTGAGGCTCGAACTCACGACCTTCAGATTATGAGACTGATGCGCTGCCTAACTGCGCCAACGAGGCCTGTGTTGTGACTAGGGTGAGCGGGGGACCAATAGCTTCTAGATCATCTGCCATTCGGTGTAGCTCCAAAAACGCTGCTCGCCAGTAGCTGCAATGTCAGGATGGCCGAGCGGTCTAAGGCGCTGCGTTCAGGTCGCAGTCTCCCCTGGAGGCGTGGGTTCGAATCCCACTTCTGACAAACAAAACCT
This sequence comes from Gobio gobio, assembly GCF_949357685.1. Taxonomy (NCBI): domain Eukaryota; kingdom Metazoa; phylum Chordata; class Actinopteri; order Cypriniformes; family Gobionidae; genus Gobio; species Gobio gobio. Next base: position 32,516,769 of record NC_137101.1, on the reverse strand, counting down.
TTGGCCGCGGGCTCAAGCTAGAGTCTTTAACCCTCTGTCAAGTTGACCCAGTGATACATTAATGTTGACAAAGCACTGCATTTCGGTTCACGTCACAACTAGAGAAACACTACTGTAACGCTGGCCGTCATCACATGAACTTAAAGTAACACTTTTGTACCATGTATGGACTTCTATGGAATTTTCATGCAGTTTTCTTGGAATTTCATGCCATGACACTTTGTGAAATTGGACATGTTTTATCGAAGGGGATTCAATGGAATACCGCATTGCGATGTTTACCGGAATGAGAACTTGTTTGTGAAAGGGTATTCATGTTTTGTTTGGGGTTTCTTTGGAGGGATGCAATGTGATTCTTGGAGTTTGACTGTGATGTCATGGACTGACATTTTGGGGATGCAGTAGAATGTCATGGCAAGGAATTCCTGGATATTTCTTGGAATTACATGTCATGGGTTTTTGGGGTGTGGGATGGAGTGTCATGGGATGAGATTCATGGAATGTCAAGCGAAACATTGCATTGCCGTTGACAAGAAACGTCATGAGAATGAAAGAATGATGTTAAACATTGACAAAACATTGCAGCAACGCTGCCACATATTACGTGAATATGAGAGGAATGCTATTACTGCATTTATTCAACATCAGTCCTACAAAAGCATTGCATTTCAATCGCATTGCTCATGAAGAAATGGACAATCACACGAAAGGGTATAAAGAAACCCTCACTTTCGCCTAAACGCTCTCGTGTGCCAAAAAGCACCACTCTGCCCCGTGTGAGGCTCGAACTCACGACCTTCAGATTATGAGACTGACGCGCTGCCTAACTGCGCCAACGAGGCCTGTGTTGTGACTAGGGTGAGCGGGGGACCACTAGCTTCTAGATCATCTGCCATTCGGAGTAGCTCCAAAAACGCTGCTCACCAGTAGCTGCAATGTCAGGATGGCCGAGCGGTCTAAGGCGCTGCGTTCAGGTCGCAGTCTCCCCTGGAGGCGTAGGTTCGAATCCCACTTCTGACAAACCAAACCTTTGGCCGCGGGCTCAAGCTAGAGTCTTTAACCCTCTGGCAAGTTGACCCCGTGATATATTAATGTTGACAAAGCACTGCATTTCGGTTTCCGTCACAACTAGAGAAACACTACTGTAACGCTGGCCGTCATCACATGAACTTTAAAGTAACACTTTTGTGCCATGTATGGACTTCTATGGAATTTTCATGCAGTTTTCTTGGAATTTCATGCCATGACACTTTGTGAAATTGGACATGTTTTATCGAAGGGGATTCAATGGAATACCGCATTGCGATGTTTACCGGAATGAGAACTTGTTTGTGAAAGGGTATTCATGTTTTGTTTGGGGTTTCTTTGGAGGGATGCAATGTGATTCTTGGAGTTTGACTGTGATGTCATGGACTGACATTTTTGGGATGCAGTAGAATGTCATGGCAAGGAATTCCTGGAAATTTCTTGGAATGACATGTCATGGGTTTTTGGGGTGTGGGATGGAGTGTCATGGGATGAGATTCATGGAATGTCAAGCGAAACATTGCATTGCCGTTGACAAGAAACGTCATGAGAATGAAAGAATGATGTTAAACATTGACAAAACATTGCAGCAACGCTGCCACATATTACGTGAATATGAGAGGAATGCTATTACTGCATTTATTCAACATCAGTCCTACAAAAGCACTGCATTTCAATCGCATTGCTCATGAAGAAATGGACAATCACACGAAAGGGTATAAAGAAGCTGGGGAACAATAGTCCAACAAAGGTGGGGAAGAAGGGAAGAAAAGGGGGAAGAAAGAAAGAGAGAAGGGGAAGAAGGAAAAGAAAAAATGAAGAAAAGAAAGGGTGAAATGTGACTTTTGGAGATATTCCATCCTTAGCATATGTCTTGTGATAACTTTCCCAGTTTCTTTGTGTGGGAAAATCGCGCATTTACATTACACTGTTTTCTATTGCAGGTGCTCACCAAGACCGGGGTTCGAATCCAGCTAAAGACAACTTTTTGTAATATTTATATTTTAATTAAATAAACACTTTTTTGAATGCATAATGTTCCAGTGTTAATAAAATATACATATGTAATTATTTACCAATGGAACAGTGTTATTATTATTTAGTAGTTGTATTATTTTTGATCTGAATAAGCATTTTTAGGTTATATCCAAACAAGACATTTGCAAATCTGTTATTTGTAATGAACAAAGATGCAACCCATTAAACAGTAACCATTTTGCTGAAAAATGTCTGTCACAAGAATAAGAATTTTTTTTTTTATATATACAAAGTTTTTATTGTTGCAGTGTTATGTGAAAGTAAAAAAGTCAAAATGCAATCACTTGTCATGTCAAATTGTTTTTATTTTACAATTATGTAAACAGAACAGTAATGAATATTAAATAAAATGTTAAATAAGTTTTCAAAAATAAAAGGTCAATTAAATTTAAATTTTAAATAACAATTTTAAAATGTTAAATAATGTTTAAAAACAAAATTAAAATGTTAAATATTACTGCACTCTATATACACAATACTATATACAAAAAAAAAATAATACTATATACAAAAAATATATATATATACATTATTTAGAAGTTGTTCTCCTCATTTCTTTTAACCACTCCTCTTTTGTAATGGTCTCTGTCTGTGGGCAATACACCCTGCCCCTGTACTGGCTGTGCCCAGTTGCAATTGTTTTAAATTGCCCACATTTTTTGCACTTGTTCGCCTCTACGGTTCTCCTGTAGGGTCTCTTGGGCATGGCAGCTGGTGTAGTAGGCTGTGAGCTGGTGCCCTGCACCACTGCAGGCTGTAACAGTGGCTGCATCATTGGCATGCCCTGGACCATCTGGACTCCTTGGACCATTGGCATGCCCTGGAACATTGGCACAGCCTGAAACATTGGCACACCCTGGAAACCTGGTGCTGCCGGTATAATAATATTCGGCAGCATCTGCAGTGATGATCCAGGTGCTGATGGTGTAACCAACATCTGACTCTGTGCTGGTGCCTTGGGTCTGAGAGGGGGTCGCCCAACAGCAGTCTGCCTCTGCTTTGCCTGACCTGCTGTGCTCTCTGGTAGCTTGTACTGGTGCAGCTCCCCTGGTTGTTCTGACTCTGTGCGTAGGCGCTTGGCAACCTGGAGAGGCTCCTGAGCTTCAGGGAGGGGCTGAGGCAACTGAATGCCCTGGAGCAGCACAGACAGTTCCTGCTTTTTCTGTCTGTTGTTGTGCCACTGAATCAGGGTGTTCTGGTTAACCTCCATCAGCTGTATTGACGTCCCTCCCATCACCAAGCCGTTGCCCAGTACAAGCTGCCTTATCCTGCGATAGTCTTGCAGGATCAGAGACCATCTTGACAGGGCTCCCTTGCCTTTTCTTTTGGGGCTAGGGTGAGCAGTGCAAAGTCTTATGAAGATGGTCTCCACCAGACGGCAACAGTCAGGCCACTGAGCAGCTATGCCACTTGCACCCAGCACACATCTGGTGGTGCTTTCTAGTCCAGGGGTTTGAGTGGGCCTCTGCGGTACCCTGAAGCGTCCACTCAGCAGTCTTTTTTTGTGTCGAGCTGCTGTCACCACCCCTGTCTTGTCCCGGTCATCAAGGTTCTGCCAAAGAGCAATTATGGTGTTGGCTTCCTGGTTGGTCAGACTGAGGGCTGTGTGACCCCGGAGCTCCACCAGATATTCTGCCAGCCTGTCCACATGTTGGTAACCCGGGATATTTTGGTAGTCAACAGCCTATTAAAAAATACAAACAAACAATGAAATTACTACATCACATCTGTTTAAAGCATAATTCTATTATTTTCCTGTTTATCATCATAAAGCTCTTTTGACACAATCTGTTTAGTACAAAGCACTATAGAAATAAAGCTGACTTAATGCATATTTGCTGTTTATGACTTTAGGCTGTATTTGTAAATTTAGAATATGTGGAAAGTCTGGATTCAAAGCACTGGATGTTAATTCATCACTGTTTGAATTATTCTACTTGATTTGAAAGAAATACAAAGGAGTGGTATTTACCATCTCTCCATCATCATCATCATCATCATCATCATCATCATCATCATCATCCTGCCCAGCATCTTCTGGCTCTGAGGGGAGAGGAGAGACAGCAGTCCCTGAGGGTCCAGCTTCAGCTGATGAAGGAGACTGTGTGAGGCCATGTGTGGGGTCAGGGACCAGTGAAGGGGATGTGGAGCCCAGTACAGATTCAGCACTGCAGGTGACCAGGGTGGCAGAACCCAGTGTCTGTGTGGAGGAGGATGGTGACAGAACAGCTTCAGGATCTGTAATGGTGTGATCCTCGCTGATGTCACAGAAGCCCTCATCTTCATCTCGCTCCTCCACACTGAGGTCCTCAATGAGCTCTGCGGTCTGCTCAGAGTCTGGATTCATGTCCTGCAGTGACTGACCAGTCTGCTGGAACAGATACTGCACTCCAATGAGCTCACCTGAAACAAACACAATAAACAAGCAGAAATTAAATACAATGTTGTGTATGATATTTGATAAAGTAGGCTTTTGTAGTAGCTCATATAGTGTAATGTTGTGAGAATATGGAGCTCATAGTTGAGGAGAAGGGAAAAAATGAAGAATTTTTTTATTTTTATTCAGAGGCCCAAAACCTTTACAGTTTTTTTTTTTACGATTGCTTAAGCACAATTTTAAAAACAAGGCTCATTTTGAGCTCATTATTTTTCTAATCAATTAAACCTGTGTTGCTTCAGTCCAGTAAATGTTAATCAAATATTACTAACAATATAAAAGTTATTCTTTAGAATTACTTTCTAAAAATCAGTGCAGATTTCACAGCAGAAAGACACGTGAAGCACGAGCTGAAGGAGGTTGTTTGTACAATTATAATAAAAGGCCTTTTACTTGCTAAAAAAAATATGGAATATCAATCAGATGACAGAGGGCATGTTTCCAGAAAAGTTTTGATCATGTTTAAAATTTAGAGGCCTTTAGAAATTTGCATATCAAATATGATACAGTAGACTGTAGGGTAAAATCTAATATATAGACTGAGATTACACAGAAATGGCAAATTTATAAACAATAACAAATTCACTCACCGGTGTAACATGCAGGGGCACAAAATGTGGGGACCACTTTCCTGCCAAACAGCTTTTCATAATTGCCGTTTACACAGTGAACTAGTTCTCCTGTGTAGCTGCGCAAAGCTGATGGCTCCGATGACAGGGAAGCAGCCTCCCGGTCCTGGTTCCACCGGTGTAGACCCTCCAGCAGATAAATCTGAAAATTCAAACTGTTTGCACTGGTCCCTGTAAATAGACACAACCGCGTGTTAAAGATGAAGGTGTTAAAGAAACATACAAAGACACATAATGCTCTTTCTTTACAGATGCACAAGTTGTGTGACAAAGACTTACCTGGGATGAAACGGTTCAGATGTAAATGAAAGGACTCGAGAGAAGTGGAGCCTCTTGCACATCTGTAAGTCTTCAGAAGCATGCCACCCTTGGTTAAGCTCCCCGTCTCTGTGTAAAGCACAAGACCAGGGGGATCTTGAATGCATTTGACATGCTTCTTCTGGACATTCCAGATGTGCTCCATCCTTTCTCTGTCCAGGAGAGGAACACCCAGGGAGTCATTGCCCTTGCTGCTCAGGAGCTCTGTAAGCAGCTGCTCATGGAGAAGGATGGTAGTCTCCACTCCACGGGTCCTCCTCCGGCAGTGGAGAGCCAGCTCCATCCTGGTAAGATGCTTGTTGACATCTTCATCTGTCAGCGCAGGCCAACCCTGAGATATCAACTGCTCTCTCTTTGCTTTGCGAAGCTCAGAAACATCAGCCGCATCCCACTCAAAAATGCATGCTGACAGCCGTGACATAAAGATGGGATACAGCTGATGGGCATCAGTTGTACACCCCAAGGCAATCCTGCGCATAAAATGCCAGATGTCCAAGCGAACCATGAGATCTGGCCAACCTCTGAATCTTGTTTTCAGCTTGGTCTCGCCCACCTCAGTGCAGCAGCCACAGTCCACGTACAACACAGCAGGTGGGTCCACACCAGCCTTCTGGTACCGTTTCACCAGACCATCTACCATTATGTCCAGTCCTGCTCCTTCCTGGGCTGTAAGCACACTTATGAGCACCTGACCAAACTCATTGCCAACAGAGGTAAGCCAGAGTCCCGTTCCCCTCGCCGTCCCAGCCAGCTTCTTGGTGATCTGTAATAGACATGATATGAAGCATGCTGTGAATGTAATGAAACTGCACACCACAGAGTGCCATGCTGTGATATAATAAACAGCATCATAAATGAACAAAAATCCACCACTAACCTTTTTAGTGGAATCCATCTTCAAGACAGAGCCATAGGTGGATGTTATCTTGGCATGGATTTCATCCAGCCTTGTCAGGATGTCTTGACTGTACACTGTGAGCAGCCACTTGCAGCTTGGCACCACTGTAGGCTCTGGGGGTTCCTGAAATTTTACCGGCAACACCCCAGGTGCATTGCGGAAGTCCAAACACTGCGTGGTGTACCGGGCCAGACGCTGGAGCCACTCCTCACTGTGGTTCTCACGCAGCTGTTTAATTATCCGCGTGGGACTGTTGCCTAGGCCACGTTCGCGCAGGAACCGAATGACCCTCATATCACAGGCATACCTTAGGAAAAGCAAAATCCAATTTACATATTTGTTTTGTAAAGTATTTGAAAATAAATGTGATGAAGGGCTATCAAGTGGATGTGGAATGAAAGTGTACTTACTTCCGCGTGAGGATGACCCGAAACTCCGATCGATGGCCCAGATCCAGCTGTTGCAGGACAGTATGACTCCAAGACACATGCGTGGCTTTACACTTGGCACAGATTAGGGTTTCTGTGACCATGTTGTACATCCTATCGATGTCCAGAACCTGCCGTGCCCTTTTGTGCAGACCTCCACCTGTCAGCTGATGCTGTCTACAGGCAGGATTGGGACAGATAACCTTTACCCTCCACAGCTTGTACGGCATCCACAGCAACAGAGCATGACAAAAAAATCTGTCTGGAGCTGGAGCCTGGTTGTAGGTAAGTGCTGGCTGTGGTGGGTAATACCAGAGCTGTAAGTTTTCACGAAGCTCTGGTTTCCCCTTGGGCCCGTTTTAAAAAGTCTGTTTGCAATCCACCTGTGGTCTTCCTGTGGCAAGGTCTCCGACCACAAACGATGCAGTCGAACTGCAGATGGAGCTTGCAATATTGCCCCAGAAGGAGCAGTCTGTGAAAGAAAAAGAAAAAACATTAAGTCTAGCAAGATCATTTGATCAATAAGCGCTTTATTTTTCCAAGACTACCCTCACATGAAACAGTGATTATTGCTACAATAAAACTGGTAACTTTGTATTAGTCACTACTGTCATCCAAAAAGGAATGAATATTCTTAAAGCCAGTTTAATATATAAAATATCAACAGCAGGTAAGCTTATTTTCTAACTAATTTTGCAAACATCATCTCTTTATTTTAAATATCTGATTATGTTGACAACCATAAATATTTCTTTACATTTATTATCAAGTTGATTCTCTGAGGAGCCAAGCACAAACATTATGACTTTGCTTGGTTAGTGTTTATTAAGCTTGAAAGTGTTTAAGGAAGCTACTGGTTATCACATTCAAAATGTCAGGGTATGTAAGCCCCATCCCATAAAATATTGGATATCAAGTACTTACTTTACATTAATAGAATAAAACTGATGGTAAATTTGTTCCAAATGTTTTCAGAACTGTGTCAGCTGCCAGCACTGTTTTGTGTTAAGTTAGGGTTAATATGCCAGTTTAGTTACCTTTATAGACCAACAGAATTTGAAATGACTTACCGAGACAATACTGCAAGACTCGGCAGGACTGGGCACATCTGCAGTGGTTCTGGAGACAGAGGCTGGAACTCCAGGGTCTTGTGTCTGTACAATCACGCAGTGAAATATAATAGATGTTTTATAACAGGAGAAACAGTCAAACATAACTGTCTAATAATTTTAACGCATCCTAGATGCAGTTACAAAACTGTATACTATAGCCTTTGTTTTTTGAAAGAAGATTGAAGATTAATATACAGACAAAAACAGTAATACCAGGAAATATAATTGCATTTTAATATCATTCGCTGCTTATTATAATCTATTTTCAAATTATTTAGTGCATAAATTGCTGAATAAAAGTGTAACATTTCTTTAAAAAAAACTTTTGTACTGCAGTGTATATAAAATCTATTTAATTCAAACATTATATTGTACTGTTCTTCTGTACTGTTAGAGTTAAATATGTCACTAAAAAGTGCACAGGAGTGGAGTGTGTCTTCATACAATGCAATGTGGATTATACCAGTACTTACAGAGACAGTGGTGCTTGTAATGGGACCACTGGACACTGCTGCACTGGGCTTGTCAACAACCTGAGATGGTTTCCTAGCCATAATTAGGTTGGGCTTTGCTGCAGCGATGTGGGACCCACTACATCTTGGCTTGGTAAACTAAAATAAGGAAAAACAATTTCAATGAAAAGACTAAATGTGCTGTAACAAATATATAATAAAATTTTTGGAAAATTACAAAATATCTATTGTTCCTATATGTTATTGTTCAACTAGTTAAATACAATATGCAAACTGGTTTCTGTAGAATGGTTTCCCTAAAGTTCATGATGTAAGATTGCTGAATAACTGAGAGAAAGCAGGACAATGGTATATAAGTAGCATTTTAGTGTCCCTCTTCTACTTATACAGATTGAAATAAGCACAGTTAGAATATAAAAATATGTGGGAAGGCATTGCTATAATGTGAGTATATTGTAATTCAGCAGGTACCTTTTTAAAATTACTTAAAATCAAAAGTAGTTTGAGCATAGATTCTAAGAGAAGGTATTTATTAACAGTAATCACGATTACACTTTAAATGGCCACAAGTAGATGCATGATGACTGAATTAATAATGTGTGTATAATTCATTGTGCATAAGTGGAATGTTACCTGAGCAATACAGAAAGAGATCAAGAAAAAGATCAAGAGAGATGCCATGAAGGACTTGAGAAGAGAAGAAAGAGAGCACATAGGTTACATTGTTCTTTTATCATTGACCATGTGACATGGCATTCAAACTAACCAATCAGCACACCCCTGTACAAGGTGTGACAATTGGCAGGTAGGTGTGAAAAACATACCAGCCAACAACACAGCCTTTTACTTTCTGCACTTCATTACATTTCAACTTAACTTTTAAACTTAAAATTGAAATTCCTTTAAATTGTATTACCCTTGACAAACTTGGAATTATCCTAGATGTCACAGATGGAGTGGTCTGGGGCTGGAGCCGAGGCTGGAGCTGAGGCTGAGGCAGACTTTGCTCCATGACCTGCTGTGCTGGTCCAGTAGCGGCAGTGGCCTGTTTAAGACAACCACAAAAATACATACAATCATTTTTGAATGAGAAAAAAAAATTGTTTAGTAAAATATATATATAAAAATAAATACTTGCAACATCTTCACATTGTTACCTTTTGAGTGTGAAAACCACACATACACTTTGGGACTGCTCCAAGTAAGGTTGTCTGGCCGTGAGACTGCATCGGACATTTTTCAATCTGTAAACATTATAACATGTAATACACAATACATGCATTTCTAACTAAACAGGTATGGCACATTTATTCACTGTCATTTTCCAGGATGCGTGTCATATTTATTTTGTATTAATTAATGTTCTTTGATGGGGAAAATGTAAAATTAGAGAAAGAGTGAATGAGTGAGTTTGTTTCCCCCACTAAAAGAACAAGAGATGAACATCTCACACCTTCAAACCATCCCCCAACATCCCTGCCCCCTCTCTCTCAACCCCAGAACAAACCCCCAGAACAAACAAGTCTAGTAGTTTTTTTATAGTACAGTTCACACTGTAGTTTTTTTATAGTATGACATAAATCTCAAATACCTGCAACATCATTTATATGCAGCATATAGATATTCATAAACATCTATAAATAATAATGATACCTGGTTTACATTGGTGTAAACCATAAGTAACAAACCATTGTTCTAATGAATGAGATCAGGTACATGTTTGTACTGACCACTAATATGTTCTTCTGTTATGCAAATACATTTAACAAACAATTCTAATGTTCAATTATGCAAGTCAACAAACACTTAAGTTGTTTATTTCATGAAAAGGTCACAAAAGCACACACTCACCCTTTGATACACGTCATGCCACTTTTTCTGTCGTGGTGCTGGTCTGTTACCCTCAGATGATGGCCAAACTCCTGTGCTGGCAAACTTTTTTAGACGTGCTATCCATTCAGAGTCCGACATGCCTTTATGGGATTTTTTTCCAGACATTTTTTTTGCCCAGGATTAAACTGTTTTGGACAAAACTACCCTTAATAAAATGATTTCTTTGGGAAAAAAACCACACAACACAACATGTCATTCAAATATGTCATTCGTTTTCTTACCTGCTGTCCGAAATATCGTTGTGTATGTTTTCTATAAATAAACTTGACCTCCGTGAAAATGCTGACCTCCGTGTCCGTGATGCTCGTCTGCTGAACTATTTTTGAACTCTGACACACCCCCTGAGGACTATGTCATCACTTCGTAAATCTTCGGCTCAGTTCGGAAACTTGATTGACATCTGGCTTGCCGCTTCAACTAGCGGTGAAAGGCGTAAACGTGCTCGTGACAGTTCCTGAACTCTGATTGGTCAAATGTCAAAAATGTCAAGAATTCATTGAACTCTGATTGGTCAAATGTCGAGATAATGTTAAGAATGGGGCTTTCTGATTGGTTGCAAATGTTATAGTGCTTCGACGTGATTGGCTGTGGAGTTCAACATTGTTCAACATCTGCCCCAAAATGTTGGACGATCCTTCGGCAGCTGGCGTTGAGGTCACAGTCTCCCCTGGAGGCGTGGGTTCGAATCCCACTTCTGACAAACCAAACCTTTGGCCGCGGGCTCAAGCTAGAGTCTTTAACCCTCTGGCAAGTTGACCCAGTGATACATTAATGTTGACAAAGCACTGCATTTCGGTTCACGTCAGAACTAGAGAAACACTACTGTAACGCTGGCCGTCATCACATGAACTTTAAAGTAACACTTTTGTGCCATGTATGGACTCCTATGGAATTTTCATGCAGTTTTCTTGGAATTTCATGCCATGACACTTTGTGAAATTGGACATGTTTTATCGAAGGGGATTCAATGGAATACCGCATTGCGATGTTTACCGGAATGAGAACTTGTTTGTGAAAGGGTATTCATGTTTTGTTTGGGGTTTCTTTGGAGGGATGCAATGTGATTCTTGGAGTTTGACTGTGATGTCATGGACTGACATTTTGGGGATGCAGTAGAATGTCATGGCAAGGAATTCCTGGAAATTTCTTGGAATGACATGTCATGGGTTTTTGGGGTGTGGGATGGAGTGTCATGGGATGAGATTCATGGAATGTCATGCGAAACATTGCATTGCCGTTGACAAGAAACGTCATGAGAATTAAAGAATGATGTTAAACATTGACAAAACATTGCAGCAACGCTGCCACATATTACGTGAATATGAGAGGAATTCTATTACTGCATTTATTCAACATCAGTCCTACAAAAGCACTGGATTTCAATCGCATTGCTCATGAAGAAATGGACAATCACACGAAAGGGTATAAAGAAACCCTCACTTTCGCCAAAAAGCACCACTCTGCCCCGTGTGAGGCTCGAACTCACGACCTTCAGATTATGAGACTGACAGGCGCTGCCTAACTGCACCAACGAGGCATGTGTTGTGACTAGGGTGAACGGTGGAGTACTAAAGCCTCTGTCAGCGGGACATCATCTGGGATCTACCAACAGATTTGCAGTGCTGACTCAGCGATGGCTGCCATGTCGCTAAGATGTTTTCAGAAAGAGGGAAGAATAAATGAAATTAACTCACATCCTCAAATCAAACCATAAAATATGTTAACATGCATAACTGTTCTATGAGCTGAACTCTGTAGGACAGCGGCCCTCCAGGACCAACGGTGCCTATCCCTGATCTATAAGACATATTTTTTGTGTATTTATAGAATCTTTTTTAAACAATAACTAATATCAAAATCTAATATCCATGTGTAAAAAGTCAGTTTTTCATAAAACTACAATATTTGCCTCTGAGATGAAGTTGAATAAAAATCTAAAGTACTTAGCAGATGTGACAGCAGCCGTTGAAGAGCCGCAGTAACATTTATACTGGACTTTATAAAGTTCAACTGCCTAAAAACAAAACAACTAAAGATGTTCACCTCGGTCCATTTATGTACATAATAAAGAGTATAAACTATATAAAATCGCATGTTGGTAACATATTAGTCAACATTTGAACCTTTATTGCATTTTTTAATTGTTATCATTTGATACATTAGATAACTTGAGTAAATTGAAACCCAATACTTACATTTAAAAGTGTAATCTGGAAATTTCTCTTAAAAATCTGACATCATGGTACGCAATGAATTCGGGGGTAGGCAAGGCTGCGAAGCATCCATCTGAGTATTCTTCATTTCACGGGAAAAGAAGGACGCATTTGCAGGCCGTATTTTGAAGGAGCCTTCGAAGGACCTTCGAATTATGACAGCCTTCGTCGCACCGTGGTGACGCAATCCGCTGTACCTTTCACTGTAAACAAGTGCGTCCTTTGAAGGCCGCGTCGGCAACACACTTTGAAGGACACGGCCTTTAAAGGATGCAGCCCTTGAATTGAGACAGCTAGTATTTACATGCTTGCCAAAACCATTCACACACTTTTGGCTAACTGGCAAGCAGCATTAGCAGCTCATCTTCTTCTTTGTCTACTTACTTCTTCTTTGTCGTATCAATGTGTACTCGGCAAGACCGTTTTGTGCTTGAGCGCCACCAAGTCGTATTTTACTACAACTTCAGCAGCTCCAGGCACGTGAACAAAAGCGCTGATTGCATTGGTCGGACAGTTTTTAATGCGCCGCGTCAAAACAAAAAAACGAACCCAATGCTTTTTTTTTTTTTTTACGCCTGCCGTTTTGCGTCTGTGTGCACACTCACATTGGGGCCCTTTTTTTAGTCACGAGGCATTAATTCTTGGCGATAAACACGTGTGAAAATCGTCCCGGTGTGAAAAAGCCTGTAGGCACCTGGACGGAGACGAAAAAGAAATTATGTTTTATAAACAAGGTTCGGGAGAAGCACGTTCAGATAATTGACACAGGTGGAGAGCACTCAGCTAATCAACAATAGAGGTATACACGCAGCAGTCCTACCTCCGTTTGTTGACAGTTATCAGCATGGACGGCATTTCCGGCAGCTCGTCCCGGCCACCCACTCACGCTGTCTGCATGGCTGCACGCGCCGCTCGAGGCAATTGTACAGTACAGAGTCTTTACTTACAAATGTATAAGCTACCTTAAAAACCCCTTTCGGCCGCTTCCATCAGCATTCACGGTAAAATAATTTTTTATTTAGATTTAATCCACAATCGATTCTGTCTTCTAGCAATTCTAATCGATTCACAAACTTCAATGATCGATGTTCTAAACTTCTAAAGGATATTAATAACGTGCGTTTCGAAACCATGATGACAGACTCAGTGGCGAGAGCAGCGTTCGGACAGTGTAAAGAGTGCACACCGCACAGACTTGCAAGTTGCAACAGGGAGAACTACAACAGTTCCTGTCTTAAGATAATGTATTGTTACCAGCAGACATCAAGCTTTTCTTGCGATCATGCTGTCTCTACGTGTCTACGTAGTCTACTACAACAGACAGGTGCACACACGAGAAGTGTTTCATTATGGACGCAGGCGGTTGCCGTGATGATGAACGACACTTGCTGGTAAAGCAAGTGAACGCATCGTGAGAACAATTCACTAAAATGATGGCTGCAACAGCGCATATTACCCCAAACAATCAGCCCCTAGTTGGAACCAGCTGAAAATCATCTGCCTTTGATTCAATACTTCTCAACTTGACGTTCACATAAGCTCGATCACATGGCTCGACACAGTGCGACCCTACTCGCTTTTGCGACAATAAATAGATGTGCAAGCCATACAACGTATTTTGGAACACCCGTTTTCTTGAATGCAACATAAATACCCTACACATTATAAGGCTATATTGTATAACAAGTATATCAATGATCATTGTAAGCGACCTTATATTTTGGGGATGAAAAAAAAAAAACTTCAAAGGCTATGATTTCGTTAAATAAATGTGAGCTCTAATGCTTCAAAATATGAATGTGGTGCTGATGTGCATTCTATGGGCTTGCAAACAATGCTTCAAAATGCTTCAGTTCCGAGCAGATTCGAAGTCAATGAATAGTGCACATTCATGCCAAGCAAATTCTTATGAACATGACAACGTTTTCTTTACTTTACTTTACTTTACTTTACTTTATTTTATAAAAGGACCATGTACAATTTTTAACATAAATGTTTCCATTTCATGTATTGTACCGGATTTAGCTCAAAGCTAATTTTCACCCGCAGTCCTTTGGCAGTTCAACATAAACAATAAAATAACATACCCAATACATATATACACAAATACACAAAACAAACAATTAAACAGCAACCATGTCAATGTTTACAAAGCTGATTACATTCTAAAAAAGATTTCAACTGCATTTTAAAAATTCCAATAGATTTACACCCTTTTATATCTTCTGGCAAAGCATTCCAGTTATTCGTTGCTTTCACAGCAAAAGACGATTGTCCAAAAGCAGAACGACGAAAAGGAACAGCACAATTTCTCATAGATGATCTAGTAGATCTTTCAGAAATATTAGGACGGAAACCAACAAAATCATTGAGTACCGAAGGAGCCAAACCATTTACAATTTTATAAACCATACACAAATTTTTAAAAAGCACATAATTTTCAAAACTCAATAATTTGTATTTCTTCAAAATGCTACAATGATGAAAATGTTTAGGTTTTTTATCGAGAGTTTTTAAAGTTTGTTTATATAGGGATTTTAAAGGCTTAACCACATTTTCACCAGCTTGACCCCAACATGTGAGACAATACGAAATATGAGACAGAATTGTGGCATGCATAAAAGTGTTGGCTACATCAACAGAAAGACAATTTCTAATTTTTTAGAAATGTTACGGTGAATATATCGTTGTAAGGCTGTATATTTGATCTCCTCAAATGAATTGAATGAGCATCATGAAATAAGTCATAGCAATTTCAAAATAGAGTCCTATTTGGTTGCTCAATGTGTTTCTTTTTTATTGTTATTTTTTTATTTTTTTTGTCCGTCTAACCTTTTCTCCATCACAGCAGTGATGTTCCCTCTGCTCCCACATGAGATCAGTTTCTCTGGCTCATTTCTACACTGCCAAAGCAGTGCTTTTCCTTCTGCTTCCACAGGAGCTCAGTTTGCTGGGTAATTTCTACACTGCGAAAGCAGTGCTTTTCCTTCTGCTTCCACAGGAGCTCAGTTCGCTGGCTCATTTCTACACTGCCAAAGCAGTGCTTTTCCTTCTGCTTCCACAGGAGCTCAGTTTCTCTGGCTAATTTTCTACACTGCAACAGCAGTTCTTTTCCTTCTGCTTCCACAGGAGCTCAGTTTCTCTGGCTAATTTTCTACACTGCAACAGCAGTTCTTCTCCTTCTGCTCCCACAGGAGCTTCGTTTTTCTGGATAATTTTCTCCACTGCCACAGCAGTGCTTCTCCTTCTGCTCCCACAGGAGCTTTGTTTCTCTGGCTAATTTTCTCCACTGCCACAGCAGTGCTTTTCCTTCTGCTCCCACAGGAGCTCCGTTTCTCTGGCTATTTTTTTCTCCACTGCAACAGCAGTGCTTTTCCTTCTGCTCCCATAGGAACTCAGTTTCTCTGGCAACATTTTCTCTACTGCCACAGCAGTGCTTTTCCCTCTGCTCCCACAGGAGCTCAGTTCGCTGGCTCATTTCTACACTGCCAAAGCAGTGCTTTTCCTTCTGCTTCCACAGGAGCTCAGTTCTCTGGCTCATTTCTACACTGCCACAGCAATGCTTTTCCCTCTGCTCCCACAGGAGCTCAGTTCGCTGGCTCATTTCTACACTGCCAAAGCAGTGCTTTTCCTTCTGCTTCCACAGGAGCTCAGTTCTCTGGCTCATTTCTACACTGCCAAAGCAGTGCTTTTTCTTCTGCTGCCACAGGAACTTAGTTTCTCTGGCTAATTTTCTCCATTGCCACAGCAGTGCTTTTCCTTCTGCTCCCACAGGAGCTCTGTTTCTCTGGCTATTTATTTCTCCACTGCAACAGCAGTGCTTTTCCTTCTGCTCCCACAGGAACTCAGTTTCTCTGGCAACATTTTCTCTACTGCCACAGCAGTGCTTTTCCTTCTGCTTCCACAGGAGCTCAGTTCTCTGGCTCATTTCTACACTGCCAAAGCAGTGCTTTTCCTTCTGCTTCCACAGGAGCTCAGTTCTCTGGCTCATTTCTACACTGCCAAAGCAGTGCTTTTCCTTCTGCTTCCACAGGAGCTCAGTTTCTCTGGCTAATTTTCTACACTGCAACAGCAGTTATTTTCCTTCTGCTTCCACAGGAGCTCAGTTTCTCTGGCTAATTTTCTCCCACTGCAACAGCAGCACTTTTCCTTCTGCTCCCACATGAGCTTCTTTTCTCCGGATAATTTTCTCCACTGCCACAGCAGTGCTTTTCCTTCTGCTCCCACAGGAGCTTCGTTTCTCTGGCTAATTTTCTCCACTGCCACAGCAGTGCTTTTCCTTCTGCTCCCACAGGAGCTTTGTTTCTCTGGCTAATTTTCTCCACTGCCACAGCAGTGCTTTTCCTTCTGCTCCCACAGGAGCTCCGTTTCTCTGGCTATTTTTTTCTCCACTGCAACAGCAGTGCTTTTCCTTCTGCTCCCACAGGAACTCAGTTTCTCTGGCAACATTTTCTCTACTGCCACACCAGTGCTTTTCCCTCTGCTCCCACAAGAGCTCAGTTTCTCTGGCTAATTTTCTCCACTGCCACGGCAGTGCTGTTCCTTCTGTTCCCACAGGAGCTCAGTTTATCTGGCTAATTTTCTCCACTGCCACAGCAGTGCTGTTCCCTCTGTTCCCACAGGAGCTCAGTTTCTCTGGCTACATTTTTTTCTCCACTGCCACAGAAGTGCTGTTCCCTCTGTTCCCACAGAAGCTCAGTTTCTCTGGCTAATTTTCTCCACTGCCACAGCAGTGTTGTTCCCTCTACTCCCGCAGGAGCTCAGTTTCTCTGGCTAACTTCTCCACTGTCACAGCAGTGCTGTTCCTTCTGTTCCCACAGAAGCTCAGTTTCTCTGGCTAATTTTCTCCACACAGCAGTGCTGTTCCTTCTGTTCCCACAGAAGCTCAGTTTCTCTGGCTAATTTTATCCACACCGCAGTGCTGTTCCTTTTGTTCCTGCAGGAGCTCAGGTTTTCTGGCTAATTTCTCCACTGCCACAGCAGTGCTGTTCCTTCTGCTCCCACAGGAGCTAAGTTTTCTCTGGCTAATTTTCTCCACAGCCAATGCGGTAAAGTTCCCCCAGTACAGGTCAGTAACTTACTCAACAACATCGTGCCCGCAGGTTAACCCCTCCTCCCTACCCTGCCTGGAAACAAACACTGCTAGATCCACCAATTACTTGCTAAGTACAGCAACCGCCAGCGCAAACCAGGGATTCAAAAGGAGAGTCTCCTCCTTCGAAGAAAGCAGGCAGCCCTGCAAACATTTTAATTCTGGTAAATTTACCAAACAGCGATGCCAGTTTATGCACATTTGTATTTTCCGTGACTGCGCCCATGCCCACATTTAATGTCCAGGTTATTTAAATATTTTACACATTTCACACACCAAATTTACTAATTATCTGCTGTCAGGCCTCAAAAAAAAAAAAAAAAAAAAAAATATATATATATATATATATATATATATATATATATATATATATATATTTTAGTTTTATTGTTCCATGGCGACACGTCGTGCTTCTCACATAACACAAAGCTGCCACAGTAGCACTGTATGACAGCTCAGCTGTATCGGGTTCATTTAATTTTTTCTTTTTTATTCAAAATATTCACAAAATTGCTAACTATGTCATGAACTATCTGATATTCTGATTTTCAAATATGTGTGAGTGAATGTGTGTTAAAGTCCCTGTAAAGGCAATTCTGAGATTTTTTTCTAAACACATTATAAATGTTAGAAATGTATTGCTGAAACAAATTACAAAGACTGTGAACTATGAAGTACTGAATTCAGAAGTTAGACCGTTAAACAGTTTTTCACCGTTGCTGTGTTCAGGATTTTCTGGGCGGGGCTAAAATGGTGGCTCGATGACGCACTGGAGCCCCTGAGCCCGGCTCCTCCCCTAACACGATCATAACTAGAGCACATTCGCATCAGTTCGATCGCGAGTTACTGTTAGTACTGTTAGTTACTATAGTCAACAACTAACATAACAGCTTACAAAACAAAAACGATGAAGAGGTGGATTAATTTTGTGAACAGCAACCTTGATGGAGAGCTGAGGATCATCACCTACACCTACCTCTGCAGTGACTTTACACCGGTTCGTTTTACAAACTTTCACCGGAGACAACTGGGATTCACTGATAATCCGCTGCAGAACCGACTATCCCCCGCCCAGGCCTTCGTCCTCCCGTCCCGCCGACATCTGGTGCGTCGTGATCATAGACGCTCGTGATCAGTGAGTGTTGTCTTGTGTGCTACTACCGCTTTCCCGCGAGTGGGCGTGGTTTCGGCGCCGACAGCGGACACACCCCCAGCGTTTGAGAGCAGAGAATGCTGCTCATTTTTTCAGGTTTTCAATAAGCTATTTTATGTACTTCCCGGATTTTTTTATGATTCAAATTTGGCTGGGTGGTTAATAACACATTTATCTGTGGTGTGAGGAACTCAGAACACATGTTTAGTTTTGACTTTACAGGGACTTTAATTGATCTATACTGCGCGATGGGCGGCGCAATGTTAGTTTGCGCCTCAGAGAATCGGATCTGTCGGATTTACATCACGCAAATTCATTCATGTTTCGTGAAATACACAAAAAAAAGTGTATAATTGTAAAAGACTTCTCAAGCTACCCTTTCCGCATCGGGGAGGCAACTTCAGCAGCTCAAAAGGCCTCTCCCAACAGCAGATCCAAGCTCTCGGGAGATGGTCCTCAGATGCTTTCTCAAAGCTATATCAGGGCCAACTGGTACCACATCATCAAGCCCTCCAAGCCCTCCAAACCCTCCGATTATACCCCCAGAAATAGAAGTTGTTAAACACAGCAAGGAATGTTTTTCCCACAGCAAGAAGCGGTTTAAAAAACTTACGCAGCGAGAAGTGGACAGTTTTCCACACAGTAAGGAAGCAGATAAAACCCTCTAGATTGATAGGTTCCACTAGTGGAAAGTTTCCACTTAGTAAGGAAGGGGTAAGTCCCACAAAATCTCTAAATCAAAATCTCATATTTCTTTTTCCCATTTTTTCTTCCAGGCTCCCATCAAGAACCGTGCGATTCGTGAACTAACAGGGGCTGCCCACTGGCGACACAAGCCGCTCACGGGCCCTCCCGTTCAAACAACCAGGCCCCCTCTCTAATGCCAAGCTCTGCACTTCTTGGGGGGGTATTTAGCAGGTGGCTGTCCTATGCTCTTTAGCATTTGGGGGGTACTCTGGGTTCGGGCCTAATTCCGAGCTCGAAGCCCTCCTCCCGGACAGCACGGCAAATACGCATTGAATTACTCTCTATAAATTATATGTAGACTTTCCCGGTCTACATATAATTTATAGAAAGTAATTCTCAGCCTCCTCTGGAAAGTCTATGCCAGGGTACTGGAGAGGAGAATTCGCCCGATTGTGGAACCTCGGATTCAGGAGGAACAGTGTGGTTTTCGTCCCAGTCGTGGAACACTGGACCAGCTCTATACCCTTTCCAGGGTGCTGGAAGGTTCATGGGAGTTTGCCCAACCAGGCAAGAAGGCATTCGACTGTGTTCCTCGTGGCATCCTGTGGAGGGTGCTCTGGGAGTATGTGCAGGGCTGTACGTTAACTTTTTTTGCACATAGCACTGGTGCTACAGAGGTTGAAAGTTTTGTAGCACAGCTCACAAAATTGTAGCACATGTATAAAACGTCTGTTACCATGTCTGAAAAATGCAAAAAGTGCTATACAATACAAATATTTAAGAATAAAAATAATAATAACAATTATTATTATTATTATATTTTACAGAAAACATAAATCATTAGAAAGGTCTAAAGTGTTTTATAATACAATATTAAATTATGATAAAAAAATGTGACTGTAATGTCTTAATTTTTGCCTTATTTTATCTTATGTATTCAGTGCAATCAGCACCTCCAAGTCCGAGGCCATGGTTCTCAGTCGGAAAAGGGTGGATTGCCTACTTCAGGTTGGTGGAGAGTTCCTGCCTCAAGTGTAGGAGTTCAGGTGTCTTGGGGTCTTGTTCACGAGTGAGGGAAGGATGGAACGGGAGATTGACAGACGGATTGGTGCAGCTTCTGCAGTAATGCAGTCGATGTACCGGTCTGTCGTGGTAAAGAAGGAGCTGAGCTGTAAGGCAAAGCTCTCGATTTACCGGTCGATCTACATTCCTACTCTCACCTATGGTCATGAGCTGTGGGTCATGACCGAAAGGACAAGATCCCGGATACAGGCGGCCGAAATGAGCTTTCTCCTTCGGGTGGCTGGAAGCTCGGTCACCCGGGAGGAGCTCAGAGTAGAGCCGTTGCTCCTCCACATCGAAAGGAGCCAGCTGAGGTGGTGAGGTCTATTTCGGATGCCTCCTGGACGCCTTCCCAGGAAGGTGTTCCAGGCACGTCCCACCGGGAGGAGGCCCCGGGAAGACTTAGGACACGCTGGAGGGATTATGTATCATGGTTGGCCTGGGAACGCCTCAGGGTTCCCCCGGAAGAGCTGGAGGAAGTGGCTAGGGAGAGGGAAGTCTGGGCGTCTCTGCTTAGACTGTTGCCCCCTCGACCCGGCCCCGGATAAGCGGAAGATGATGGATGGATGGATGGAAATTATATGTAAGTGCGAACTCGTGAAATTATGTTTTATAAACAAGGTTCGGGAGAAGCACGTTCAGATAATTGACACAGGTGGAGAGCACTCAGCTAATCAACAATAGAGGTATATATACACGCAGCAGTCCTACCGCCGTTTGTTGACAGTTATCAGCAACCCTTCCACTACCCCTTCGCCACACCTTTTAACTCTAAAACCACTTACATTTACGCGGGGTACTCTGGGTTTGGGCCTAATTCCGAGCTCAAAGCCCTCCCCCCGGACAGCACGCCAAATACGCATTGAATTACTCTCTATAAATTATATGTAAGTGCGAACTCGTGAAATGGCATATAAACTGCCTGGAAATGAGGGCGGTTCAGCTTGCACTCGACTGCTTCTCCTCGGAAGTACGGCAACATCATGTCGTGATTCGATCAGACAATACCACAGTGGTCTTGTACATAAACCCCCAAGGTGGTGTGGCAGACCAGCATCTCCTATCCCTCCGGGCAGTTCATGTCCCTGACCAGCTGAACCAAGGCTGTCGAGGAGAGGGGTAGTCAACAAAGAGTGGAGGCTGCACCTGCAGACGGTCGACATGATTTGGAAGTGTTTTGGAAAAGCTGATATAGACCTCTTTGCCTCAGCGGAGAACACGCATTGCCAGCAGTTTTACGCAATGATACAGACCACACTGGGTGTAGACACTCTGTCCCAAAATTCACAAATATGCCTTCCCACCAGTAAAAATAATACATCTAGTAATAACGAAAATCAGGGAAGAGTGATAATCAGTTCTAATCATAGCAGAAAGGTGTCCCAATCAAACATGTTTCACAGACATGGTGAACTGTTGACAGTTCCCCTCTGGCCAAACTCACTTCATACCAATCTCACTGCTCACGCTACTTCTGATACCAAGGACAAATGGATTTGTGTGTGTATCCCTCTCACTGTCCTACTGTCTGCCTGGTACATTTCTCTACCAACCACTGTGTTATTTAATGGAGCATGCTCGTAAAACGTGATATCATCCATAGAAATAAGGTCAACCTCTTATCATTACTTGCTCTTAAGAGTTATGTAAAAAGGTTTTAAGATAAAACCCCCCATATGAACTCTTCTGAGGACTCCTAGTAGTCGAGTCCCAAAATAGTAGGCATTTTTGAGGAAAAGTACTTCAAGTGTTGTTTCTATATGATTTTTAGGTGCTGCATCCATTTCTGCCGTATAACAAGTTGTAAACATCACTGTTTTGGCATAAACAATAAAAACAGAATAGCTGCCAAAAAAGAAAAAAAAACTTTTTAATGCATTTATTGCAGTTTAAACATTAGAACTAAACTGTGCATTCTCAGAATATTTAAACATGTAAACAATGAAAATACAACATTAACATGAAAGGGACAAATTTTAATGTTTAAATGGCTGCTGGAACTCTGAAATTTCAACAAAATAAAGCAACAATACTGTGATCACAGATATTCCAAAAGTTATTTGTTCATACAAGTATCATTGGACTTGCATTTGCAAGATGTAGTGCATGGATTAGGCTTGCAGCCGCATCGGGCTGTCTTGCACCCAGTGGTGCAGGCACAGGTGATTAACTCCTCACAGGCATCTGGAACTGGGGCTAGTGACATGAGTTGAGGAATAAGGGAATTCCCCTCTGTCTTCCATCCCATGGTTTCAGGGGGTGTCAGAACTGGCTGCTGTAAGTGGGCCTGCCGCCAGACCAGAGCCTGGAAGTGAGAGCGCTGAATGTGGAAGTAGAGTGCGTCTCTGGTTGGGGGCAGTCTTTCTATTATCATACCCTTGACAAACATGCTTGTTCAAACTTCATTGGTGTTATCAGCATCCTTTAGACCATAGAGTTTGCAGAAAAACTGTTCTGCATTCTGAATGGTGTGGTCACTCAGTTCAGGACCTTCGCCAAGCCCCGTTAGTAGATGTGAATACTCTATGAAAACTTCCCATCATGTCTTCTTTGAATATCCTGCAATGTATGAAGTTGAGTCACTCCCAGTGAGAGCATGGAAACCAGGAAGTAGCTCGAGGACCTGTGGCTCCATTTGCAGTTGTTCCACTACAGCATGAACTGGGATGTACTTTCTCTCCTATGCTGTACCTGTCTTCATCCAGATCCTTTGGCATGGCATCATGTGGAAGTGGGCAATCAGCAGTACCAAGATGTCGGTGTCTCTTGCAGAGACAACAATTTTTGATGCTTTACTTCTGATGCAGTGAAGGATAATTCTTGTGTCTGCTTCTTCATGTTTAGCTTCCAAGCTGTCAGTGTTAAGGGTTGTATTAAGCCACGTTTCCACCGCAGGAACTTTCCCC
This sequence comes from Gobio gobio, assembly GCF_949357685.1. Classification (NCBI taxonomy): domain Eukaryota; kingdom Metazoa; phylum Chordata; class Actinopteri; order Cypriniformes; family Gobionidae; genus Gobio; species Gobio gobio. The sequence goes on along the minus strand of NC_137101.1, from coordinate 32,493,404 downwards.
CGGAACTAGGAACTTTGGGGGGGAACTCGGTGTGTTTCGACCGCAGGAACCAGGGTCTAAATGAAGTTCCGGGTAAATATTTCCCCCTCCAAACGGCCCTGCTTGCGAGGTGGTACTTTTCAAAAGTTTGCGAACTTTCGGGGGTGGGACTTGGGCGCTGAACATGCTGATTGGTTGAGCTCTCGCAGCATTTTTTTTTCCACCGCCATTTTTACAAGTCTTTTGCGAGGTGGGCTCTGCGTTCAGTATAGTGTTAATTTCGTCAGACGAGACGAGACTAAATATGTTCGTCAACAGCCTTTTTTACCATGACGAAGACGAGACGATGACGAGACTGCACCAATGTCCAAAAACGCTGACTAAGACTAAATTAACATGCATTATTGTTGATGAAAAAGGACGAGACTAAAATGTTTTGCATAAAATAAAAACTAAGATAAAATCTCTCTTCATTTTCGTCTACAATTGTCTATACTTTTAAATCATGAGATGAATATTCAGCTGTTCAAAATATTCCGAAAGAGTTCCCGCTGTTGCTGGAGTACAGGTCTCTCTCAGACTCCGCCTGTCATCTCGCGGCCGCGCGCGTGTGGTCACGTGGTTCCCGGAGCGCTCAATACCTCTAGCGCTGTGTCAGTATATTTGAATGGCTTAAGCCGCGTAAGTTACACAACAGCTTCACTTTACAGGTGTTTGCAGCAATTTTTGGTAAACAGTACAGCATAGTGTGCGTCAGCCACATTTACAGTATCATTTTATTATGGAGAGTGATGGAGATCAACATTGTTTACATTAATATTAATGTTTTTCTTGTATTTAGCCCTCAGGTATTCCTTACTAATTAAGTCACACTTGTACTCATTGATGGTCAAATGTGACCATACACCTTAACTATTTCAAAAATAAATAGCCTATATTTTAATTCAATAATATTTATTGAATATTTTGAGGAGATCTTTTGGTACTACTATTTGTGCAATACTTATGGTACATTAATGATCACTTAAAATATTTTTCTTCTAATATTTTTATTATTTATATTACAATTAGTGTATTAATTAAGGTTAAAATAGAGAATTCCACTGCAAAGAGGCAAATTAGAGTCATTTTGTGGCTGGAAAAATAAAAAAATTCACTTGTAATGCCATTACCCACTGGGTGCCTGTATGGCTCTTTAATACATACACAGATCATAACTGCTTACTTATTTGTGAAATGTTAATAATAGTGAATAGTAAAGAATGCAAGCAAATATAATATAACCCCAAAAAAGTGTAAAAAAAACATATTTTCCCTTATACTATGTACAGCAGGCTATATACATATGAATTCATACTGAATCAAGATCGAACTCGATATTTGTGCCCATCGTCTCATAAGCTAATGCTGATCTACGCTGTAAATCAACCAGTTAGCTATGGTGTTGTGGCACAAACATTATGCAGGTTATATGTACTTTATGTAACTTATTTTGCCACAAAATATATTGAGTTTTCCTTTGACTAAAGCTAGACTAAAATGACTAGACTTTTGGTCGACTAAAACTTGACTAAGATACCTTGAGTTGTCTTTTGACTAAAACTAGACTAAAATGACGAGACTTTTAGTCGACTAAAACTTGACTAACAAAAAAAGATATGTGAATGACTAAATATGACTAAAACTAACAAGGACATTTGGCACAAGACTAAGACTAAGACTAAATTAAAAATAGGTGACAAAATTAACACTAGTTCAGTAAATATTTTCTTTGCAACAATGGAGTTCAACAAAAAATTCGACCGATGGACCGACGACGAGGTTCAGGCTTTATTGAGCATATATGCAGAGGAGGACTGAAGATATCGACTCGGTCCCAGTCACACTGGAAAACAGTGCAGAGAGAAGTTAAAGAAATTAAGACAAGATTACAAGAAATTAAAGGATCATAACAACCGGAGCGGTTCCGACCGGCGTATCAACAAGTGGTAAGACCGCCTGGACGCGTTGCTGGGACACAGACCGTCCTTTTCAGGTGCAGCGGTAACGAAAGACTCGGCTAGTGCGTTGTTGGAAACCATCCTGGGACCATCCAGGAATCCGAGTGGGTTGAAGGTAAATATCTCATCTTGGTATCATCTATTAAACTCGTTGCAGTGTTTAAACACGTTGCAGTAACTTTTTTCAACGTGCTTTTCCAGACGTAACGAGTGGCCCCGATGAATTGCAGGCAACAGAGACCAGCGTGTTTTCCCCCGCGGTCACCAGTACGTTAGCCCTCGTCCCGTGTCTCCTGCCGAAACACACACACACACCAAGGTATAAAGCTGATAAAAATGTGTGTTTATTTAAAAACTGATTTGTAATCCTTAATGGTTTTGAGTAGTTTTGTTGTTTTTAATTGTAAACTTAAATTGCCCATGATAAAAATTGCACACTGCATTGTTCAAGCTGGGCAAACAATTGTTCATTATTTGTAGTGAAAACACTTGAAATAATTAATTGATGGTTTCTATTGTTTCATGGTTGCCTTGTGTATTAATTTCCATGTGTTTCTGTGCAATCTTTCATACTTAGGGAAAAGAAAAAGGGACTGTGACTTTCTTGATGCACTGAGGGACATGGAGGATGCTAACCGGGCCGTCCTGCAGCATGGACAAGAACAGCGAGACCAATATATTCAGCTGTTATTTGAGAGCCAGACCGAGGAGAGATGAGGAGGCAAGAGTTGGCATTCCACCAGTCAGAAGCGGAAGAAAGCAGACGGCAGCAGAGGGACTTTCAGACCGGGTTTCTGTCTGTTCTTGGACCGTTTGTCCAGTTGTTCAAGATGTAGCCACAATGACCAGCCGCTTGAATGAAGCATTTCCACTACCACATTTGTACTTTATATATTGTACGTGTTGGCACAGCTCTTGGACAGGTTACTGAAAATACGGGGTTTTTTATTGTTGTTTTCACATTTTATATTTTCATTTTATTGTTCTAGTAATTTATTTGTCTTTGCACACTTATTTTATTTATTTTAATTTTGTAAGAACTAATCTGTCTAAAATAAAGTCAAATGTGTAAAATGTCACTGTGTCTTTAATTTCCACATTCTAACTATATAACCACATTCATATAGTGTAGGAAGCAAATAAAAGGGCTGCTGCTCGCAAGTCTTTCTGAATATGCACATAAACATATCTAGAAAACCCAAATATTATATTTTTAAATGTATAACTATGTGAATGTAGTATAATAACTTATAACCACAACTTAAGTGAAGCCATAAGTGTGGTCCTGCTTCATTTCAAATTTGAGGAAGAAGTCTCCAAAATTATGCATTTAATGAAGCATATTGTAATACTCGTCATGTGATTTTTTTTTTGTTGTTGTGAATGTTGAGATGTTATTGTGATAAAAAATAAAATACTTGCAGTCTAGTACCTAATCTTTCAGCCGCTTAATTCAGTCTATTGTTTTCATTCAATTAACTTTTCACACATCTGTCATGAATGACTTTAACCTCATTATCCTTTTATAGAAAATCTTTTGTTTTGGAATTGAGCACATTCAGATTTTGGATTGCCCATCATCCCATTTTGCATTAAAATGGTCAAACCAGGTGAAAGTGCACGTTTAAATAAGCAGTGTTGTGCATACATAACCAGCAAATGCAGCACTGCTTGCATCTCCTCCACTTGTTATTGTTGCAGACAGTATCGCGCAAAAGTGATTAATTTCCGTCGGTGACTGGGAGGAGCAGTCGCGCGCATTCCCACGTCACCGGACTAATTTGCCTAATCTTCCCGGTACTTTAGACCGCGGTGGAAACGCAGATAGTAGCAGGTCTGGGGGAGAAAAAGCTCCTGGGAAAAAAGTTCCTGGTACAAATAGTTCCTGGTAATTTCGGTGGAAACGCGGCTTTAGATGCTTCAACCCTCTCTTCATCGCTGAAGCCACCTGCAGCAACTATACTCTTGGTGTCTGGTGCTCTCACAATCAGTTGTTGTGATAGAAAGCGAGCAAGGTCTGCCTTGTTGTCCTCATGAGCGATAAAGTTCTCCCATTTTGTGGGAAGAGGTAAATCTCTGCCCTCAGCTGGTCTTCTGATTGCCACCAAGCCTCTTCAACGCCTTTTACATGTTCCACTCTTGATTGAGTATGTGTGGTGGCGATCAAACAGAACATCAATTCACTGGAACTGTGCTCCACTTCGGAGAACAGTTTCCATAAAGATGTCTGCCAGGTCTCCAAAAGTCTTTGCTTCTTGTGGCTTCCCAATAGCAATGACCAAAGCTTGACCATCAACGATAAGCATTGATTCGTCTTGTAGGTCTGTGGCACCAAGGTGGTTGGGACATGGAATGTCAGCAGTCAAGACCTTAGCAAATATCGCCTTTGAACCTGAACAAAGCTGCCCATTAACTTCTGCCAAGGACAGAGGTACAACGCATAGTTCATGCATCATAATGCTTTTGAGGTTGACTGGGCGTCCTGCCTCATATGCAGCAATGAGGCGCTGTAGAATGTTTCTGTCTGCCTTGACAGTTTTTGCCTGCCCAGTGATTGGGTCTGACTGTTGAACTTCAAACAGGGAAGCAAAAGTCAAATACTTGTTCTTTTTCAGTTTGTCCCTGAAAGTGACTCTTCTCCCCTCAGATGGCAACAGCCACTCCTCTACAAATGTATCCAGTTGACTTTGCCCTTTCTGTGTAGCTGTCAACAGCTCATCTTCAATATCCAGGGTGGCAAAGGTTTGTTTGCAATGTTTTGCAGTGTCTGGGGCAGGTTAGCCGAAAAGAGACCAAATCTCTGCAATACTGCAAGCAAAGCATCTACATCTATTGAGTCCCGTTTCATTCTGTCTTTTGTGGTTTCATTGTGAATGTAGTCATCATCTGTATCCAGACCAAAGGCAACTTTTGTGTCATGGGCAAGATGGGATTGGAAGTTGAAAGACAACCCCCATCTGCAAAGAGCTGAAGATGTCTTGTGATACCAACAATTCCTCCTCCCTTTTTTCCAATACAGCCTAGCCACTCCTGACTATGATCGGGTTCCAGTTGGTTGAAGCGATGTAAAGAGCGCTTGACTATAAAGTTTCCAGCCTCACTGACATATCCAAATGCTGTTGTTCCTGTTTTGGTGGCACTGCATCAAATTTGTTACAAAAAGGGCTAGACATTTGATCCCTGCATAATGTTCATGGCACTATTTAACTTGAAGTACAAAGAAAAACACTGTTGTTGTTTTTTTTTATGCAGTGGTCAATTGAGATTTTGTGTTATTTTGCTTCCTTAACTTGTATTCCTTCAGATCAGTGCAAATAAACACAACAATACAAAGCACAACTGTTAATTTCTCTACACTTTGTCTATTCGAGTCTGTGGATTTCAATTCCGTTAGAAAAGTTTTGATTATGCAAATTAGCACATATTTAATTAGACAATGCCTCATTTGCATATGTAAACATGACATTTCAGAAAACTTGTAATACAAAAAATGTTTGTCTTTATGTAAGTGAAAAACTGGAAAAGTTTTATGGTGATATCTATAACTTAAAAATTGTACCCTATCCACCTGTAGTGTTTCGGCTGTGAATAATGCACCTATTGTTTCGATAACAATTACCAGAAAATGGGACCCTTATTTCAATGTTATACGGTGGATCCTTATTCAGGAGATATTGAACTTTCTAAAAAATGTGGTATAACAACTTTTCCTCAAAAATGCCTACAGGGTTACACAATCTTGACGATTCGGACCTGACTATAGTGGAAAGATAAAATTAATTGTGAATACGGCCCCTGATTTAGATCAGCATAGCATTAGAAGAGAGCTCCATGAACTGCAATGAGTGTGTCAGATAAGAGAGACATAACAAATGTGCAGCATTTTTACAGTATTTAAACATTAAAATTACAAAAAATCTTTACATTATGTGGTATATAAAGATAGGAAACATATGAGTCTGAAACAGGGCCCTTTTTCACGTTCATTATAATGCCATATAAATCTGGGGAACATACACTCTCAAAAATAAGAGTACAAAATTGTACCTTTTAAGGTACAAGTGGGCGTCACTGGGGTGGTACCCTTAAAGGGATGAAAATTAGCCCATAATTTACTCACCCCCAAGTCATCCTAGGTGTATATGACATTCTTCTTTCAGACGAATAAAATATATTATATTAGTTATATTACAAAAATCCAGGCTAATCCAAGCATTAGAATTTGATTCATAGTTGCTCTGTTTTTGAAGTCCATAAAAAGTGCATATGTCCGTCAAATAACGTGCTCCACGCGGCTCCAGGGTGTTAATAAAGGCCTTCTGAAGCGAATCGACACGTTTGTGTAAGAAAAATATTCATATTTAAAACTTTATCAACTAAACTTTCGACCGACTGCCTTCCATGGAAAAGTGTTGAAGGTTGAAAGTGAAACTCAAGATGCGTACGTGACGTCATGACGAGCGTACCTGGTCGCGTTAGTCTTTCGATCGGCAGGGGACAACTTTCAACAATTTTTCCATATTTTGAACAAGGAAGGCGGTCGGTCGAAAGTTTACTTGATAAAGTTTAAAATATGGATATTTTTCTTACACAAATGCATCGATTCGCTGCAGAAGGCCTTTATTAACACCCCAGAGCCGCGTGGAGCATGCTATTTGATGGGCAGATGCACTTTTTATGGACTTCAAAAGCAGAGCAACTATGAATCAAATTCTAATGCTTTGATTGGCCTGGACTTTTGTAATATAACTCAGATTTTATTGGTCTGAAAGAAGAATGTCATATACACCTAGGATGACTTGAGGGTGAGTAAATTATGGGCTAATTTTCATTTTTGGGTGAACTATCCCTTTGAGGGTAAATTTTTGTACCTCTAAGTCAGGGGTAGGTAAGTTCCGTCCTAGAGATCTGATGTCCTGCAGAGTTTAGCTCCAACCCTACTAAAGCCGCGTTTCCACCGCAGGAACTTTCCCCAGGAACTAGGAACTTTGGGGTGGTACTCGGTGTGTTTCGACCACAGGAACCGGGGTCTAAATGAAGTTCCGGGTAAATATTTCCCCCTCCAAACGGCCCTGCTCCCGAGGTAGTACTTTTTCAAAGTTCGGGAACTTTCGGGGGTGGGACTTGGGCGCTGAACATGCTGATTGGTTGAGCTCACGCAGCATTTTATTTCAACCAGCATTTTTAAAAGTCTTTTGCGAGGTTCGTTCTGCGTTCAGTAAACATCAGTCTTGCTCTTTCTGTCCGATCGTGCGCATTCGTCTCAGCAATCGCACAATCAATGTCCGTAATAGCTGATAATAACGTATGTTGTCTTATTTTAAATCTAGCTTTACGAGCTTTCAGAATACGCTTTAGTATCAGTGCTTGTCTCTTTTACGCAGTTTTGTTAATTACCTCTTTAGTAAACCAATACATAACTAGCAAAACCAGCGCTGCTTGCATCTCCTCCACTTGTTATTGTTGCAGACAGTGTCGTGCAAAAATTATTACTGTCTGTCGGTGACTGCCAGGAGCAGTCACGCGCAGTCCAACATCACCGGACTAATTTGCCTAATCTTCACGGTACTTTAGACCGCAGTGGAAACGCAGACAGTAGCAGGTCTGGGGGGAATAAAGTTCCTGGTACAAATTGTTCCGGGTAATTTCGGTGGAAACGCGGCTTAAGCCACCACAGTATAAAACTCATGGCACCCAGCATGCATTTCAGCATTAAGTATATCACCAGTGTTGAGATTCATATGCTGATTCTTGATATCTGTGTGCATCTAAACTTTGTATTTAAAAATCTAAATTCAGAATGTCTGATCTGTGGCAAGAAAGTATTGTTGGTGAATAATATTTATTAATAGTTTTAGTTGTGATGAGTTTAGTCAAACACTTTTCTTTATGACATTTTTGTTTATGGCTTCTTTTAATTTGAACAGATTGTGTTTTGTTAACACTGTAACAAAAACCACAAACTCACATTAAAAGCCAAGAGTCAAACTGCCCAACTAAATTAAACACTATTCACCATAATGGTGACCAAACATTTTCAATAAAACAAACAACTAAACCTCTGTTAATTCTCAATAAGAGCTTCTATAGATGTCTTTCAGGGTTGGAGCCAAACTCTGCAGGACAGTGACTCACTAGTACCAAACTTGCCAACCCCTGCTCTAAGTAGAAGAAAACAATGGTTTAATTGTACCCTAAGGACCAAGGAACAAAATTGTACCTCCACTGTACTTTTTTTTCTGAGTGTAGGAGCCTTTTTCACGTTCATTATGTGCCATATAAATCTGGGGAGCATAGGACTCTGGGAACAGGGGAACATGACGTTTGACATAATTGCGTGTTTAATTTCCTGTGGAACAGTAACATGTCTGTCATGTAGACAGACAGAGGCAAGAGAAAAGCATGAGACAAAGTAATGGTAAAAAATTTGCACATTTTATTGAATAAATTTAGTTTCATTCTCAATGCTTAGTCAGACTTTGTCCATGGTATTATACCAAACTGCTTCACAACATCATGTGACAGCGGAAACACTCAAATTAACTCACTCCCTCTTATCTCTAAATTAAGAAGACCAAACAATCTTAAGACTAAATAACAAAAACATTGCAAGAGTAAGGAATATAACGAATAACATAACAAAATTGAAGAAAGGAATAAATATAATAAAAAAGATAAAATGAGACAACAAATGTATGCTCTCTTCAACCTACACATAAGGAGGACAACAAAAAAGGCCAGTGGTGTGATTCTGAGGTAATGAATATATGGAGATACGCTGTAATAATTGGAACTTAGAGGACATCTAACGCAACTGATAAATATTTGAAATAGTCACAAGCATTCATATGTACAAGGTAAATTATAAATAGGTGAAGTAGCAACAAAAAAGTGGCTATCTCCAAATCACTGCCCATGCCAAGATGGAATGTTGTAGGAGTGTCAGCTGATTATTTAAAAATGAGCAGAAAATAAGTTGAGTCACATTCAGCTGCGGTGTGAACGTAGCCTTGATTTCACACAGATACGTATTTTCTGGTGCCATTTTAAATTGCTGAGCCATTTAAAACTCTTTCCACACATAGAACACAAATAGGGTCTTACATTTCCATGGCCTTTCAGGTGTATCTGTAAGTGAGACAACAAAATAAATCTTTTATTACACTGATCACAATTAAATCGCCCTCCTCCAGAGTGAATGGACAGGTGACCCTTAAAACGACCCCTTTTTGTTAACCTCCTATCACACTGCAATTTCTTTCCAGAATGAGTTTGCAAATGATGTTTCAGGTCTCGTTGATACGTGAAAATCTTTTCACACGCAAGACACTTGAAAGGCTTCTCTCCAGTGTGAAGTCCCACATGAGTTTGGAGGCTGACATTATGTCTGAAACTCTTTCCACATTGATGGCACGTGAAAGGCTTCTCTCCAGTGTGAAGTCTCATGTGAGTCTTAAGGTTTCCTTTAAATGTGAAACTCTTTCCACAGTGATGGCACATGAAAGGCTTCTCTCCATTATGAGTTATTACATGATCCTTAAGTTGTTTACTGTCAGTAAATGTCATTCCACACTGCTGACATATGAAACGGTTCTCTCTTGAATGAATCCTCATGTGGTAATTAAGGGTTACTTTACATCTGAAACCATTTCCACACTGACCACATATGAATGGCTTCTCTCCAGTGTGAATTCTCATGTGAGTCTTAAGATTGCCTTTTTGTGAGAAGCTCTTCCCACATAGTTCGCATGTGTGAGGAGTCTCTCCAGTGTGACTTCTCATGTGGGCATTAAGGGTTGATTTATATGTGAAACTCTTTTTGCACTGAGGGCATGTGTAAGGCTTCTCTCCAGTGTGAAGTCTTGTGTGAGTCTTAAGGCTTACTTTATGACTGAATCTCTTTCCACAGTGATGGCATGTGAAAGGCTTCTCTCCAGTGTGAATTCTCATGTGAGTCTTAAGGTTTTTCTTATATTTAAAACCCCTTCCGCACTGCTGGCATTTAAAAGGCTTCTCTCCAGAGTGAATTATCACATGCCTGTTAAAGCGATTCTTGTCTGAGAAACTCATTTCACACTGATGACATTTAAAACAATTCTTTCTTGAGTGAACTCTCATGTGGTTAGAAAGGCCTACTTTACGTGTGAAACGCTTTTTACACTGATCACACGAGAATGGCTTCACTCCATTGTGAATGTTCATATGATATCTAAGGTTTAGTTCTCGCGTGAAACTCTTTCCACAAAGTTCGCAGGTGAAAGGCTTCTCTCCAGTGTGAATTCTCATGTGACTTTTAAGCGTTCCATTTTGAGTAAAACACTTTCCACACAGTTGGCAGGTATAAGGGCTCTCTCCAGTATGAATATTCATGTGCACTTTAAGGTTTCCTTTTTCAGTGAAACTCTTTCCACACTGTTGGCAGGTGAAAGGCTTCTCTCCAGTATGAATTCTCATGTGGACTTTAAGGTTTCCTTTTTCAGTGAAACTCTTTCCACACTTTGGGCAGATGAAATGGCTCTCTCCAATATGAATTCTCATGTGGACTATAAGGTTTCCATGTTGATTGAATCTCATTCCACACTGAAAGCAGGTACAATTACTAGTTCCTGTCTTCTTGGTTCTTTTCTGTAAGGAAGTATTTTCAGTCTGTGTGTATGTTTCTCCATTGACAGAATCAAGATTTTTCTCATAGTGATATTTCTCATCCATTTCATTCAGTTCTTGACTCTCCTCTTTCAGCGGCATCAGGTCTAGGGCAAAAAAAAGGCAAATACAAGTTAACTTCAGTTTAATGGCACAAAGCAGCATACATCAAAACATTAAAAGAATTTAAACCAACAACATACATGTCAGATCCTAAAACTAAGCTGGTTAATTATAGACGGATTTCAAATCTGTCATTTATATATAAAATAAAGGAAAAACTGTTCAGTTTTGCAGAGAAACAGTATTTGGAGAATTTGAGATTTCAGTCATTTCAGTTTATGCCCCATCATAGCACATACACTTTGCTTATTAAAGTTAAAACCTGCCTGCTTTGGCATCCTCTAGTGCTTTAGATCTTTCAGCAACAAGGGAGGGCAACAACATTCTTTGGCATATTTGGACTAGCATTAGCACGGTGTAGGTTTTATATCCGACAAATGTGTGTAAATGAAGAGACTTCTCATTAAACACAAGTATAGAGTACCACAGGGCCCAGTATTATGTCCTCTGCATTTCTCACTATATGTGACACAATAAAACCGGTAGAAACAACTGGCCATCTGGAGCACCAGGACACGGTTGTTCTGGCCTGCCGTGCAGTAGGGCTGGGCGATAAAACAATAACGATAATTATCGCAAAATAATTTTTCTCGATAAAACGATAACAACAGTTCGATAAATGCTCTATATAATGTTTACGCGCTATGTGTAATGATGCGCATGCGTTTGGCAGACAGGCTTCTGGGTGCCGCACGAGGTGATGTTGACAGGCTCCTGCTTCCTGCTTCGCTACTGTTCGGACGCTCTTGCTTACTGCTCCGCGTTTTGCTCTATCGCTTCTATATTTTATCTCATAATTTCAACTTCAGCAAATCAGCACAGCGCTCAAACGACAAAGCTTGACTCCAATGATAAAATGAGAAACTCTGGTGACTGAATTACTAAACAAAAAGCGGAATATTTCAACCGACCAGCCTCCCACTGCCTTCAGCTTACATTCCGGAGAAGGGAAAACACAGCTGCCTACATTCAAAAAGATAAGAAAATGCCTCTTCTAGAATCTACTTGCTGCACAAACTGCCACAGACTTTTACAAAGGATTGCAATTCTTGAAACAAAGTTATTTGCGGAACCATCCAACCAGACGAATCACACAGCAGAGCTTCATCATGATCGCCCTCTGCACACTGCCGGTGAGTCCCATAAATGTAGTGCTACTCAACAGGTAGAGAAACAAGTAACTGATCAACACACTAATCGATGGCACAAACAGGGAGCAAGACCCAAAGGCACTCGAGACATCAGATTGTCACGAGCATCACATATTGCCGCAGTAGCATGCTCTACCCCAGACACAAGGATTGCAAACACTAGTTTACTACCACCAAATATACATCTTGAAAACAGATTTGAAGTGCTAATGAATGTGGGTGAGGAATCCCCAAATGTGATGAATATGACCGAACACAGATCGAATCAGCCCGCAGCTAACACTAATGCTAACAGGCGCTCAAGGTCGGGCAGACAGCGGCCCTCAGCTCAGAGCGCAGCCGAGCCCAGGACTCTGATAGTGGGCGACTCCACAATCAGAAACATTAGCAGCAGGGATAATACTACATGCTGCCTCCCTCAAGCAACAGTCTCTGATGTAAACAGGGAACTTAAGAACATTCTGATGAAACATAAGACTGCAAATCGTCTTATCATTCATGTGGGAAAAAACGATATTCAGAGAGAGGAGTCAGAACTCCTTAAGAGGGATTTCAATTAACTTTTTGAAACACTTAGAAAACTGAAAGTTCAGCCGTTCATCAGTGGACCACTTCCAGCAAAAGGAACAAATAGGTTTTCACGGCTACTTGGGCTTAATACATGGCTGCAAAATACCTGCAACATGAAGGGAGTGAACTTTATCGACAACTTTAATCTCTTCTGGAGTCAGAGACAACTGTTTACATCAAATGGCCTCCACCCAAACAAACTCGGTGCAAGAGTGCTAAAGGACAATATTTATTTTTCCCTTCATCATCCTTCAGCTGTGTGTGCAAACCCACTCAACCTGGATGGCACACACACACCAGTACAGAGTATGGACGATCACAGGACTTCATTACAGCATCTGAATGGACATGCGGTTGATACACCCCACAAGGACAATGATAACACCACGCAGCCACAACAACCACTTCTCATGGACACACTCCCAGCTGAGCCCCGCCCTCGGAGCTCACCACAGACACACTGTGACGGTAACATCTCAGCCCATACTGTGGAGTCTGTGGAGGCACTGGTAAAAATGGGGACCATCAGGGGTGAGACTGGTGAACTTTTACAACTTATATGTGATATAAGCAATAAGCTGGAAGAAATGTCACTCCTTGAACCGGACGATAACATATTGCAGCTTCCGGTAACACCAGAGAAACAGCCCCCCTCACCAGACATGTTATTCCTCTCTACAGCATCCCCACTTCTGAGCTTCACAGAGAAAATGGATTTTGTTTACACTGGAACCAGACAATCACACTCGATCGCTGCGAGCCCCCAGATATCAACCAAAGAGCGTCGAGCCCCACAACCACCAAAGACTGTGGGCCCAGCTCGCTCTGCCCCTCCTCCTGTGAGATTTCTTCGGTCACAACGCCAGGGCACACACCCTCCTCCATCTGCACCAAAAACAACTGATACCAGCTCTCAGTGACGTGTTCTGGGTCCTCGCAAAGTCAACAGCAATCTTATCAAATGTTTACAAAACATGCGTGAGCCCAGTGTGTCTCTATCTTTCTCTATTTCTGTTCTATTACGTGATAGAAAGTCTAAGGCCTTTCAGGCCGTATGGCAAACCCATCTAATCTGCTGCCTGTTACTTGTCAAACTAAGATTACTGTGGGGGAAAAAATTAAAATTAATAATGTTAAGTTAGCACTTTTGAACATCCGTTCACTTAAAAACAAATCATTTCTAGTCAACGACTTAATATCCACAAACAACCTAGATTTTTTGCTTCTAAATGAAACGTGGCTAGAAGACAGCTGCAGTGCAACAGTCCTCAATGAAACAGCCCCTCCTAACTTTACTTTTATGAGTGTCTGCAGACCAGTCAGAAGGGGTGGAGGGGTCGCAGCTCTATTTAAAGATGTCTATCAATGTAAGCAAGTATCATTTGGTGACTATTTGTCTCTAGAATATCTGGGCATTGTGCTAAAAGGTGCACCACGCATCCTGCTTATCATTATTTATAGGCCTCCGAAATATTCTCCGGCCTTTATTGATGAATTTACAGAGCTGTTATCAGCAATCTCATCTGAGTATGACTGTTTTGCTATTGCTGGGGATTTTAACATTCACATTGACAATGCTGAATCCAGTACAACAAAAGATCTCATGACTGTTCTTAACACTTTTGATTTGACACAACATGTACACCAGGGGTGTCCAAACTTTTTTTAAAGGGGGCCGGATTTGATGTTGTGGACATACCTGGGGGCCGGTCCCTTTTCTATTATATATATATATATATATATATATATATATATATATATATATATATTGACAAAAGCTTGAGCTGACAGTAGAGTAGCTTGAGATGTATAGATAGGAAATGTATAGATATTTAACAATATCTGTAAAACTTTCATCAACCAAAAAGTTTTAATGGGTGAAATTTTAATATTATTACGGAGTTAGAACTCTATTCTAATTTAAATTTAATAAGTGCTCTATTTAGATCACCACAGGTAAAACCACACTACAAAACATGCTTTTCTGACTTGGTATTTCTGTCTTTTTTCCAGTCCAAATATCAACAAATTCTTAAATCAAGATGCTTTCACTAAGGAAAATTACATATTTTTTCTTGATTCCTGGGGGGAAAAAATCTAAATGAATTGAGTTTTTGCTTGAAACAAACTAAATTATCTGCCAATGGATTAGAAAAATAATCTTCCAAAATCTTCCTTAAAGATTCCAAACAGAAAAATTATTTTTCTTACCCCATTGGCAGATATATTTGCTTATTTTAAACAAAAACTCACTTCAATTAAATAGTGTTTTCCAGAAAACAAGAAAAAATATTTCTAATGTCATTTTACTTATCTCGTAACATCTTTTAGATATAATTTGTAGATATATTTAGACTAGAAACAGGACAAAAATACTAAATGACGCAAGAATGACGCCCCTCAGCAAGAAGGGCGCACAAGGCAAAAAGTAAGACATATATATATATATATATATAGAATAGTATTTAGTCTATAGACATATAAATACAAATGCACAAAACTGCAAGTTTATGACAAAAAAATAGTCTGCAATTTGGCCTTTATTACTCATGTAATACATGTCTACATTACAAATTAAATAAAATTAGATATTAACCTACATTTCTGACAAATTACCATGGTTACAGGTGTTACCAGAGTAAATCCATGATAAATTCGAAATGCAAATTGTTGTTTGAAAAGTATTTTGAATCGGCTCAGCTGATTTGCACGTTAGTGTTGTTTATTAAGTCAGCGCTGTTTAACTGGATTTAAATTAAATCAAATAACAGAGAGATTCAGTACCGGAGACCTCAGCGCTGAACTCGAACACTTCTCACTGGCTTCGAAGGCTGTTTAGTGGGCGCGTGATCGAGACACTCAGCAGGTAAACACATTTGTTCAGAGTCAGAGCTCGCGAGTTGCGCAGAGCACAAGCAGTAGCGCTGTTTCGTTCCGCTTTGGGCGCTGTTTCCCTGGCCTAAAGTCTAGTACTGCCACCTTGCGGTGACATCGTGAAACTGCATGACTTGTAAATGATACGTGGCGGGCCACATATAATACATTTTAATAGACACGCTGCGGGCCGTTTGAAATTCATCCCCGGGCCGCATTTGGCCCGCGGGCCGGACTTTGGACACCCCTGATGTACACGGACCCACACATGATCGTGGACACACTCTAGATTTACTCATCAGTAAGGGTCTAAACATTTCATCGAAAGTTACTAAGGATGTGGCACTGTCTGATCATTTCTGTATTTTCTTTGATATATCAATCTCTCCTGCCATTGAAACTAGATCTGTCTCTGTCAAAAAGAGATGCTTAAATGAGAACACTAGTGTGCTGTTTATGAAGGCTATATCTCTAACACCAAGCATATCTGCAAACTCTGTTGATCTTCTCATTGACTCTTTTAACTCAAAAGTTAAGAGTGTAATTGATGATATTGCCCCTGTGAAAGTCAGAAAAAAGAGTGGCAAACAAAAAGCACCTTGGAGAAACTCAACAGCAGTGCAATTAATGAAAAGACAATGCAGGAAATCTGAACGCATGTGGCGAAAGACAAAACTTGTAGTCCATTACAACATCTATAAAAACAGTCTTCGTGCTTTCAATGTGGAACTAGGCAAAGCTAGACAGACCTTCTTTTCAAATATTATAAACAGAAACATAAACAACACACGCACTCTTTTTGCTACTGTTGAGAGACTAACAAACCCCCCGAGTCACATCCCCAGTGAAATGCTCTCAGACAGCAAATGCAGTGAGTTTGCTTTCTTCTTCTCAGAGAAAATCAATAATATCAGAAATGCGATCAGCACATCGTTCAGTTGCTCTGAGGTGAGTCAGATCAGACCACAACCTCATAAAGTTATTATGACTGATTTGGAAGCAATTGATGGTAAAATTTTAGAAGAAACGGTACAGCACCTTAAAACATCAACCTGCGCCCTTGACACACTCCCCACTTCTTTTTTCAAAAGTGTGTTTAACTGTTTAGAAGCAGATCTCCTAGAAGTGGTAAACTCCTCACTTCTTTCTGGGACTTTTCCAAACTCCCTTAAAACTGCAGTAGTAAAGCCTCACCTTAAAAAGAGAAATCTGGATAACTCCATATTGAGCAACTACAGACCAATCTCAAATCTCCCCTTCATAGGCAAGATCATTGAAAAAGTTGTTTTCAGTCAGCTGAACAAATTCTTGAACTCAAACGGATACTTTGACAATTTTCAATCTGGTTTCCGACCGCATCACAGCACAGAGACAGCGCTCATAAAGATTATAAATGATATTCGCCTCAATACAGATACAGGCAAAACATCGATTCTGGTACTACTGGACCTCAGTGCTGCATTCGACACTGTTGACCACAACATACTCCTTGACAGGCTAGAAAATTGGGTTGGGCTTTCTGGAATGGTCCTCAAATGGTTCAAGTCATACTTAGAAAGGAGAGGTTATTATGTGAGTATAGGTGACCATAAGTCTGAGTGGACATCCATGACATGCGGAGTCCCACAAGGGTCAATTCTTGCACCACTCCTATTCAATCTGTATATGCTGCCACTCAGCCAAATAATGAAAAATAACAAAATGGCTTACCACAGCTATGCTGACGACACCCAGATCTACTTAGCCCTATCACCAAATGACTACAGCCCCATTGACTCTCTATGTAAATGCATTGATGAAGTTAACAGTTGGATGTGCCAAAACTTTCTTCAGTTAAACAAAGACAAAACTGAAATCACTACATTAGGAAACAAAGATGAAATTCTCAAGGTGAACGCATATCTTGAGGCTAAAGGTCTAAAATCAAAAAATCAAGTCAGGAATCTTGGTGTGATTTTGGAGTCAGACCTGAGTTTCAGTAGTCATGTCAAAGCAATAACAAAATCAGCTTACTATTATCTGAAAAATATTGCAAGAATTAGAAGTTGTATTTCCAGGCAAGACTTAGAGAAACTCGTTCATGCTTTTATCACCAGCAGGGTGGATTATTGTAATGGTCTTCTCACTGGCCTTCCCAAAAAGACCATTAGACAGCTGCAGCTCATACCAGTCCCTCCAGAAAAACGCGATTATGCGATCGCGTGATTTAACGCATAATCAGCCAAAGTCCGCATATTCATGCGGGGGCCGCATTTTTTCAAATACGCCGCACTTTCGCCGCATAAATTGCCTATTTCCGCGTGCAAAATATGCGGGGCTAGCATGATTTCATAATCCCCGCATTTTCGTTGCAAAAAAGTCATATATATTAGCAGAAAGTTGAAAAATGTCAGTCTACTTCACACAAGAGCCGCCATTTCCCCCTGTTGCCATGAGAACGTTTTGAAGTGACGTAATTACCCGACGCGAACGTCATCGAAAAGCTGCAAACCCCGTGGAGAAACCATAGATAGCGGAGAAACCATGATGAAGCACGCAAATTCCCATTTGCCAACAAAAATAACTGCAAAAGACCGCGCAAAGCAGTTTCCCAGTGTTTTACATGAAAGTGGAGGCAAATTATTTTGCACTCCGTGCAACTGCGTGTTGGACCACAGACGGAAGTCGACGCTGCACAACCACTTTACCACCGCCAAACATTTGAGGATGGTTGAAGCAACAGCGGAGGTAGCAAAGAAGAAGCAGCTCACCTACACCGAGGCATCAACTTCTAAAACAGTTGCCAGGGCTGAAAGAATCAAGGTCAGTAGCCTACAAGATTAAAGCACGTAAAATTAAGAAAATGTTGATAGTTAAATTGAAAACAAAATGAAACAGATAGAGGTGTGTGTGAGTGTTAATGAGATTTCCAAGTATGTTGTGTGTGGATGTAAGTTAACATTAGGTTTAGATAGCCTAACAGTAGTGTAATTTCCCATGCAAGATGATTGATTTTGCCATGAAAGAATTATGTTTTATTTGTAGAAACACTACTGTTATGTGAAGGCTGACTGTAATTGATTCTGTTTTATACTGCAATTTTTTGTAGGTTACACTGTGTGTGTGTGTGTGTGTGTGTGTGTGTGTGTGTGTGTGTGTGTGTGTGTGTGTGTGTGTGTGTGTGTGTGTGTGTGTGTGTACAGTACACAATACAGCCCAATGATACAAAAGTATTTTTCTGTTTGTAGATTTGTGAAACCTGGGTTGCCACCTGCACTGCCATCAACATCCCACTGTCTAAGAGTGACCAACCTGCACTGAGGAAATTTCTGAATGAGAATGTCATCAATGGCGGCGCCATTCCAGGGTTTCACCAGCTTCAAGATATGTACTTGGGAGCAGTATATGAAAGGGAAAAAGAGGAGCTGAAGACACTTCTTGCAGGAAAACCACTTGCTGTGATATTCGATGAGACTCCAGATGTTGAGGGGAGATGTGTCCTGAATATCCTCCTTGCACCACTTGAGAAGGATCATTCTGGGAGGATCTTGGCCTATCTTGCAGATACTGTTTTCCTTGAGCAGTGCAATCATTCCACTGTATCTGTGGCTGTTGTAAGGTGCCTTCAAGAATACAGCATTAAAAACGAGGATGTGATTGTGTTCGACACTGATAATGCAGCCTACATTAAGAAGGCATTCACAGCAGCTCTGCAGTCGTTGTTCCCCAACTCACTACACATCACATGCATGGCACACATAATGAATCTCATTGGCAATGCCTTCCGCAAACCTTTTGTTCAGTTGAACAGCTTCATGCTAAGTTTCTCCCAGATGTTCTTCAATGCTGGTTCACGCAAGAGAAGATACCTCTGCTTCATGACAAACAAGCTTCCAAGAAAAAAGGCGGTCATGCCTCCAAACCCCTGTGCAACACGCTGGAACTCCTGGTTCTCTGCAGTGCAGTACCATGCACAGTACTTTGGACTGTACAAGGAGTTCATAGAGATGGAAATCGAGGTAAAAACTTCCTTCACATAATTCCTCAATACAATTAACACTTCCTTTTCTTCATCAGTTAACTTAGGAAGTGTTTTATATTTTTACAAATTAAATTTTTTTTTTAATGTAATTGCATTGAACATAAATATTGTATGTTTGACCTAATTCCTCTATTTCTATTTGTGTTTTTTATTTATAGGTGTGTAGCAGAAGTGCTCCACAGTCTGTGGAGAAACTCCATGAGATGCTTCAAGACCCAGATCTAGCTCAGTCCCTGAATGTCCAGATCAACATCATGGCTGACAAGTGCAAACGCTTCCTAAGTCTTCTCGATGTCTTTCAGAGCAGACGTCCTGTGACCACAAAGATAGTCACTTATCTCGAGGATCTGCAAGTGGTCTTTGCTGCCAACAAAGAATTGCAGTATGAGGCGTGTGCCGAATACTTTGAAGGGTTTGACTTACCACACACCACGAAGACACAGATCCTCTGCACAGTTGGTCAGGCATATGAAAACGCTGAAGAAAAGCTCACCAAGTACATGTCACACGGGCAGCCGGCCATTGAGTTTCTCCAGGAGGTCAGGGTGTTTGACCCTCGCAACATCGCATTCCTAGATGACTCCGTAGCAAGCTACAAGGCCATTCCAGGTTTCACTGCAGTGCCGGGGTATGAATTTGATTTTTACTTCAAGACTCTTGGTCCAGCAGCACTCAGAGCTGCACCATCTGGCGTGGTAGATTTGGATGTGTTTTGGGATGGCCTACAGGAGAGACTTCCTGTGCTGAGTTCCTTGGCCAAACGGTACAAAGATGCTGTCTCAAACTCAGCTGATGCTGAACGCAGCAACAGCATCTACAAACTGGTGTTGTCTAACCGAAGAAGATCAACTACCAACCAAAACCTCAAAGCCTTGGTCTTCCTTTACCACAACCAACGAGTCCGCAGTGGAGCATTTGAGAGGGAGGAGATGGTGGAGGGGGAGGAGATGGAGGTAGAGGGAGAGGGGATGGAGGATGAGGATGGTGAATGATAGGCCAGTGTTAGAGGCCACACAGTTATAGTTCTCATTTTCACAGTGGACTGTTGTATCATCCAGGAGTTGATGCAACTTTACAGTTGTAAGTTTGCACTTTTTTGTTAGTATATTAATAGTATGTAAGTTTACATTAACTTAAAGGGTTAGTTCACCCAAAAATGAAAATTCTGTCATTAATTACTGACCCTCATGTCGTTCGACACCCGTAAGACCTCCGTTCATCTTCAGAACACAAATGAAGATATTTTAGTGTAAATCTGATGGCTCAGAAAGGCCTCCATTGGCACAATGCACTTACACTCTCAAGACCCATAAAAGGTACTAAAGACGTCGTTACAAAGTCCATCTCACTACAGTGGTTCTACAACAACTTTATAAAGCGACGAGAATAGTTGTGCACAAAAAAAACCTAAATAACGATAATTATATAGTGATGACCGATTTCAAAACACAGCATCATGAAGCTTCGAAGCGTTATGAATCAGTGAGTTGAATCAGCGGTTCGGATCGCCAAAGTCACGTATTTCAGCAGTTTGACACGCGATCCAAATCATGAATCGACTCGCTGATTCATAACGCTTGAAGCTTCATGATGCAGTGTTTTGAAATCAGTCATCACTATGCAAGTCATTATTTAGGTTTTTTTTGCACACAAAAACTATTCTCGTCACTCCATAAAGTTATTGTAGAGCCGCTGTAGTGAGATGGACTTTGTAACGACGTCTTTAGTACCTTTTATGGGTCTTGAGAGTGTGCAGTGCATTGTGCCAATGGAGGCCTTTCAGAGCCATCAGATTTAAACTAAAATATCTTCATTTGTGTCTGAAGATGAGCGGAGGTCTTACAGGTGTCCAACGACATGAGGGGACGTCATTAATGACAGAATTTACATTTTTGGATGAACTAACCCTTTAAGAGATTGCACTTTGTGCATTGGAAGCACTCAAATGTCTGTTTTCTATAGCTACCTCTGTTAAACAGGAAATTATTTATAAAAAAATTTTGTAGCAAATTCCTTTTGTAAAGCTACAGAACTGTTTGACTCAATGTTTTGTAAATTTGAGCCATGTGTTTAATGTCTTCAATAAAACAAGACAACTTAAATATTCCCAGCACTTTCTGTGATGTAGTGCTTTTTTTCTCTTTCTCATCAAACCGCAGTTTTTGCAAGTTCCCGCAATTTAATCGCATAAAATTGCATAAATATCCCGCATTTTCCATCGCATTTTTTAAGAAAACGTGCCGCATAATCAAGGATTTTTGCCCGCAACAATCACAAAAAAAAGCCGCATTTTTCTGGAGGGACTGTCATACAAAACGCTGCTGCCAGGATCCTGACCAGAACCAGAAAATATGACCATATCACACCAGTCCTCAGATCTTTACACTGGCTTCCAGTTACATTTAGGATCGATTTTAAAGTACTATTACTTGTATATAAATGACTAAATGACCTAGGACCTCAATACATTGCAGATATGCTGATTAAATACAAACCCAACAGATCACTCAGATCATCAGGATCAAGTCAATTAGAAATACCAAGGGTTCACTCAAAGCAAGGAGAGTCTGCTTTTAGCTATTATGCCAGCCGTAGCTGGAACCAGCTTCCTGAACAGATCAGATGTGCTCCAACAGTAGCCACTTTCAAATCCGGACTCAAAACACATCTGTTCAGCTGTGCATTTACTGAATGAGCTATGCCACTGTACGTGCGACTGATTGCACCTTATCTTATGCATTTACTGAATGAGCTCTGTGCTTTGTCCGAACTGCTTGCACTTTAATTATGCGTTTCATTTTAACCCTGTTTTATTTTTAGTTTTTAATTATACTTTTATTTTTAATTATTTTTTATTTTGTTAAGGCTGTCTGGGTGGAAGAGGTTGAGAGATGGGGGGAGCGATAAATCGAAATCCCTCCGCGCGAGGACGATCCGTTTAGATCTGCTCTGACGGATGAACAAAGTAGAGATAGCCCTGGTGTTCCTGTCCAGGAAGATTTGTCAGTAAGGGTAATGTTTAAATGCACAGTTACCTGACAAATATTTTTTGAGTACTCCCTCCGGTGCGAGGAAGACCCGTTTAGATCTGCTCTGACGGGTAAAACATCTATAGAGAACGCCCTCAAGTTAGGCCAAGAAGATTTGTCTGAAAGGGTACTGTCTAAACGCAGTTACCTGACAAATATTTTTAAAGTAAACCTGACTCTCCATTTTCTTCCACCCCAGATAGGGGATTTCATCTTTATTTGTATTTCCTTTTAATTCCTGTTATACTATATATATTTTTATTTTATTCACTTATGACTATTTTAACTTCATTTCTGTGTAAAGCACTTTGAATGGCCACTGTGTATGAAATGTGCTATACAAATAAACTTGCCTTGCCTTGCCTTGACAGTCACAGTGGATGACAGGCTTGAAGGATTAGAGTGCAGTGGAGCAAGAAAAATGAGCAATAGTGAAGAAAATTCAGCGCTCACGACCAGAACGACGTGCACTGCTTATCATAGGTCCACCACACGGTAATATAATTATTCAATTATCTTGCTTCCTCAAAGTTTTTCCATATAGCATTGAGCTATACATGAGCTCTACATTAGCCTAATATCAGTTCACGCATAGGCTTGTCGCCTCGTTAGTAGTGGGTGACTTAAAACAAGCTGTTACCAAACTATGATCACTAAAACATCGGACTTGTGGAAAAATACATTGGTATCATATTTTTTTGTCTTTGGTGATTTATTAATAACAAATCGCCTGTATTAAAAGAGAAATAAAAGTATTTCATCTGATGTTTAAAGTGAATAAAACAGACTTGACAGCCTGTAACGCTTAACTGAGAGACCGGAAAGTTGCAGCTAAGTGCAAACAAAACTCACGTAGGCGATCTGACGTTTCACATGGGGTTTTATTGTCAGCGTCGTTCCCACGCACACATGCGACGCTTGCTCACAGCTCGCACTCCATCCACGGACTGCCCACAGCCCACTCATCAGCGAGTGCGTTCCTCCTTAAAGGAGCAGTACCTAATTCTACTCGTTACAAGCCCTTACTGGAACTTTGTACTCTCGTTGCAGTTGTGTGTGTGTGTGTGTGTGTGTGTGTGTGTGTGTGTGTGTGTGTGTGTGTGTGTGTGTGTGTGTGTGTGTGTGTGTGTTGGTGAGTTGCGCGGTGGAACAATCCAGTAGTGGTTTTACTACTTAAACAATTACTTTAATTCAGTGTATATAATTATATTATAGATATATTATAGAGTGTAGAGTAAAAAAATTCTGATCACATTTAAGATTTTTCTTTTATTTATTCATTTTATTTATATTGTCAATGTAATTTATTTATATGGTTTGGCATGCTGACCAGAAAGATTTTTTTTATTCTATTTTTGTTTATTGACAAACATTATCTTTAAAGCACTTTAACTTTTCATTTGCAGTCAGCAGAGCCAAATGTTATATCATTACAGTTCTAGATTTTACTATAGATATTTATTTTATATATTCTATTTATATTCTACTCTACCTCAGTTTTTAAAATT
Source organism: Gobio gobio (assembly GCF_949357685.1). Taxonomy (NCBI): domain Eukaryota; kingdom Metazoa; phylum Chordata; class Actinopteri; order Cypriniformes; family Gobionidae; genus Gobio; species Gobio gobio. Next base: position 32,469,506 of record NC_137101.1, on the reverse strand, counting down.
GTTCACCTGTTTGGGAAGTGTTTGTCATGTTTTGACAATAAAGGATAGTTAACCCACTATTAACTGTCTGTTTTCTACATCTTTCACTCAGGAGCAAAAATATGTCTTTAAACTTTAAAGATATAAAGATTTGACATTTATCGTGATAATTATCGATATCGACTGATATGGAAAATTATATTGTGATAATTTTTTTGGGCCATATCGCCCAGCCCTTGACATGTGATAGGCTGATATGAATTGACGGATCTCAGAATCTATGAATCAGGCAATCATGGTGTGACACCACTACATGACCCAATGCTTGAATGGTTTTCCAAAAATTCTGCAAAAAATGGAGAAAACTCAAAGGAGGAGCAGAGAAAGAGCGGATAAAAAGAAAAGCATTGGCCACCTAGAAGCCAAGGTGCTACAAATGAAAAGCCATGTTCGCCAGTAAGGGAGCAGGTCAGTCAGAATTACCTACACACACGCATCTACAGCACAGCTAGCTAGCAGGAGCAGTATCAGCACTAGTGCTGCAAGTGCTCCTGCAGCTAAACTGAAGGGGGTGGACAGTGCAGTGTACAAATCAGAGCAGGAACCTTTAGGTAAAGTTTAAAGGGTTAGTTCACCCAAAAATCGAAGTGATGCATTTGTGTAAGGAAAATATCCATATTTAAAACTAAAAAATGATCTAGCTTCCGGTTGATCGTCTTCCGTATTCAATTTAGGGAAAAAGTGTAGTGCGCGCCTCTCGCAGTTCTAAATGCTTATGCTACATCTGACGACATTGCACACCAGTTATGCTCGTCAGACGTAGCGTAAGCATTTCGAACTGCGAGAGGCATGGGCGCTACACTTTTTCTGTGCAATGCTATGTCGCATTGCACAGGGTGTATGACAGGGCCCATAACTTTTAGTGATCGACCGATATTGTTTTTTGATGGCCGATGTACAGCCGACATATACACAAATCAGGCAAAACTGACAGGTGAATTGAATAACACAGATTATCTCTTCATCACAGCACCTGTTAGTGGGTGAGATATATTAGGCAGCAAGTGAACATTTTGTCCTCAAAGTTGATGTGTTAGAAGCAGGAAAAATGGGCAAGCGTAAGGATTTAAGCGAGCTTGAGAAGGACCAAATTGTGATGATAAGCGACTGGTTCAGAGCATCTCCAAAATTGCAGCTCTTGTGGGGTGTTTCCGGTCTGCAGTGGTCAGTATCAAAAGTGGTCCAGTTAAGGAACAGTGGTGAACCGGCGACAGGGTCATGGGCGGCCAAGGTTCATTGTAGTAGGGAGCAAAGGCTGGCCCGCGTGGTCCGATCAAACAGACAAGCTACTGTAGCTCAAATTGCTCAAGTTAATGCTGGTTCTGATAGAAAGGTGTCAGAATACACAGAGCATCACAGTTTGTTGCGTATGGGGCTGCATAGCCACAGACCAGTCAGGGTATCCATGCTGACCCCTGTCCACCACCGAAAGCGGCAACAGTGAGGCATGTGAGCATCAGAACTGGACCACGGAGCAATGGAAGAAGGTGGCCTGGTCTGATGAATCATGGTTTCTTTTACATCACGTAGATGGGCGGGTGCGTGTGCATCGCTTACCTGGGGAACACATGGCTCCAGGTGCACTATGGGAAGAAGGCAAGCCGGCGGAGGCAGTGTGATGCTTTGGGCAATGTTCTGCTGGGAAACCTTGGGTCCTGCCACCCATGTGGATGTTACTTTGACTCGTACCACCTACCTAAGCATTGTTGCAGACCATGTACACCCTTTCATGGAAACAGTATTCCCTGGTGGCTGTGGCCTCTTTCAGCAGGATAATGTGCCCTGCCACAGAGCAAAAATGGTTCAGGAATGTTTTGAGGAGCACAACAACGAATTTGAGGTGTTGAAAATCTTAATTCAATCAATCATCTGTGGGATGTGCTAAACAAACAAGTCCAATCCATGGAGGCCCCACCTCGCAACTTACAGGACTGTAAGGATCTGCTGCTAACATCTTGGTGCCAGATACCACAGCACACCTTCAGGGGTCTAGTGAAGTCCATGCCTCAGTTTTGGCAGCCAAAGGGGGACCAACACAATATTAGATCAATATTCATAATTGTATGCATTTTATTAAATAATAAATAATTATTTATAATTTATTGTAAATAAATTTCTGATTTATTTAACTCTTTAAATTAAACTGACTTACTTTGGATGGCAACTTCTTGATTTTGAAATCAGTATTGTTTGTATTACAGTATTTTTCACAAATAAAGAACTTGTTGGAACATGAACAAAAAGGAGATAAACACTGTAACCAACAGTAAGGTCTTTATACACCACTGAAAACCTAGTTATGTATCAGTATGTATATCAAGTATAATAGTCTTTAATAGTTAGTGCCTTTCTGTTACTAATAATGTAAAAGCAAATGCTAAAATACTTTTCCACTAACAGTTTAATATCTTTGTTTAACAGATCTATCTAGTAATGCATTAGACAAAACTGTTAAACAGAGAATGAAGATAGAGAATTTAAGCGCTCAAGCGCTGCCAGAGCCAGCATTCTCAGCGCTGTCAAAAAAGTCTGATGCCCCGCTGCTTCCAATACATTGGCCAAACAGAAAAACATATCAGCCGATATACAGTTGTGGTCGGAATTATTGGCACACCTGATAAATACGAATATGCAATGTTTATCCTTTTAATCTTTCATTCAAATAATTCACAAAAATCTAACCTTTCGTTAAAGTTAAAGAATTGAAAGTGGGAGGGGGGGGGGGGAAATCACATTATGAAATCAATATTTTTCTCCAAAACACGTTGGCCATAACACCTTAGGCTTAGAACATAGACCTTAGGCCATAGAAAAACCATCACCATATAGTTCTACTAATCTTTTTTTTTTTTATCATTAAAAATGGCAACAACATAAAAACAAAGAGAAAAATAATAATATAATTCTTGTTTACATTAATAAAAAATATTAAAGATTAAAACAAGATTTAAAATATGCACTTAAATCACCTTGTTGTGGACCAGAGTCCATTTCTGTGTGTTCGGTGTCCGTTAATCAGCTGGAAGTTTGGGGTTTATGTGATAAGAAGTTTAACACTGCTTTCTGGAATTCCTCCCAGAAAATAAAGTTGTGTTTACAAGACACTGATTTGTTACAGCGAATGCTTTTGAGGTCAGCTTTTTTTTTATTTTTTAGAAAGGATCAATTGTCAGAGTTCAGCTTTGAGAATAGAAACCAACCTGTTTGTTGTTCAGTATCTTCCTGTTTCACTCTGAATGCTTCTTCAATCTCCATGTCTTCACGCTCCTCTTTAATAAACGGCATCTTTATAATGTCACATGGATCTCAGCTGCTTCGCCAGGAGTTTTTTTCTGTGTTTAGACACTTTATGTTTAGGAGTTGAATAATTAAAAGACAGAAAAATAAACCCAAACTAAATTTCTGTGTACGTCTCAATCAGCTCCCTAGTTCAGTAGTTGGTGGGTGTGTATATATATATATATATGGCTTACACTTCTTATTTAGCATTTATGATATATATTTGGTATTCAATAATTTGTAGATTATATTTAATAGATTAGGCTATATGCTTTAATGAAGAAAATAAATTAGTTGGTTTGTAAAAGTTGTCTACTCGTTTGTACTGTTTTCGTTGCATTTACAGCGTTTGACAAGCGCGCTGGCAAAACAAATGTAAATGCACCGCCAACGTGAGACGTTTCGAGAGATTCGAAATATTGAATCATTTAGCCAAACAATTCGTTCCATTAATAACTTCTAATAGCACAATTTTTCCCATCACTACTTGCTAGAGACCGACTTTCAGTTCACGATATAGGGAGTTGGGGGGCGATAGAAGATGTACCCCTTCTGCAACTCATGTGCGGACGTGCTTAACTCAACAAAAAGAACAATTGCAAATATTTTAACGTTGCATTGATTACTGATTAACCGTAACAGCTATACATCAATTGTACAACATTTAAACACCAACAATCTCCCAAAGCTCACACCTTACTTTAGTTGAATCACAACAGACGCAGGAGCGCGGCGCATGATTATGACATCACAAGACCACACCAAAATAAATGTCAAGGAGGGTATTTCAGAAAGATATGATTTTTTTTTGTGTCTATGGTTATGACATACCCGGGAAGGCAGTTTATGTTCCAGTGCTAGTTTACTTTAAAGGTATTCAACGCGTGTGTGTCATATTTCTGATTATATTATATTATATATTATATTATTATAAATATATAATTCTAATTACAAAATAGGCTTTTCAGACCAAATATCTAATTCTTAAATTAAGATGCAATTTCCAGACAAGTTAAATGACAAGATAGTATGTCTTGTTTTCTTAATAAAATACAATAAATAAAAATTAAGTGAGTCTTAGATTAAAACAAGCAAAATTATCTGCCAATAGGGTAAGAAAAATATAAAGCAATGTTGTTTTATGCTAATTTATTTATGTGTGCAAAGTTTTTTGAATGGAAATGGGACATTTTCTATTTGTACTTCTAAAATAAAAACATATACTGACACATCTCACAACAAATGTGAAAGTAATATACCTAAACATAAACAAAATAACTTATACAGGCATATTATATTTGGAAACAGACTGTTTTTTGTTTGTTTATTTTGTAGTTTATTCAGTCTTTATTTTTTGATTTATATATTTAGCATCAAACAAACAATATTCTTGTTCACAGTAATAAAAAACTGAAAGTTAAGATTTAAAAAAATGATTGCACAACCACTCAGTAGGTGGCAATATGCGATAAGAATGTAAATAGCCATTGGTAAGGGTCGCTTCTCAGCATCCGTTTCCATGTGCTCTGATGAAAATGCGTCTAAAAGCTTAAAAATGCTGCCTTCGGAGGGTGCATTCCAATTTAGGAAGGCATTAAGGCACATCCTAATCCAAAGCTTCACTTCTGATCGATTTTTTAAGGCAGCATAGATGTATCATTCGCTGCCTTTGATATCCCACAATCCTGTGCGTTCCATTTCATGATAGTTACCTAAAAAAAAAAAATCTGATCTGAAGGTTGCAGTTTGTGGTCATTTTGTATTGAATAAAACGTAATGGACAGAGGAAAATGACAATTTTATAGCATTTAAAAAGATAATATTGAGCTGCCAATCCTACTCCTTCCCCTAAATCTACCATAGCCATTTATTATACGTACAGTTATGAAGAAAAACAGAACAGAAAAACAAGTGTAATCACCATAATTTATTTATTGCGAAAATGTCAAAGGCGGTACTAAAAGTCGTTCAAATGACAATGTGTTGCAGTCGCAGTCCTCTCTGGTGGTATATAATAGTTTTGTATGAGGTAGAGAGCAGAATTTAAGTGATTAATTCATGGAAATATATCCGGCTACACTCCTGGAAGCGGCAAGGTGTGCATTTCCCATTTTCAAATGTACACAGCATGTCGCAATATGTGACAAAATCTTTATTCCGATTTCAGAATGTGTACTTTGACATTTGTAAAATATACGCTGAAGTGTCTCGTCCGGCGGTATTTGCAAATATCTTAAAATATGTTAATTATGTCCTCAGTTTTATATTAATTAGTACTGTGAATCTATTACATTTTTTTTATATTTTGATATTGTATTAAAATATTTAAAAAAATTAAAAAAAAGAAATGTAATAGATTCACAGTACTAATTAATATACAACTGAGGACATAATACATTTGATATTGTATTAACCTCTCCTTGAACTGTCACCTTATCGTGGTGGAGAGGTTTGAGTACCCGAATGATCCTGGGAGCTATGTTGTCTGGGGCTATATGCCCCTGGTAGGGTCTCCCAAGGCAAACAGGTCCTTGGTGACGGGCCAGACCAAGAACAGTTCACAAACCCTTATGACCACAACCACACCAAGGACCGTGACGTCGCCCGGCATGGCGCAGCCGGGGCCCCACCCTGGAGCCAGGCCCGGGGTTGGGGCTCGTATGCGAGCGCCTGGTGGCCGGGCCTCCCCCCATGGGGTCCGGCCGGGCTCAGCCCGAAGGAGTGACGTGGGGCCGCCCTCCTGTGGGCTCACCACCTGCAGGAGGGAGCGTAAGGGGCCGGTGCATAGCGAATCGGGCGGCAGTCGAGGGCGAGGCCCCCGACGACCCGATCTCTGGACACGGAATCTGGCTTTAGGGACGTGGAATGTCACCTCGTTGGCGGGGAAGGAGCCTGAGCTTGTGCGGGAGGTCGAGAGGTACCGACTAGAGATAGTCGGGCTCACCTCCACGCACAGCTTGGGCTCTGGAACCACACTTGGCTGGACTCTCTACCACTCTGGAGTTGCCCATGGTGAGAGGCGGAGGGCTGGAGTGGGTTTGCTTATAGCCCCCCAGCTCAGCCGCCATGTGTTGGAGTTCACCCCGGTGAACGAGAGGGTCGCTTCCCTGCGCCTTCGGGTCGGGGATAGGTCTCTCACTGTTGTTTGTGCCTACAGCCCAAATGGCAGTGCGGAGTACCCGGCCCTCTTGGAGTCTCTGGGAGGGGTGCTGGAAAGTGCTCCGACTGGAGACTCCGTCGTTCTACTGGGGGACTTCAACGCCCACGTGGGCAGTGACAGTGACACCTGGAGGGGCATGATTGGGAGGAACGGCCCCCCTGATCTGAACCCGAGCGGTGTTCTGTTATTGGATTTCTGTGCTAGCCACGGTTTGTCCATAACGAACACCATGTTCAAGCATAAGGGTGTCCATCAGTGCACGTGGCACCAGGACACCTTAGGTCGGAGGTCGATGATCGACTTTGTGGTCGTGTCATCAGACCTTCGGCCATATGTCTTGGACACTCGGGTGAAGAGAGGGGCGGAGCTGTCAACTGATCACCATCTGGTGGTGAGTTGGATCCGATGGCGGCGGAGGAAGCTGGACAGACCCGGCAGACCCAAACGTACTGTGAAGGTCTGTTGGGAACATTTGGCCGAGCCCCCTGTCAGAGAGATCTTCAACTCCCACCTCCGGCAGAACTTCGACCGGATCCCGAGGGAGTCTGGAGATATTGAGTCCGAGTGGACCATGTTCTCCACCTCCATTGTCGCTGCGGCCGCTCGGAGCTGTGGCCATAAGGTCTCCGGTCTCCGGGCTGGTGCCTGTCGAGGCGGCAATCCCCGAACCCGGTGGTGGACACCGGAAGTAAGGGATGCCGTCAAGCTGAAGAAGGAGTCCTATCGGGCCTGGATGGCTTGTGGGACTCCGGAGGCAGCTGACCGGTACCGGCAGGCCAAGCGGACTGCAGCCCGGGTAGTCGTGGAGGCAAAAAATCGGGCCTGGGAGGAGTTTGGTGAGGCCATGGAGAAAGACTATCGGTCGGCCTCGAAGAGATTCTGGCAAACCGTTCGATGCCTCAGGAGGGGGAAGCAGTGCCCTACCAACACTGTTTACAGTGGAGATGGGCACCTGTTGACCTCAACTGGGGATATCGTCGGGCGGTGGAAGGAATACTTCGAGGATCTCCTCAATCCCACCGACATGTCTTCCGTTGAGGAAGCAGTGGCTGGGGACTCAGGGGTGGACTCGTCCATCACCCGGGCTGAAGTCATCGAGGTGGTTAAAAAGCTCCTCGGTGGCAAGGCACCGGGGTTGGATGAGATCCGCCCTGAGTACCTCAAGTCTCTGGATGTTGTGGGGCTGTCTTGGCTGACACGCCTCTGCAACATTGCATGGCGGTCGGGAACAGTACCTCTGGACTGGCAGACCGGGGTGGTGGTCCCTCTTTTCAAGAAGGGGGACCGGAGAGTGTGTTCCAACTATAGGGGGATCACACTTCTCAGCCTCCCCGGGAAAGTCTATGCCAGGGTACTGGAGAGGAGAATTCGGCCGATAGTGGAACCTCGGATTCAGGAGGAACAGTGTGGTTTTCGTCCCGGTCGTGGAACACTGGATCAGCTCTATACCCTTTCCGGGGTGCTGGGGGATTCATGGGAGTTTGCCCAACCAGTCCACATGTGTTTTGTGGATTTGGAGAAGGCATTCGACTGTGTTCCCCGTGGCATTCTGTGGAGGGTGCTCTGGGAGTATGGGGTCGGCGGCCCCCTGCTTAGGGCTGTTCAGTCCCTGTACAACCAGAGCAGGAGCTTGGTCCGCATTGCCAGCAGTAAGTCAGACTTGTTCCCGGTGCATGTTGGACTCCGGCAGGGCTGCCCTTTGTCACCGGTTCTGTTCATAATTTTTATGGACAGAATTTCTAGGCGCAGCCAAGGGCCGGAGAGTGTCCGGTTTGGGAACCACACGATTTCGTCACAGCTTTTTGCAGATGATGTTGTCGTATTGGCTTCCTCGAACCAGGACCTTCAGCGTGCACTGGGACGGTTTGCGGCCGAGTGTGAAGCGGCTGGGATGAGAATCAGCACCTCCAAGTCTGAGGCCATGGTTCTCAGTCGGAAAAGGGTGGCTTGCCCGCTTCAGGTGGGTGGAGAGTTCCTGCCTCAAGTGGAGGAGTTCAGGTATCTTGGGGTCTTGTTCACGAGTGAGGGAAGGATGGAACGGGAGATTGACAGACGGATCGGTGCAGCTTCTGCAGTAATGCGGTCGATGTACCGGTCTGTCGTGGTAAAAAAGGAGCTGAGCTGCAAGGCAAAGCTCTCGATTTACCGGTCAATCTACGTTCCTACCCTCACCTATGGTCATGAGCTGTGGGTCATGACCGAAAGGACAAGATCCCGGATACAGGTGGCCGGAATGAGCTTTCTCCGTAGGGTGGCTGGGCGCTCCCTTAGAGATAGGGTGAGAAGTAGGAGTAGAGCCGCTGCCCCTCCACATCGAGAGGGACCAGCTGAGGTGGCTCGGGCATCTATTTCGGATGCCTCCTGGACGCCTTCCCAGGGAGGTGTTCCAGGCACGTCCCACCGGGAGGAGGCCCCGGGGAAGACCTAGGACACGCTGGAGGGACTATGTCTCCCGGCTGGCCTGGGAACGCCTCAGGTTCCCCCGGAAGAGCTAGAGGAAGTGGCTAGAGAGAGGGAAGTCTGGGCGTCTCTGCTTAGACTGTTGCCCCCGCGACCCGGCCCCAGATAAGCGGAAGATGATGGATGGATGGATGGATGGATATTGTATTAATTTCTGTTACTCTCCAAATTAATGTAGAAACAATTTAAAGACATCATATACTATTAAATATTTGTTGTAATGACATCTTTTTATGAATGAAGGCCAGTATCACTGATATTAATGTCTCTATGAAACATTAATGACGTTACATTACAGTATAACTGAAAGCTACCAATTTCAACATTTATTAGGCTTTAAAAAAAACAACTTTTAATTTAAGTGAACTTAAGTGGTCTCGTTTTTCCTGTTTTTTTGAAGCTTTGATTGTGTTTACAGTGTGCAATATAACGTGTTCATGTTTCACGTGTAAAAAAAACAGTATTTTTCACACAATTTACTTATCTGTATACCGCTGTTCTCACTGTCCTCAAAACGGCTTGAAAGATTTCCCTGTTCTATGAAGTCCCTCCTTTAGAAACACGTAACGAGTTCTGATTGTGCCAGCGGTTCCCGTGTTGTGATTCGACAGCAGCTTAGCGCACGTTGCCCGGAAAGGTCACGCCTCTTTCCTCGGATCTGACGCGCTGTCGTGTGCATCTCATTTTCTCTCAAGTTAATTTAAGACATTATTTAACTAATTTGTTATTGTTTGTTCAAGAGCAAAAGAGAACTCGATGTGTGCACGAGACTGACGCGAGTCTGTGTGTCGAGTGTGTGTGTGTGTCAGGGTGTCCCTTAATGACCTGACAGACATAGCCACACAGACAGGACATTGACATACAGCGTGTTCTCTTGTGTCTTGTCGCAGATGGTTTGAAAGCATTTATATGAAAAAGTGAGATGGTGGTCCAGTGGGTTAAACCATGGAACTGATATGCAGAAGGTTGCTGGTTCAATCCCAGCGGTCACCACCAGTGTGTCTTTGAGCAAGCAGTGTGTCTTTACTCCATGTTGCTCCAGGGAGATTGTCCCTGTAATAAGGGCACTGTAAATCGCTTTGGATAAAAGCGTCTGCCAAATGCATAAATGTAAATGTAAAAGAGCGTGATCATATAATGTAACGCTAGGCAAAAATGGATATAAAAACGGACGCTGTGTTAATTGCGTTAAATATTTTTCATTAAACTGAAAAAATGTATTGCCCGCATTAATTTAAACTAACTAAACAACGGAGGACGTACAGTTTGCCTCGACTGACGTTCGACGGAGATAAGACTAAGTGTGAGCTTTGGGAGACCAAAATGTTGGGACATTTTCATTTATCAGGGCTAAAGTACACGATGCTAAAAGAACCGCAGTCAGAAGCCGAGATAGCAGCGGATGCAAAGAAAAATGCTGACGCAAATGCTGAGTTGATTTTACTGTAAGATGACAAAAGCCTCTCATTAGTTATGAGGGATGCGCCCAACAATGGAAGAAAAGCTCTAGAAATATTGAGAGTATTATGCAGGGAGGAGAAAGCCCCGCATAATCAGCTTGTACACCATGTTGACATCGCTTCAAAAGGCAAACGATGAAAGTGTAATGGACTATATCATCAGAGCAGAGACTGCCATCACAGCACTGCGAAAAGCAGGTGAAACGTTAGGAGACGGACTGCTAGTAGCTATGGTCTTAAAGCGATTGCCTGAGAGTTTTAAGCCATTCGCAATACATGTGGCCCATACAGATGATAAAATCACCTTTGCGGAGTTCAAGACTAAACTACGTAGTTTTGAAGAAACAGAAAAGATAAAAGCAGCTGAGTCGAGCGACAGTGTGATGACGACTCAAGGGAAAGCCGGATGGCGGCCCGCAAAGACGAGCGCACGTGGCTGGATCAAAGACGACACAGGCTACAAATACAAACAAAGCACAAAAACACAGGCTAGTGAAGTTTGTGAGCAAGGCAGCTGTGGAAACCAGACACAGACAGGTGAGCCAGATCTAAGCGATGGCTATGGCAGTGTGAAACCCAGGACAAGTGAGACCACACAGAGTAGGAGTACTGAAAATGCTCCAGAGCCAAGTGTACAGAGCAGAAGTACACATAGTGATAGTCCAGGTGAAGTAATGAGGTCTAGTGACCACAAATAGACACAACAGAGTGTGACAAGTGGTGAACCCGAGAGTATAGGTATCCGACTAGAGAAAGAAGAACACAGAGTTACTTAGATGACTTCGTAAGTGAAGACAAGGATAGTGATGGGGTTAATAACACAGTAGATTATTGCTGCAGAGCGGTGTGTGGCATTCCACAGACTTTTGAGTAGGGTTGGGAACCGAGAACCGGTTCTTATGCAGAACCGAAACTGATTTTTGAAAAATACCAGAACCGCGCGAAATTCCTAAATTTCGGTTCCGAAAACGGTTCTGGTGCAATGTGTGTGCGAAGCGCTGGAAGCGAATCCTTTCATAGCGAGTGACAGCCAGTGTTGCCAACTCCGTGATTTTCCCGCTTTCCCGTTTTCCACTGTTGCCGCGTGCTGTGTTTCATGTCCGCGGGTTGAAACGAGTGTGCAATTGTGCGGGTTTTGTTGTGAAAACCTGGCAACCCTGGCTCACCTCATCATGAATATTAATTACGTTGCCTGCCGCTTCCAGGAGGGCAACGCAGTTCAGCACTGAAAGCCCTCGCGCTACACATTTACGGTTTTGCGTCAGATATTTTCTCGTTGACCACCAGCATAGCGAAGAGAAAGTCACAAGTATGGATTCATTTCCAAAGAATGAATGATAATGAAGCAAAATGTAACACGTGAAAAGTTAATAACATGCAAAGGAGGCTGCACTAGCAATTTGACAAAACATTTGCTACAGCACAGAGTGCCTCAGGGCTTATACCAGATTTATAGTGAAAGGCATATATATATACAGGGCCGGCGTTTGCTATAGGCGAGCTAGGCGGTTGCCTAGGGCGACAAATGTGTTGGGGGCGCAGCCAGGCGCCCTCTAGTGGCGCCCTTAAACTTATTTCCCATTAAGCATAGAATTAAAACAAGCGAAATAAAACATACTGTTTATTAAACATGATCATCCTTGGGCGCCCCCTCAGCCGCACGTTTAATTACTTAACCTGATTATTAGATTGAATTGAAAGTGAATATTGTCTAGCACAGGCGTTATGTCAAGCAATTGGTCATCACTGGCGCGTTCTTCAAAAATGAAGCGGTCTAAACCCTCGAGTACACAGGGACGGAAAAAGAGAAAGGCAGACGATCAAAAGAAAGCCCAGTATAGAGGTAAGTCTTCTCATCTCAGCCATAAAGGTGTCAAACGAAATAAATTTACTTCGTATTATCGATATTATCAACTAATATTGGACGGCATTGGACGTTTTATTGCTGTCACTAAGCTATCACTAGCTAGCTAGTTATCTACATATTACAACGCATTTCACTGACAATAAGGAAATCCAGACGAGCCAAATTTTAATGCTGTGTCAATTTTGAAGGTGAATATAAATGCCAGAAACAACTGTTCATCTTTTATTATCTAAGATAGGGATAGAGCTACAATAACTTATATATTTTAATTTTGTAGTGGTAAGTACAGTGTATCTATAATAGCACTTTTGTTTGTAGAGGGTATAGTTAATCCAGTTTATGGGTCATAATTTGCTTAAGTGTCTTTACAGGTGCTTAAGAGAGTTTTTGCACAGTTTATGGAGTTAATATTTGGTAAATATCCTTGAACATTCTTTCTAGCATTTGTGTATGACCAATTTATTGCAGTTGATCCTTCAAGTCTTAACTTTCTTGATTAAGTGTTGGAGTGACTATAAAAGCATTTTTGTTTGTTCATCCATAGTTTGAGTCATAATTTGTTAAATATCCTCCAACTTTCTTTGTAGCATTTTTGTATGTGCAATTTATTAGAGTGTATCATTTAAGTCATAATTAGCTTTTTAAGTCTTGGAGTAACAATAGGAGCATTTTTGTTTATATAGTTTTTATAAATACTTAACCCATTTGTGCCCAATTTTTTCTGAATGGCATGTTCTGCATTTATTTTCCCCAGGTTTTTGTATTTTTTCTTGAAAATCGTATTTGAATCTGTGGCAACTATAGTTGCCGGTGGGCAAATATGTTGTATGCACCCCTTCAATGTCATTTAGCATCTAACTCAAAATAACTGCTTTCAACAGATCAATCTTTATTCATAATCAAATTTATTATGTTTGACTAAGTATACTAAAAACTATAGATCTGTTGTAAGATGTGTTTTGTTTGGATGATTCTAGAGACCTTCATGATTATGTTGATATATATATGTCAACAAAAAATACTTATTAGTAACATGAAAATGACCTTTCTTTGGGAGGGTTTGCCTTCGTTGTGCTCCCTGGAAGTAGGGGTAGGAAGTTGGCAGTCTCATGTGACAGGAAGGAAGTTAATATATTTTTTTTTTTCTTGAAATCCTTTATTTGGTTGTCTGCTTGTGTGTCATTAAGATATAAAACATGGATAATATCTAGAAAAATACTTACAGAAGGAAAATGACAACTATACACTGGCAACTATAGTTGCCGGTGGGCTTAACAATTAGGGGGGGGGGGGGGATTATGGGCGCAAAACTCAATCTCGCCTAGGGCAACCAAAGAGCTAGAGCCGGCCCTGTATATATATATATATATATATATATATATATATATATATATATATATATATATATATATATATATATATATATATATATATATATATATATATATATATATATATTGTCAACCGTTGAGTCACCATGGTTTAGGTAAGCGTTTACCTAATATAGCGTTATATATATATTTGTCAACCGTTGAGTCACCATGGTTTAGGTAAGCGTTTAGGCACAATTACCTTTGTAATGCTGAATTGCAATTTATTATTTACAAGTTCACTGAATAACTGAATTACTATTAAATTAATATATAACTAATTAATAAATATAACTAATAAATATAATTTATAACTTGGTTTTATTCAGAGACAGAGAGATAAAATAAGACAATTTCAGAGGTGTTCATTTGAAAAAAAATGTGTTGCAAGAATGGCTTAATTAATACTGTAATATATGTACAGTACAGGACTTTTTTGACATTGCCAACCTGTAAATAAATTTTAGAGCAAGTAATAAACACAAAATGGATTGTTTGAGTTGCGTATTGTGCCTTTTTCCTTTACCACTATTTGTTTAATAATTTTAATGGAACCGGAATCGGAACCGGAATCGTTAGGCGGAACCGGAACCGGAACCGGAAAATTTCTCACGATTCCCAACCCTACTTTTGAGGGAGCAATGAGGTCAACTAACTCAAAAGAATGGGTACAGCCATGGATGAGGAAATCCAGTCTCTAAACGAGAACAAAACATTTACCCTGACGACACTGCCAATAAGCAAGAAAACAGTGGGGGGTAGATGGGTTTACTCTATCAAGACTGATGTAGATGGAAAAGATAAATAAAAAGCGTGGTTTGTGGCCAAGGGTTACAACCAGAGAATGGGAATAGACTATGGGAAGACATTTTCATCCATGGCAGACTTGACGAGTGTAAGGGTGGTGCTACAGAAAGCAGCACAGGACAATTTACTCCTGCATCAAATAGATGTGAAAACAGAGTACTTGCACGCTCCCATAGACTATGAGATCTACATCAATCCACCAGAGGGTTACCAAGAGAAAGAGGGTATAGTTTGCAAGCTAGAGAAATCACTTTACGGCTTGAAACAATCCAGGCGAAATTGGAATAAGGTTTTGCACGATTGTCTAACTTAGAATGGATTCACACAAAATCCAGCCGACCACTGTGTTTATGCCAAAGAGTCAAAAGAAGGTAAAGTGATCAAAATTACATGGGTCAATGACTTGATTATTGCAGCAAGAAATAAAGAAAGACTGAAAGAAGTAATAGAGATGCTTGCAGAAAAGTTTAAAATGAAAGATCTGGGCGAACTCAAATTGATTTCAGTCAGTCAGATGGGTGTGTAAAAATGTCACCGGAATAGTACACTAACAAGATACTACAGCGTTTTAATATGCAAGACTGTTGGACCAGAGAAACACCCTGCAAGCAAAAGTTTGAGTATACTGGGAATGCAGCAAAGATGGAAGATATCAGAATGTACAGATAAGCTGTGGGAAGTCTTATATACCTGATTTGCACCAGACCAGATTTGAATTTCGTAGTGAGCAGGTTATCACAGTATTTTGCTGAACCTATAGGAACAGTGGGTCACTGTGAAGCACGTACTTGGGTATCTCAAAGGCACAGCAGAGAAAGGGTTATGTTTTAGGAGAAACGACTGTGAGAAACTAGGTATACAAGCCTACAGTGATGCTGACTGGGCAGCTGATACCAGTTACAGATGTAGTACTACAGGATACTGTGTGAGTCTTAGTCAAAACAGCTCTCTAGTCTCGTGGAAGACTAGAAAGCAGCCAACTGTTGCGCTTTCCACATGCGAAGTGGAATATATGGCAATATATATAAACATCAACATATAAATATGAATCAACTTTATAAACTAATATTTTCTCTTTTTTATAGCGGGTGAACATATCCTCGATAGTATTCTATATCTGAAACAATCGGATTGCTTTGATATCGCTACTTATATCCACATTTCCGAAGATCCACAACTAGCCTTAGCCCGCTAGCATCACCAGCATGGTCTCGCATTGTTTACACTCAAGAACTACTCGAGAAATTATTGTATATCTGTTCTAATGGTGAATGTATCGGATGTATGTCTACCTTTGAGTGCAGGTGAGGACACAGTACAAAAAAGCACTGCACTGTGGTACGCTATCAAGAGAGAAACTCATAATCTAGAGCGCAAATGGAAACAAACTCATTTAGAGGTCTTCAAAATCGCATGGAAAGACAGCACTTCCCGTTATAAAAAGGCTCTAAAAGCAGCCAGGGCCGAGCATATCTGTAAACGAATAGAAAATAACCGAAACAACCCCACGTTTTTATTTAGTACAGTGGCCAGATTAACAAATAAACAGACATCACCTGAACAAAATATTCCAGTACAATTTAGTAGTAATAAACTTTATTAATTTCTTCACTAAAAAAATCGAGAGCATCAGAAATACAATTATAAATGTACAACCTTTGACAGCGTTTTATGATTCAGCCAAAATGATCGCCCCTCAAGAACAATTGCAGTGCTTTACAACTATAGGACAGGAAGAGCTAAATAAACGTATCAATTGTTTTAAACCAACAACATGTTTATTAGATCCAATACCAACTAAACTACTGAAAGAGTTGTTACCTGTAGCAGAAGACTAGACAAATGCTGCCGATGTGAATACATATCAATTTTCAATCAAGCAATGAA
The DNA here is from genome assembly GCF_949357685.1 of Gobio gobio. Lineage (NCBI taxonomy): Eukaryota > Metazoa > Chordata > Actinopteri > Cypriniformes > Gobionidae > Gobio > Gobio gobio. The sequence goes on along the minus strand of NC_137101.1, from coordinate 32,453,177 downwards.
TTAATGCATGAGTTAATAAAATATTGTATTTACTGACAACTATCCACCTGTTTCCGGTTTCGCTATTGTAAAAAAAGAACGTGGGTAAAACTTCCGGTGAGGCGGCGGAAGTAGTATACCAATGGTATTTTGTGTGCTAAGTGTTTTTCAGATCATTGGCAAGGTTTCAAAATGATCATTTTTACTTTTTTTTTATCAGATGGTGCCACAAGGGTTAAGTGAAGGTTACTGTGAAGCAACATTTGCAACATGAATGACACGCACTAAACATTTCAGTTTAGCACATTTATTAGATAATTAATAATATCACAATACAATTTTCGTGTACTTAATTGTCCTTCCTTACTTTACTGACCTTCCACAAAAGTTCTGCTGCATGACTACAACAGCGTCCTGGCCCTAATTCATGAACAACCCGCTGTCTGTACTTCACCTGTCACTGATGCTAGCACCCATGCCTTGTGATGGGATACGTGTAGGCTCGGGCTCGGTGCAATTTACGCTTTTAGATACTGATACGACTCTGAACTTTTCAATTTGCTCATCGCCTTACCATCACAGGCTACTGAATCTAGAAAATAACAAAAAATGCTACCGTACGTGATATGACGCCACTTCTTCACGTCAGCCTCCCAACCAACTACCGCGGAGGGTAAAGGTAACGTTACTGTTGTTTCAGCCTTTTGAAAGTTCGTTGAGGTTGTGTTCCCACATCGTTAGCAAATTTCCTTAAACCAAAACAAGTCCTGGATCAGCAGCTTCCAAGTTCCATGGGACAAAATGCTGGCATGACTGTTACAGGCCATGGAAAAAAAGGGTTGCTTGGTACTGTTGTTGTTGAAGCAATGCAAGCACACTGCAAAAAACCCAATAAAGCTGACTGTACAGAAGTGGCCTGAGTAATTGTATGTATGTACCCTGGTACTATTGCTAATAAGTCTGAAGAAGGTGAGCAGCTTAACTGGGAAGCAGTCACGTGACAAAAGAACGAGACTCGTACCCGAAGACTCGAGAGATAAACTAAACTAATCTTTTCTGTTTTCGGTGACTATGGGGCTCCCAGCCCCAAATCGTACTTTCTTTTGTCACTTCACATTTAATCACGTCTGTTCCCTGGAAAGATTAGTTCACCTCTCGTGTCTTCGGGTTCGAGCCTCATATGCAATGCATGCAGTCCAGAATCAGAATTGAATAGTTCATGAACTAATGACTCGAGGGGTGAACTATTCAATTCTGATTCTGGACTGCATGCATTGCATATGAGGCTGTCACGGCCCAGATCAGACATGACGATGGTACTAACGGCTCGAACCCGAAGACACGAGAGGTGAACTAATCTTTTCAGGGAACAGGTGTGATTAAATGTGAAGTGACAAAAGAAAGAACGATTTGGATCGTGAGGTGAATGGTGAATTTAAATTTAAGGCTACAACATGTTTAAAATGCTATTGCAGGGCTATGGCCATTTGCAGAGCTCAGAAACATTACAAAGATATTTCATTTTGTGTTTAGCTGCTTGGTGGGAACAAATAACTGAAATAACATTAGTCAGCGGCTTATGGTTTAGCCATTGTATTTGCACGAGGCAAGTTGTTTCAGTGACTCGTTGATTTGAATCAATTTATGTTGCTGACTATTTAGGTAATTAATGGCTTTTGTTGTTTCCTCTTGATTTTTGTAGCACCGCCTCGCTCAGCACTCTTGGCGCATGGAAGGGGCAATGGACGGGCCTGGCTCCTCAAGCTCCTTGGGCACAAAGGGTGTCGCTATTAAGGACACGCATGTTCACATTAATTTAAAGGGGTCAATAAACTGGTTTTTTATTTTTTATTTTTTTCTGAGGTCAACTTATGGCTTTTGCGTGGTTCTTGCACCCCCTGAAAAGTGATCTTACAGTGATCTGTGGGGTATTTGAGCTAAAACTTCACATACACACTCTGGGGACACCAGAGACTTATTTTACGTCTTGTAAAAAGGGGCACAAGGGGCCCCCTTTAAATAATCAATTTATGTAAATGATAACATTTCCATGAATAGGAAAGTATATTTTCAGGTGTATCTTTTTAATCTAACCTACCTTCCCAGGAAAATCTTTACTGGGGCTCATGGTGGCTTTATAGTGATCACAACACACTCTTTAACATAATTATGTATTCACAGAAAGGCATAAAGCTGGTTCCGGTCCTGTCTGTCTGATCATTACCATTTTGTTTGTGTCAGTGAGGAATAGTCAGCTCTAACACAAGTATGGAGTGCCACAAGGATCAGCATTAAGTCCTCAACTGTTTTCATTGTACATGCTTACCCTAGGAGATATCAGGAAACTCTCTATATTTCCACTAGACCTGATTCAATTTCTAAATTATCCAAGTTAAAAGCATGCCTAGTAGCCTATGTGAAGTGGTCCTGTATGGTTTGGAATAGGGAGAGCCTACTGGGCAAACATTTTTTAATATCGTATAAGTGTTGTCCACAAGCATCTTAACACATTTATCTAGAAAACATCTCGTAGTAGCACATTCACCAGCACAGCACACTGATCCTGTTGTGCATGTTTTGTTTTTAACACATACACATTAATTTTTTTAGTACCTATAAATCACATTCTTTCTTGTTCTTGAGCTACACTTAGTAGTATTACACAAACTGGTTATACCAGGATACTTTCTACTTTTCGATACACTATACTCGTAGCTCGCAATTCCTCTCACAAACTCTCTTTTCACAATTAATTTCTGTTACATGACTTGATCTAGTACTGCTAAATGCTATCCTTTTATAATAATAAGTACACTGTGTGATTGTGGGCTGAAAAAATCTGCCTTTATTGTGGTGTTTAATATTCAGTGAAAACTTCAAAAGTCTTTAGCTACAAAAAGAATTGGACTTCTAAAATGATCATATGTCATACAGCTAGACATTATTTAGAGTACTGTTTCTGTAGTTGAATAATTGTTTGGTCTACAGGTGTACATATGAACTATGCTCAGTTCAATACAGGAACATGATGTGAGTCTACCAGAGTAAAAGATTATATGATTGCATAGTTCAGTACAAAAAAAAACATAATCTCTTTATTGTTGAAACATGTATATGTGTCAAATCATAACTGAAGACCTACTTTACTCTTTGTGTTGGAGTTCAGATGTTTCCTTCTGATTCCAACACACCAGTAAAATACGAATAAACTAATATCAAACATATTTGCTTTTTTTTCCAGCAACAACAAAATGAAACGTGAAAGTCAAATCAATGGATGTTTTTGAAGGGCTGTTGTGACAGCAGCATCATCTGGTGTTAGATCAGTCACAGCGACGGTAGAACTGGAAGTGGTAGTCAGTAAATAAAACTTCTGCGTAGTTGGGATCAGTGCTACAATCAGCCAAACCCTGTGTGAAAGGAACATGTCCATACTGACAAAATACAGCCAAAAGATTCAAAATAGAATAGACATTGGAGTTTAGTTTAACACTAATATAGGCAGAAGTACAGTCTGTTCGATATTTCATCCTGTTAAAGCTGCAGTCCGTAACTTTTTTGGGTTAAACATGATCCAAAATCAATTTTTGAGCAAGTACATAACCAGCCAGTGTTCAAAACTATCTCCTTACCTTAGCCCGATACACAATGTTAAACTTGTAATAATGTTTTCTAACTTGAGTGGTACTGGTGGGTTTCCGTGGGAAATACGAGCGTGCTGCCGCCATTACGTCACGTCCGTATAAACAAGGGAGGAGTCCCGGCTCGTAGGCTATATTGCGTGTGAGGATCGCATACAGTCTATGGTGAGGATGCTGCAGGTGGCAGATCATTTAAAGCCTTTTCTCACAGCCGCTGGAATAATTAAATGTATCATTTTGATGACAGATTCTAATCCAGAAAGGTCCGAACGATTAGTGATTAGACTGTACAGAAATTAAAATCTACAGGTAATGCTAATACACACTAAATACACGTAGTCACGTACTACTGATGTTGTTAACAATAATATACAATAATATTATAGTTATAACAATAATAATTTGCATGGTTTGATGGGATATGAGCTAAGTGATCGATAGATGGTAACGCAATTTTATTATTCTTTTTTTTTTTCAGTTGGTCAGAACAAAAGTGGCATACATGTTACTTACTTGTTCACATTACATTTTCCAGTGAAAATTCTTATTTTGGTCATACTTCCAAGACGTAGAATCTGTGATTCGGATGTAGAGTGAATATCCACACCGGTGTGTTGACTAACAACCCCCGATACTCCTCAAAACACTAGATTCATCCGTGCTGAGATACTGTGCAAATGCACAACCCACGTACAGATGATAATTCCGCAAATAATTGCAATTGCAGGTTTCAAACAGAGATGACGAACTTATGGACTGCAGCTTTAAGCTCACCTCTGATTTTCACAAGCCTTGTGTTGTAGTCCACTGGACAGACTGTACTTCTCCCCTCACAGTGTCATTTTCCTTCACGCCATATTAATTATGGTGTTAACCCTGATTAAAATCTTCAAACAAAGACGTGCATTCACAGATTAACACACAAACACAAAGATGCACAGGAACTCACAGCTACTGAAGAGCGGAAATGGTAAGAGGACCGATGGTGATTCGCCACCGCCAATGTCCACTTATGTATGTAGCCCTATGGAAAAGAGAAAGACTTAAAGCATTTTACAGGAAATTTATTATGATTTGCATTATGCTTTATTTTCATTAACAGAATCAAATCAATTCAAATCAAACTCTTCAGTTTGAATAGTTTGCAACAAATCAATGGTATTATCAAATAATTACAAAGAATGTAATTCTAAATGTATTATGAATAAAACAATATTTTTATATTTATAATTAAATGGGTTTTTTTTCTAATGCATGTAGCTTTGAGTGTATACAGTAAGTGTTGATGTACCTGTGTGTTGAGAGCAGTGTTTGACTCTGGGCTGTTGTAGTCGAGTACTGAAGAGCACTGTTCGCTCTCATCATATGAACACAAGTGGATCACCAGCAATTCATTTGTTCTAACAAAATATAAAACTCATTCATATCAATAAGAATGTGACCCACATATGCAGACAGTTTTTCCACATCTATCATAATAATATACTATAAATGTGTGGAGTGTATAAGTGAGGAGACTGGAGACAGAGATGCGTCGAGTCGACTTTACTATCCACTTCAAACATGTAATACTTTACAGCGTAATGTAAAACAACAGTCACACAACGTTAACCCGGAAGTGCTTAACTCGAAACCCCGCTCCCTTAAAGGTACAGTCTCTAGGTGAATGTCTCTCTATTTAACTTGTGGGTCACCACACAGGCCCCCCCAGAATTCACCCATAATAACAGGCCCATACCGAACGGGTACTCAAAATAGAACAATCCAGCTCATAACAGTCCCTAAGAGTCAACGCATAGGGGGGCGGACCAGGCGACCGTACCGGCTGCGCTTAACAGGAAAAGGGCAAGGGGCAAGGGACGGGGCAGGGACCGTGCCAGGGGAGAGGGCAGGGGCCGAGGCTGCTGCTGGAGGTCGCCCTCTCCGTGGGGGCTGGGCCAGCTGAAGCGGTTCGCCAATGTCCACATGAGCAGGCTTGAGACGGTCTATAGCCACCCGCTCAGGCCTGCCCCCCATATCCACAACAAAGTTCTTAGACCCTCCGGCCAGGACACGGAAGGGCCCATCGTAGGGGGGCTGCAGCGGGGTACGATGGCCATCGTGGCGGATAAAAACGTACTTGGCTGACGGTAAATCCTTGGGCATGTAGGACTGGGGGAGGCCATGGTGAGACGTTGGAATGGGAACAAAAGCGTCTGCAATGTTCCTGGACACAGCACGATGGGCGGCAACTGACCAAGGGGCCGTGGCACCTGGAAGAAACTCCCCCGGAACGCGCAGGGGCTGGCCGTACACCAGCTCGGCTGATGAGGCTTGAAGATCTTCCTTGGGGGCGGAGCGAAGGCCAAGCATAACCCATGGGAGGCGGTCAACCCAGTTGTTGTCCGTAAAGCTAGCCCTGAGCGCAGCCTTCATGTCCCGATGAAACCGCTCGCAAAGTCCGTTGCTTTGTGGGTTGTAGGCTGTGGTACGGTGGAGCTTCACCCCCAGAACCTCGGCGACCGCCGTCCAAAGCTCTGATGTGAACTGTGGACCCCGGTCCGAAGAGAGGTCGGACGGTGTTCCGAAACGGGCCACCCAAACCATAATGAATGCCCGGGCTACTTCGGCTGATGTAATGGAGGACAGGGGAACCACTTCTGGCCACCTAGTTGTCCTGTCCACCATAGTGAGGAGGTAAGTATAACCACGGGAGGGGGGCAGTGGGCCCACCAGGTCCACATTCACGTGATCAAAACGTCTCTCTGGCACTTTGAAGGGTGCCAAAGGTGCCTTAGTATGACGAGTCACCTTTGCGCGCTGGCACGCCACACAGGCAGCAGCCCAGGCCCTAACGTCCCTCCGCAGGCCTGGCCAGACGAACTTGGCCCCCACCAGCTTGGTAGAGGCCTTCACCCCGGGGTGGGAAAGGCCGTGGATGGCGTCAAAAACCTTTCGCCTCCAGCCAGCAGGTACCATGGGGCGCGGTTGGCCAGTGGAGACATCGCAGAGGAGTGTAGCGTTGGCTGTGTCAAACGCCACATCTTTCATGAGCAGCGCCGTGGGGGCCGTCCTGTAGGCTTGTACCTCCGAGTCCGCAGACTGATCCTCAGCCATGGCTGCGTAGTCGAGACCCAAGTGGACGGATCCAGTGACTGCCCGGGAGAGGCAGTCGGCGACTAAATTATCTTTGCCGGCCACATGCTGAATGTCAGTGGTGTACTCTGAGATGGCAGAGAGCTGGCGCTGCTGTCGACCAGACCATGGCTCCGAAGACTTAGCCATGGCGAACGTCAGCGGCTTGTGGTCAACGAAAGCCGTGAACCGCCGTTCCTCCAACAGGAAACGGAAATGACGGGTAGCGAGGAAAAGACCCAGGAGCTCCCTGTCGAAGGTGCTGTATTTCCTCTCATTGTCACGGAGCTTCCTGCTGAAAAAGGCCAGCGGCTGCCAGGCTCCTCCTACCCACTGCTCACACACAGCTCCCACGGCATAATCAGAGGCGTCCGTGGTAAGAGCAACTGGGGCGGTCGGAGACGGGTGCGCCAGCAGAGCAGCGTTGGCCAGCGCGGTTTTGGCAGCCTCCAGGGCCCCTGGGGACCAATCTCCGGGGACCAATCCAACACGTCCGCCGGTTTTCCACCCCGCAAGGCGTCGTACAAGGGTCGCATAAGTTGGGCCGCATGGGGGAGGAAACGGTTGTAGAAGTTCACCATGCCCAGAAACTCCTGCAGGGACTTCACGGTGCGTGGGCGTGGAAAACTGGCTACGGCGTCCACCTTGGCCGGGAGGGGAACAGCCCCTTGCGGGGTGACGTGGTGGCCGAGGAAGGTGATGGACGACTGGCCAAACTCGCACTTGGCCGGGTTAATGATGAGACCATGCTCACTAAGCCGGCCAAACAACTGCCGGAGATGCGCCAGGTGGTCGTCGGCGGATGCGCTGGCCACGAGAATGTCGTCCAAATAAACAAAGAGGAAAGGCATGTCCCGCAGCACAGAGTCCATGAGGCGCTGAAACGTCTGCGCTGCCCCCTTGAGGCCAAAAGGCATCCGTAGAAACTCAAAAAGGCCAAAGGGTGTGATGACTGCTGTCTTGGGGACATCCTGCGGGTGGACAGGCACCTGGTGGTAACCGCGAACCAGGTCCACCTTCGAAAAGATGGTGGCGCCGGCTAGGTGGGCATAGAAATCCTGTATATGCGGCACTGGGTACCGATCGGGGGTGGTGGCATTGTTCAGGCGACGGAAATCACCACAGGGACGCCAACCGCCATCAGCTTTGGTCACCATGTGCAGAGGAGAAGCCCACGGGCTGTTGGAGCGTCGCACGATGCCGAGGTGCTCCATGGTGGTGAACTCCTCCCTGGCAATCGCGAGCTTGCCGGAGTCGAGGCGCCGGGCCCGTGCATAAACCGGGGGGCCCACTGTGGTAATGTAGTGCTCCACGCCATGCTTAGCCACCGCCGATGAGAACGTGGGCGTGGTGATGTCAGGGAACTCAGCCAGTAGGCGTTGATACCGGTCTCCAGTGGCCAGCGTGTTTGACAGACAAAGCGCCCCCGCCCCTCCAAGCGTGCAGGGATATGAAGCAAAAGAAAGGGCGTCGATCAGGCGGCAGTTCGTTACATCCACCAACAGCCTGTAAGCGCAGAGGAAATCCGCCCCCAGGAGAGACGTAGACACAGCGGCCATGACGAAATCCCAGCCAAAACGCCGCCCGCCGAAACACACTTCCACATACCTCGTGCCATAAGTACGAATGGGTGTGCCGTTAGCGGCATCCATCGGGGGGCCATGGCCGCCAGCCATGGTGTCCACAGGCTTCGCTGGCAGGATGCTGCGCTGAGCCCCCGAATCGACCAGCAGCCGCCGGCCAGACAAGGCGTCAGTGATAAATAACAGCTTGCAGTCGCGGCCAACGCCCATAGCTGCTAATGAGCGCCGGCCCTGGCTTTTCCCTGGGCTCCAAAACTGCAAGGCTGGCGACATTGCTTGGCCTTGGCCCCAAACCTGGAGTGGTAGAAACACCACCCGTCCTCGCGCTGTCGGTGGGCCGTCACAGCAGCTGCGGTGTCCGGGTCGTCCACCGGGGGTGGAAATGGGGCAGACTGGTGTTGGGGAGGTAACAGTGCATGAACAAACTGCTGCCGGTTGGCGAGGAAAATCCTGTCTGCCTCCACAGCCATCGCCCGGTAGTCTCTGGAGGAAAGGAGGGGGGAACTGGCCAGTGCGGTGCGCACGGGTGCTGGAAGCTGCCGCAGGAAAATGTGGGCGAAAAGGAATGATGGATCCGCCGAACCCAGCACAGCCAGCATCCTCTCCATTAACTCAGATGGCTTGCTATCGCCCAGGCCATTCAGGGAAAGCAGGCGGTCTGCTTTCTCCAGCTCTGACAGCTCAAAGAGGTTCAGCAGGAATGTTTTAAGCGCGTTGTACTTGCCGTCAGCCGGAGGAGCCTCTAATAGCGCCATAGCCCTGGCTGTCGTCGAGGCATCCAAAGCCGCTACTACATGGAAATATTTTGTAACGTCCTGTGTTATCCCTCTCAACTGAAACTGAGCCTCGATGTGCTGAAACCACGGCCGTGGATTGTTCTGCCAAAAGTCCGGCAACTTGATGGTGGCCGCATAGATCGCGCCGACATTAGCCGCGCCGCTAACAGCGGCCGGCGCCGCGGCCGCATCATTTTCACCACCGCCGTTGTGTGACATATTTCAACTCGCGTCGGGGTCACCAATGTGGAGTGTATAAGTGAGGAGACTGGAGACAGAGATGCGTCGAGTCGACTTTACTATCCACTTCAAACATGTAATACTTTACAGCGTAATGTAAAACAACAGTCACACAACGTTAACCCGGAAGTGCTTAACTCGAAACCCCGCTCCCTTAAAGGTACAGTCTCTAGGTGAATGTCTCTCTATTTAACTTGTGGGTCACCACAAATGTCTATAAATATTACACAAGCAGGAGTGCGATTCATCCACCTGAACAGCATGAAGCCGCAGTTCTTCATATTAACATGAACATGTCCAAGATTTTAATTTTGAATAAAATACAGTTAATATAAAAAGTTTGAACACCCTTGTTAAAATTACAGCTTTTTGAGATGTAAAAAAGAGGCCAGTATAATGAAGACTGTGTGCAGTATGAACAGCCTACTCACCTCATTTGGAGGGTTATGGGCATGTTGGGTGGGATGTGTTTACTGAGGGGAATGAGGTACGTGTAGTTTCCCTTCCTAGAAAACATAGATTAATGGGTAAAATGCAAATTCATTACTATAGAACATTCTTTGATCATTTTAGTAAAGTAGGTCAAGAAATCCCTATATGTGCTATAAACACTGCTGTATAAAGCCTGGGGCACGATTTTCGGCTGTCCCAGATGAAAGATTGTCATTGTGAAACAATCGTGACGATTTCTGTGATCATGGCTCCTAATCATTGGTCCTATGTCGTACAGTGAGAGAGGTTCAAAGACGGCCGTTGTCACGGTCTTGAGACTAAAGATAGCCAACATTTTCTGACAGTGTCAGAAATTCAGTATGATCACCACACAGTGTGTTTACTACTACGACCTACGTCTAGGGTCGGTTATCGATCGTTTGGTTTTTTTTGATACCGGTGCCAAACCGATACTTTTAAAACGGTACCGGTGCCTAAACGGTGCCCGAACCGATACTTAAAAAAAAAAAAGAGCCACAAAAAGAGGTGGATGAGATAAAAGAATGGCTTTTTATTGATTTTTATTATTTTTTTATTATTTAAATTGAACAATTTATTACAAGTTTAAAGTATACTTAAATATATGAATATAAATAAATACTGAGCGTGTCTGTCTCTGGCTCGGCGCCAGTCAAAGCGCAAAAGCACGTTTGAATTTAAGTGGCACCGAAATGAGGCACTGAAAACTGCGTTCTGATTCGGTCCGGTACATACAGTGTTGCAAAGTCCAAGGTTTTCCAGCAGAATTGGGCAACTTCAACACTGTTGCCGCAGGCTGTTTTTCATGTCCGCGGGTTGAAGCGACCCCAATTATGTGATATTTAGCCCCGGGAATGCGAATTTTAGTAGGCAACCATGGCAAAAAAAACGATATTTACTGGAGAAGCCCCCCTGAAACGCGATTGGGCTTGTTTTGGGCTAGTTTTGAGTAGCAATTGGGCGGGTTTTGTTGTGAAAAACCTGGGTACATACCGGTTATGGGTTTCCCATAACCCAATCCTACCTACGTCTACTGACCAGCCAATAAAAATGCGACATGAAATCAACGCGACATGGCACTAAAACTTAAAAATGCTAACCTCAAGCTCTTTTCCCTTCCTGTTTCGCCACGTCATCTTTTTTTCAGCACTAATAAAAACTATAACTGCCAAAGTGTGATTTATCATGAGCTGCGTCTAAAATCGAATACTTCTCTAGTATATAGTATGCGAAAAACAGTACGCCAACAGAGTAGTATGTCCGAATTCATAGTATTCGAAAAACAGTAGGCGAAAAGTACCCGGAAGACCTACTACTTCCGGCGAGATTCTGAAGTGCGCATAAGATGGACACTTTACAAACCGATGATGCCACGTGAGACAATTTATGAATGGAGGTGATGGGACGCAACTGACGCTGGTAGGTCACATGATCATGACAACATGGCGGATGTAGTACGTCCGGATTACATTCATACTACATTCATTCGTACTATGTAGAACGTACTTTTTTAACGGTCGTAAAGTTTGTTCAAATTAAAATGTAGTACCTACTAACATAGTACGCGATTTCGAACGCAGCCCATGGTCTTTTTGTTTACCACTAGCGCATGCTAATGACGTTTTATTCTTCTATAGAAACTGGCATCGTAGCCTATGAGTCAATAGGTGTCATCATCGTACAGTCTACATGCATGTCGTACCCAAGTTTAATTTGTAATGATCTTATAGGATTGCAAAAATCGTGCAGTGTATCCCGGGCTTAAAGCAGCATAGACCACGTAACTTGCTGCTTAACTACCATAGTACGATGCATCGTTGAAGAAATCAACTAGCTTGTCATGACTGTTTCCTGAAACCGTATATTGTCGCAAATTTGTCTTCCAACCACCTTGTTTAATGATGTCACACAGGTGGTGGATAACCAGTGTTGGGAATAACGGCGTTATAGATAAACGGCGTTACTAACGGAATTACTTTTTTCAGTAACGAGTAATCAAACGAATTACTGTTTCTTCCGTTACAACGCCGTTAGCGTTACTGAGAAAAAAAAAGTGTGGCGTTACTATAATTGAGCTCACTGAAGCGGTTTCATCCGAACAGGCTCTCTGTCAGTCGGACCTGCAACGCGCGCGTGTGTGTGTGTGCGCGCGCGCGCCAGCCATGCGTGTTGGGGGTGGGTTGGGTGGTACACATAACTGATGATGATTGGTGGGTGTGAGACAAGGTTGAGGTTGATAGGTTGAGTTCACACACACACACACACACACACACCTATGACGCACACGCATATGCACAGTCAGCGATGGCAGTCCAACGACTTCAAAGGTAGTTTTCGCAAACTGGAAGTATAAGCGCTACTTTTCCCCCGTTGAGGTGAAAGGTAAAAATGTTTATGTAACGTGCAATTTATGCCCAGGAAGAAAGAGTCTCTCCACGTCGGTGGCAAGTAATTCTATTTCTAATCTAATGAAGCCTCACGTCATCACAGCCACAACATTAGTGGCTAAAAACCCAGGTGATAACGTGAGCTCCACTGCCAGAGGAGTAGTAAAGAAGTACTGATACTATTTACACAATATTTACACTATAGTAGTGATACTACTGATAATATTTACAATAATGTATTGAATTTGATAGGTGTCTCTCACATTGTCCCACAGCAACATTACAATAGTGTACATTTAATGTATAATGTTTTATAATAGCAATTTATTCTATTTAGTGTCCAATTCATTAATTTAACATATTTAAAATTGGGGGCATCCAAGTTATTTGACATATTTGAACATTTGAAAGAAAAAAAAGTAACACAGTAGTTACTTTCCCTGGTAATTAGTTACTTTTATAATTTACATTTACATTTACATTTCTGCATTTGGCAGACGCTTTTATCCAAAGCGACTTACAGTGCCCTTATTACAGGGACAATCCCCCTGGAGCAACATGGAGTAAAGGGCCTTGCTCAAGGACACACTGGTGGAGACCGCTGGGATCGAACCAGCAACCTTCTGCGTATCAGTTCAGTGGTTTAACCCACTGGACCACCATCTTATAATGATGTAACTCAGTTACTAACTCAGTTACTATTTGTAAGAAGTAACTAGTAACTATAACTAATTACTTTTTTAAAGTACTTTTTTAAAGTAACGTGCCCAACACTGTGGATAACTTATTTGAATTGTCTGTTTGAGATTGAATTTATGCAATAATTCATAGTCCCTTTCAACACATACTGTTGACTATAAGTAGGATTGCTACATGTCTACTAACTCTCATTAGAGTATTAGTAGTCTGGTAGATCAGTTGACTTGTAGTTGCAAAGTTACTTATAGTCAACAGAATGTTCAAAAGGGGCCATCAAAATAAAGTGTTACTCTTTTGCTATAAATTACAGACATGGCATCTGAGGACTAATTCTCTTTTTTTCCCTCAATTATTTTGCTTTATTTTCAGATTCAATCCAAGTCTCGCTCTTACGTACTAGGGCACATATGCACTTGCGCTCTCTTCAAAAACAGTGCTTTAAATCTTTATACAAACTAAAAGACGTAAATTAAATTTGTATTCGAAACGAAATATATAGATTGTAATGAATGTCAGCTTGCTTATTTTGATCAAGATAAGGATTTATTAATTCCACGTCATACAAACAAGAACCTATGCTTTTAACCACAGGTCGAGAGCTGCCATTCCAAACACACATCTTTGTGATGCTGTTTGTGAATGTTCATTGAAACTATGGTTTCAGGAATCACCAAATCGTTGAACTATGCTGATGACAACGAAACTTGTATTTTAGGAAACGCACCCCAATATGGTTCCCTTTCACTGACTCCCCCCCCCCCACCCCACCCCCCAATGATCAGGGTAAGTACTTCATTGCAGTAAGATTTTTACATGACATGAGCAAACCTCTTCACTCCCGTTTACATGCATTTTTCATTCGGATTATTCACTAAGAATTGGTGTTATTTTTACAGCCATTATTCATGTACACCAATGTATAGCACAAATGAACAGTAGGTGTGTTACTGGCCACTGTTTTAATCTACTTACGTTAAATGCAAAACACATTTCTTTGGATGTATTGTATTTTATTCAGTGACGTGCCTAAAATTACTTCATTTCGATGTTTTAGATGTGTGCATGTAAACATAATCTTCTCTGCATCAGTAAATGACCCTAGTGAACCCTGCCCAGGACTGACAATCTCTGAAGCCTGTGTAGAATCAAATGAGAACACAAAATGAGATGTGGTTCCTCCCTTCAAAACAGCACTGGGCTCCAGTTATATGTGCATTGAGGTGCATGCATGAGGTGCGGAGCTTAAAACACTGTCTACCAGTAAAATGGAGTCCTCATAGTGAACAGTAAGAACAGTAATATAATATTTTCTAAAAAGAATTTATACTCAAATCAACATGTCAACGTAATTATTAGTAATTATTTGGTGAGTAGCCATGTAATAAGCCAGTACATTATACCTTGCTCTCTTGTTCATTATACATTCTTGTCTTGTTTGAACTTGTTTTTTTCTTTATGGAAGCTTACAAGTGAGCTAATAAGTGAATATGTATACTCAATTATTTTCTACTGTGTTGAGCAGTCATGTAATAAGCAGGATAATTCTAGAGACTTCGCATTTTGAACTCCATCAAGGCCATAATGCTTTTTTTTTTTTTTTCATTTTTGGGTCCTAATCACTCTGTCCAGGTTTATTTAGTGATTACAATAAGGCTGTACATTATGCCTTACATAAACCCCGACAGGGTGATCAGGACCCTGATGTGAATATGATCTTCAGAAATAGCTAGTTATGGATTTCATAAAGGGAAACATGATTGGTCACACCATGACAAGTGTTATACTAAAAGAAGGAATGAAAAATAAACTTCCTGTTGAACATCTGTGTATATTAAAAATGTAAGTTTGATACTTACCCACAGTCCTCTCGCTGACAGTACTGCTGGTCTATAACTTGTTGATTTTGTGTTATGAGGATGGACTCTATAGTTGTGTTTGTCCCTGTGAAAAAGACATGAACAAAGACATAAATGGGTGAATCATTATTGTGGCCACAGCTCCATTTCATTCTGTTTTTAGGATTAATGAATGTTTTGACAAAATAGATTTATCCTAAGGAGACGTTCACAAAACGTCTACCTACACTAAGGCCATACTTTGATAAAAGTTTATATAGCCGAGTTTATATAGGGAGTAAAGAAAAAACGCTTCTAAATAAAACAATGATGGTCCATATTACAATTTTAAAATAAAAATTGTTGTTCATCTGATAATCTTGGCATGAACAGGATTTTAATCATTCAACTTACAATCAGTAGAATTTTTTAGTTTCTCTGGCAGTTTTTCTAACCACTTCTCTGGAAAGGAACAAATGAAAATGACATGAAGATGACAAAACAATATATAATAGTATATTTGAAAATTGAACGCTGCTACTGTGCCTCTGACCTTGTAGTGTTTTTCTCAGATTGATGATTGCGTGTGAAAGAAAATTATAGGGGATGGTTGTGTCTGTCAGTTGGGTGTTATGATTATGAGTTAAAGTTGAAGGACAGCAGTAGACCTCATCTGAATAAAACACATTGGAGAAATCGATGTCTGGAGGCCAGGGACCAGGAGTGGCGGTGGAGAACACTGCAAACAGTCAAGATTAAATTCACTATATAAAATAAACAATGATCAGAATGTACAGACCAATTCGCATAAGGGCTTATCACACTGTGCTTAACCCTGAGTTATAGTCTAAACTTTAACCTTGGGTAAAGGAACGTTTTAGACTTGTAATTTAAAAGCAGGGTTAGCACTGCTTTTTTACCAGGGGTTATGAAACCCTCCAGAGTAGGGTTAGCACTGCTTTTGCGGTGTTAACACATTGTGGTGCCAAACGTGTACAATGTGAATTCTGCGAAACTATGCAGTGTCAGAATATTACTAGTAGATGCTTAGCAACAGACACCCAATAAAATGCCTTATATCAATGGTTCCTAACCCTGGTCCTGAGGTACCCCCAACTCTGAACAGTTTGTATGTCTCCTTAATCAAAAATCAAAATTAGAAGGACATCCAAAATGTGTACAGTTGGTGGTGCTCCAGGATCAGGGTTGGGAGCCACTGCCTTATATTCACATGCTTTGAACAGTCACTGAAACAGTGTCTGCTGTATAAACATTAGTTTCAGTGTTTGAGGGGGAACATTTCAAATGGTAATGGAAAACATGTTTCAAAACAGAAATAGTTTATAGTACAGAAAGTCTATTCAGGGAAACAACTGATACTACAGTCAGCAATATATAATATAAGGGTGCACAATGCTAGAGTCTTTACGTCTTTATGTTTCAAGTGTGAAAATCCCTATACAGTATCACTAAATATCTACACACAGTACCTGTGGTCAGTGCTTTTGGTGTAGTGTAAGGCGGTATAACGTTGGAGTTGTTGAGACTGTATGACAAAAACATAAAGTTAAACATCACTCAAATAACAGTCAATCAAGTAGCGCTAACAGTGCAAAACAAGCATGGGAAGCAATGTAATTTAACTGAATCAAAGTGCACCAAACACATTGGTATGTATGTAGTGATGACATCACTGATGATGACATTGTACCTGTTATTGAAATCCATGTCTTCTCGTAATGTTAACATGTAGAGTGAGGTAATACAAATGACACTGCAAAGTAAAAGGACAAAATAAAGTCATAGGCAGGCCTGTCTTGTCATGTGTAGTGAAATATTCTGTCAAGATCCAGTAAAATTTAATATGGTCTCAAACTGTCCTCAAGAACTTTTTTGAAATAAATATTTCCAGTTAAATACAACAGTGTTTGTTATTTAAGATGTAAAGTCTCTAAATTGTTAATTTGGTGAGAGAATGTATTTCTAGACATACACAGTTTTTGTTCAGTGTTATATGTTGAGGGACCAATTGATTCTTTTTTGTGGTAATCATCAGCTGAGCATTGACAAATTATATTTAACAGGGAATATTTTTACTTGCAAGTACGGAGTCCCACATATAACATTCAAAGGAAAAAAAAAACAATTAGGAATTTGTTCCCACGATTTATTAATCAGTTCCCTCATTTTAGGTAAATCATGGCCACAATATATAACTACATTAAAATGAGGGAACAAATTAGTACAGCGTGGCCACAGTCTAATTAAGGCAAGAATTTTAACTACAAGGGGCCATGGCATGAAATTTGTCCCAAATTTGTCTTGATCTTTATAAAAGTTATTTGTACCATTAAAACATCCTGAGAATTTCATAGTTCACATCTGTGTATGCTTGCCTCCAGAGCAAGACATTGCACACTGGCATTCAGTTGCCTAACGGCTGACATTTGCCTACCCTGGATGTTGAGTGTCGTGTCAAAAGCAAACAACCCATTATAATAACTGACGCTGCCTACACTCGATACACTATACAGATGCGTGTTACTTTTCTGACATGCTCCACATGCTTGAGTCTGTCGACAACAGGACAAGTGGAAAAGTGAAAGAACGTTTGCATTGATGCAGCCTGTTAAATAGCTTGTTTGCGCCTCTGTACAGACTTCAGATGGATCCCAAGCGAGACAAGTGGATGATTTATTTTAATGGTGTGCTGGATCAGATCATATGTTTGCTCCGAGCATTTAGTTTTGTAAACAAGGCACAGTGTAATGGAGAGTTTGCAAAGAAACTTTGTTGAAAGATGAAGCAGCCAACTGTATTGAATATGTAATTCAATTAAATTATTTCATAAAGCTTTGTCTGTAAATGACGGTTTTCTGCATATATTTTTGTTTTTTGTGCAAAAAACTGTATTTACCTTGGCAGAGTTGAATAATAAGAGTTCTGTACATAGACCTAACATACCATGAACCTCACACACCATTGTTTCCTCCTTCATATGTAAATCTTGTGCTTGAAAAAGACCACTGAAAACCGGGTGAATCCCAACATAACACAGACTGTGACGTAACAGTCGGAATCATTAATATTTACGCCTGCCCAAATTTGCATAGCCTACCAGCCCATGTTCAAGGTCAGGCTGATTTAACGTGGACCTGAATGGCTGAATCATCAGAAGTTCCGCGGGTATTGTGAAGATGAGGACAACATAGTGAAAACGGCAGATCATAAATATTATAAATGTTATTTTCCAGGCTGTGCAGGGGATGTGAGGACTTTTCATACCCTCCCCACAGAACAGAACTGTCAACAGGCATGGTTGATGTTTTTCTATATAACCGAATTTAATTCAAAGTTGTTAGTTTGCTCTGATAGTGTCAATTTCGTTTGAAAATATGACGAAAAATGTTCGTTTGAGATTTTCTGCTTAAAGTGCCATTCAGTTGGTCTGTGTTCTGTCACGACTCACGAGCCACTTGTGCTGTTTGAGATTGTGTTTGCTGAATAACTGCACTTGTGTGAGCTACTGAAATGAGCCAATCAGAGCAGAGCTCAACATTATTATTCCGGACACTTCCAAATAAGGCAAAAACAGACCATTTCATTCTAGGGACAAATCCTAGGGTTGTAAATGAATATGTAAAACTGTATATGGAGTATTTTTGCCCTTACCAAAGCCACATACCTTCTATGTAGATATCAGAAAACAATTTAAAATATTGTATCAATGCATTCTAGGGCACCTTTAACATTATAAGTGAACCTAAAAAATTACCCCTGTAATGAATAGATATCACCATACTTTCTCCAGCTGTCTAAAGACATTGCATTAAGACAATTGTTTTGTATAACAAGGTTTCTGAAATGTTTCGTTTCATTATGCTATAATGAGGCTTTATCTAATTAAATATGCAGAAATCTGAACCCCAAAAATCTAACGTAGCCATGAATTGGTAAGTCGTGGGGGAAAACAAAATCTTAATTTGTGGCCTAAATATCGTTATGTGTGTATTTAAGAAGACCGTCTCACCAAAGAGCCATGGTTGTTACTAGCATGATGATGCTAGCTTGGAATACTCTATGTTGAAGACAGTGATGATATCTCCCACAGAAGTAGTTCTGGAAGAAAAATATGATGAGCAATCACATTCGTCACATTCATTGTAGAAAATGATAAGAAATGTGATGTTGATGTTCACGTACTTTGCTAGGCTGCAGTGGCGGTGACTTTGGTGATGGAAGTTTTGAATGAGGTGTGTTTTTCATGTTGATTTGCCTGTGACACAAATATTTCAATAGAATGACAGATTTCAGATGATTGCATGAGAGCACAAACATCACAAATCACACATATTCATGAAAACTGCAACAGTGCAAGTTCAAGTTTGCATTCAAACTGGAATATCAGCAGTCAGAAATGATGGATCTAAAAAAATGTATATGATATACAGTAAAAAAAAAAAAATGGTTTGTAAAACATGTTCCTTCTTGATTTAGATTGACTAAAGGGAACTTCAACTTCATCACTGCCATCATGACTCTCATGACCTCAAACTGCTCTTTACAGCTCGCTTATGACTGTGTTATGACTTCTAGCCACAACTTTTCTTCTCCGTTTTTAGTGTATTTCTGTGGCAGAATTACAGTGCCACATACAGGTCTGGCATGTATACTACACTGTTTTGAGTCGGTTTCAGTGGTTTCGTGTGTACGCAGATATTAATTGAGACGAGGGAAAAAAGATTGGACAGGGAAAGCTCTGGCTTCATGTGGATGTGGCCTAAGTTCCTCTTTGTTCTCTGTTCAGTTGTCGGTTTTTGTTAACGCATATGCTAAGTTTGGTTTTGTTTACCTTCTGTTAATAAAGCCTGTTAATCTTACTCGTCTTCATCGTGTTCGTGTTTACACCACACTTTGCCATAGTGTGACAATATGATACTAATTAAGATACTAGCAGTATTATATTTTTATTAATAAGTTGGTAAGTTAACATTTATTTTATTTCAAGTAACAAATGTTTTAGGGTTATTTTTAACCATTTAGTTTTAATTGTATTATTTTGTTTAACTATAATAAACTCTAATAATGAGATGAATCAGGTCTGTTAGGGTGTGTTCACACTTGGCATGTTTGGTTCGATTAAAGCAAACTGGTGTGGTTCATTTGAATAAGCGTGAACGCTGCCATCTGAACCCCGGTGCGCACCAAACAAGCAGACTGCGGAAAAGATTGGTCTCGGTCTGCTTTCAAACTAACTCTGGTGCAGTTTGAATGAAATATGAACGCATATAAAGGACAGAATGCTCAAGTATACCTGTTTTTACTCCTCATATTCACGATGTTGCCCATCACATTTCGGTACAGGCTACAGAACCGCGTCTTCTCGCTGCAAAGCTTCGTTTCTGTGTGTGTCGGAGGGATTCCTACCACTGTTTTGACTCCTTTACTCATTTTATAAACTCTTCACAAGTTCTCAGCTGGTCAAAATTCCATCATACGTACATGCATACAAAGAGCGCATTCAGCCCAGAACACAGCATTGTTTTGGATGTTTGTTAAGTTCCGTTGCAAAATATGTTTTTTTTTTTTTTGTATCTTTAGGTTTGGTCTTTAAAATGACCGCTAAGCGAACCAGGACTAAATGTATTGTTTTCTTTTTGGTCCAGACCAAAAGAACTACAAGTGTGAACACACCCTTAGAAAATATGTGGACCCCAGGAAACACAGAAGCATGGACTTCCATGTGTGTTGAGAAAATGGGAAAGAAACTTGGGGAAAGAGCATCTGAGAGAGAGAAATACTGTGCAGAGAAGTTAAAAAAAATCCCATACCCTTTAGCAGGAGGGCCGCTGTTGGAGCGCATGCTTCCCAGCGTCTTCAATTTGGCCAGGCGAGTGTTCCAGACCTCAAGCTCTTGAATACGAGTCTCAAGGTTATCTGTGAGTTTACACAGCTGCTTCACAGCACCCACGTTCTCCATAAAAATCTGCTCCTTTAAAGAAAAAACGACCAAAATTACTTTACATACTGTCTATATATAGAAATATTTACTACAATTAATAACAAGTATCTGGCAGACTTACTTTGTCCACCATAAGAAAATGATCGATCTTCTCCCCGTTTATGCAAGTGATATCACCCATTTCTCTCACAGCCGAAGGCAGAAGTTCTCTGACTTCCTGCGCTATGATTCCTAATCAAAGAGAGATGGAGGATGGTGAGAATCTGTCTTCAGAACATCATTTTATTTAAAGTGCAGTGTATGCACTCATTTAGGTTGTACCTGTTTCATGATGTTGGTCAATCCCCATCCTTGAGGCAAACTCTGGTTTATAATCATACTCCACAATTCTCATCTGAGCTATCCTCTTAAGCTGCTCTGTTGAGTCCACCTACAACATTGCAGACACAAGATATAATTCCTTTCAGACATACAGTCTTTACTAGTAAATTACAGTTTAGAGAAAATTTTCACACATTTTGTCATGTGTAAACAGGACCTTTTCAAAAATACTGGTAAATCAGTTTTCCAGTATGGTAAAGCAATTTTCCAGTATGAGAGGTTGTAACATTACCAGTAATTTAACGTTATAATGATATTTGTCAACAAAGAATAGGATTACCAGTATGAGCCTGGACAAGGTTCGAACATGCTGATGTAAGAAGTCTGCTTTAAGCCAATCATAAAGCTCTGTCAAAGCTGTTTATCGCTGCTTTTCTATGTAAATGTGCTAGATTCTTCAGCACTGCTTCTAGTTATCATTAAGTACTATAGTAACTGCAGTATTATAGTATTACTAATTTACTAGATTTAATGTGTAAAAGTGGCAAATGTGTTGCTACTTATATATAAGGCAAGGCCCCGGTTACACCTGCTAATATCATGTGTCTCAAATGTGCATCCTGGTCTCTGATTTCAGTACTATTCTCGAGAAGGTGGTTAAAGGGATAGTTCACCCAAAATGAAAATTTTGTCATAATTTACTCGCCCTCAAGATATTTGGAAGAATGTTTGTAACCAAGCAGATCTTGGCAGCCATTGACTACCATATTATTTTTTTCTCCACTACGGTAGTCAATAGCTGCCAAGATCTGCTTGGTTACAAACATTCTTCCAAATAGCTTCCTTTGTGTTGAGCAGAACAAAGAAATGTATACTATTTTTGGGTGAACTATCCCTTTAATATCAGGTGTAAACAGAATCACTTTTGGGAGGCAATCCATTTAGAAAACCCATTAACACTGCTGTCTTAACCTTAATTGAATGTCATCTTGCTCAGTTTCTTTTTGTATTAACTATCAGAGAGACACACTCACTTCCTGAATGTTTTGTTTGGCCCTTCTGTCTGAGGGATGCATGACGTTGCCCATTATCTTGGCGTTCCCACAAACCACCAAAGCCTCATCGGGGCTGTCTGTGTTGATGCCGATCCTCCCGTGACACACCACAGACTCTGGGTTCTGTCCTCTTTGCCAGAGCACTTCACTATCATTCTCAAACTGACCTGGATTGGAGGCCTTTAGATGGAGAGATGAAAAAAGTTGAAGAACCACTTCGTCGAGACACATTGAGTTTGTCTCAATCAGCTTCCTAGGTCATGAATCTGTATATCACGTACACACATTTGGGCACTGGTAAGGACAGTAAGGACCCCGACTCACTACACATTGGGACATTGATAACTCTATTTCCAGCGACATGACCATGTCCTCATTGCACATCATCACTACAACTGATATCTTTCTGACATTGTTTAATGCTATTAAATTATGAAAATACTTTGCTTATTATATATATGTGCAACATTTCAGCCATAAATAAATTATGTTAGCTAAATCGTTCATTATCTGTCTATCGATGTATATTTATGCTGAAATGTTTCACGCTTCAGAACTTCCGTTAATGAAACATAGTGAGCATCGATGCACCCTGGATTTCACAGTGCATCGTGGGACTTTATAGGGAGCTAATTTTTCAGTGCACTGGTAGAACTGTGCAATTGAGACCCATTGTCAAGGCCAACGGAAGGTTTCCAACACTAAAGCAGCAATTCTTAGAATTCATAGCAGGATATGTTTGTGCTATATATTATGTCAGTAAAGTAGTCTGTTATTATTTCTTCTGGATACATAAAAGTTTTGACCACAACTCTGTGAAAGTATAAGATGGATTCTTACAAGGATATTTATTGCTAGATACGTAATTTAGTTGTCTTTTAATTCTTAAGGACTGCAGTCCAGCTCAGGATTACCGTACAACAGCAGGAAGACTTACCCTGACGATAATTTTTTCAGAAACTCTAGCAACCAACAGGAAACTTTCTTCTTTCACAGTAGCATACAGACCAACCACCATCATAAAGTACCTATAAAGCATAAACAGTAACGTACAGTACAGACAGTTACCATTAAATGATCAAATCTATAGGTAGTATCGAAGCTTTCAGCCAATACATTTCACGGATGCAAACTCATCATGAGTGAAATTGGTAACAAAGATGTGTATTGCCAAACCACATGTAACAATTTGTCCCCCCAGACATTTTTGAGAACTTGCAAATGCCTTGGTGGAAGAGTGGAGTAACATCTCACAGCAAGAACTGGCAAATTTGGTGCAGTCTATGAGGATGAGATGCACTGTAGTACTTAATCCAGCTGGTGGCCACACCAGATACTGACTAATAATTCTGATATTGACAAAATCTTAGTGACGAGCGGTGACTTCTTTAACCAGGTATGTTGGGTGATGCATCATGTCAAAAAATACTCCTGATGCAGAAACATTAGATGGGTTTACAATAAACAAAACAAAATAACAGAAGAAATAATGGAAAGAACCTAGGTTTATTGCCTACTTACAATTTACATTTAAAGTGTTTATTACAAATAAATGACTAAATGCAAAAATTGAATACATGTAAATGAACACAAAATTGTGTTGCATTAACAATCCTTTGAAAATATTTACCTGTTGAGACACACCTTCACTAGCACCCATAAGCAATATTATATTCATGCAATACCAGAGGCTGCAGTTTCAGAACCGCAGTTCTAGGACCGCATTTCTAGGAACCTAGTTTTTTGCAAAAGCGCCACCAAGCCAATCCTACAAATGCGGTCCAAAATCTGCAGGAATTCCATTCTTTTACATACATTCCATAAGAGCTTGATTGTGATGTTTGAGTTGAGGGAGGCGCGAAATTTGCAAAATATGCTGTATACTAGGTGCCACCAGTCCCAGAAACTACATACTACATACTCTTTACCAGTTTTCGTGAAAGGTTTTCATAAAAAAAAAATAGAGAAAGCAAAATACTGTGAAAATAGTTTCAGTTCTGACTTTTTCTTTTGATTTGGTCTAGTTAGTTTTGTATCAAATACAACAGACGTTTCCACCGTGGGAACCTTCAGGTGGTTCTTGGTGTGTTTCAACCACAGGAACTGGGTCCCCCTTAAATTTTCCCCTCAAAATGGCCCTGCTTGCTAGGTAGTACTTTTTCAAAGTTCAGGAACTTTCAGGGGGGGGGACTTGGGCGCTGAACATGCTGATTGGTTGAGTTCATGCAGCATTTTATTTCAGCCTTAAAGTCTGTTGCGGTGCATGCAGCAAGAGTTGTTTACTATTCGAATCAACAATGGAGTTTAAAAAACACGACTGACGATTAGGTTCAGGCTTTATTAAGCTTATATGTGGAGGACGAAATCCAGTGGGAACTGGAAAGTCGCGCGCAGTCCTACATCACCTGACTAATCTTCATGATACTTTAGACCGCCATAGAAACACCGACAGCAGATGGTCTGAGAGAAAAAGAATTGTTCCAGGTAATTTCGGTGGAAACGGTGTTAATGTAATTTTCATTGACAATGACTGGTACTGGTACAGTGATTCATAAGCTCGCTATTTGATTCTGATCTTCATTCAATTCAATGTAATATCAATTAAGTACATGTTAATATTTCTCAATTTTTAAATAAATCAACTAATGTTGTAAACTATACAGGGAACAGCTTGTAAGTAAATTATTAAAGGGCAAAATTAACAACTGATTTGTTTACAATTGCATATAAGCCAGTGACTGTTTACAAGCTGGTAATCCTCTGTAAAGTCCTGGTTATCTGGATGGTTCTACAAATTATCTTATCAGATTTTCCTGTGGTGTGAGGTGTGATTAGTGATTGAATCTGCTCGTGGAATGTCGGGCCGCACTGATCTCAAAGTGTTTAATATGTTGAATGTTTATGATCAGAAATCCTGTTGTAAATCAGTGACTCAGGAATCTGATCTGATTTTTAAAAATTTTTTAGTGTAGGGCAGCTCTAAACCAAGTTTATAAATAAATAGGAGCACAAAGGAGTAATTAACTGGATTTAGTTTACACTGTGTATGTATATCAGAAGTCATGTTAGACTTCCATATTGTCCATCATTTTGATTGAAAACCGTCATAATCTATTGCCGTCATTTTAATTTTTATATTTTAATGATTATAAGCCATTTAATAGGCTCTGTTTTTGTTCACATTTTTTATTCACAAACTTACATGACAAGCATATAGGCTAGATTATGCATTTATATGCATCCCACCCTGAAGAAGGCTGTCTGTGCCGCTACGCGTGGGTTGCTTTTTTCCCCATGTCTTTTAAATTTTCAATAATGAAATAGCCAGTAAAATAAAGGCTTTTTTAATAATTTGAAGAAGAGTGCCTTGGATTTTCTTTTTTCCATATGCATTTATTTATTTATAAAGAGAAAGTTGAACAGAGACTGTGGGTCACTTTTCAGGTTTCATCATGAATGTTTGAGCTTCGTGCTTTGTAACTTTTGATTTGAAACAAATTCTCAGCTTTCAAATTCTGTCCATTTTATCACAAAATTCAAACAATAAATAACATTTTGGCACTTTTTAATGTGGTGCACGAGATTACTGTAGTGCCTCATTTCAAGGGAAGCGGGAGTGAACGCGATCATCCCTTCCTCTTTACTACGTTACAGAACTAAATAAACATGAATGAACATCAGAAAACACGTTGAAAGATCGATACAGTCCAACTTACCGAGATCCGCATCATGAATCTCATGTAATCTCTCAATCAGTGTTTCAACCACAGAAAGACGTCAATAAAGCAGCTTGCAAACAAGGGCTGCATCCGAAATCGCATACTTCCCTACTATATAGTAGACGAAAAACAGTATGTGACAAAAGAAGTATGTCCGAATTCCCCGGATGACCTACTACTTCGTTTGGGATTCTGAAGTGTGCATACGATGGACACTTTACTAGCCACGGGAGAGGATTTGTGAATGGAGGTGAAGAGACGTAACTGACGCTGGTAGGTCATATAAGGGCAGCATTTACTGTGAACTGATCAAGCTGCTCTGTGACACTGAAAACAGAATCATGACCCATTTTGGATCCAAAATGGTGAATTTTACAGAAAGGTAACAAGATTGCATCCTTAGAGATCACTCCAAAAGACCTTTGTTTCAGTAGTCTAGAGATAAACTCATCAATAAATCTTTTTAAAAGTTGTGTTTGGAAGATTATTCTCCTTAAAGGATCTAAGAATCACAACAGATAACTGAAACGAAAAACCTGGCCAGAAATCAAGAAATATTAAGGATTGGCCTGCACAAGGGAATGTTGTATATCTAATAAAACTGTACACAAAAGTGCTACTTTGGTTAGTCCAGATCTCCCTAGATCATTGTAGGTAACCTGTTGTTTCTAACTGTTAAAACTCTGTATGCCCAAATGTTAGACCTTCAAAAGAACTTTATTTAGCAAATCGGACCACACTTGCATTCAGAGATTATTTGTAACTAACCTCTGATCGGGATTGGGTTTGCCCTTTTTCCTCATGTTATTTGCCGTAGTTTCACCGAAGTGTAAGCGTCCTAATGTCACCTTGGTGATTCTGTCTCCTGGCAGATTTACTCTAAAAGAGATTTTACAGCAGAAAAACAAAAACAAATAAATGACACATTCTAAATGTTTTTCCACATGCTTCATTTTAAGTATCCTGACACTCACCTGACCGGCAGGAAAGGCTTCTTGCTGCGATCGGACTGAGACTGCTCGATGGTGATGAAATGGTTTTGTGCGTCAAGCTACAAAAAGGTTTCAAGCGTCAAACAAACCATCAGCATTCAGAACATAAATGTTTCCATAAGGTTTTTGGCCATGTTGTCACTACCTTGACCCCAAACACCTTCACGAGGAAGCTCTCCACGGGCATGAGACCTGCTGGGGTTCTGACAAATCTGGGATCTCCAACCATCCCTATGTGAACCGTCACCTGGAAGTGGTTCTTCTTTTGACACACAAAGGCTTCATCAGCTGTGGAGTAGCTGAAGCCCTTATCGGTGTCCACATGGTAACCTGGAGGTGGTCTACACAGAAAAAAGGGCACAGTATAAGATGTCTGCTAATGATCAAGTAGGGGTGTGCAAATGAGCAAATGTGCAGTTTCTTTTTGCAAATACCAGCAGATATTCCAAATGTGATATTGATTTTATACAACAGTTCAATAAACATTGAGTTACATTTTAGGCACAATATTGTATATTCTCTGCTTTTGCCCAAAATAGTTGTAAATAAAGCTATAGTAGAACTGTTGTGCGTCTCTCAGTAATACACAGTGATGTTTCGCTCCTGAATGAATCAATGATTCAATGATCCATTCATTAAGACAGTCACTGGCTGCATCCAAAATCACATACTTCTCTACTATGTAGTAGGCGAAAGTACCCGGATGACCTACTTCTTCCGGCAAGATTCTGAAGTGGGCATACGATGAACATTTTAAGGTGACAGAAGAGGATTTATGAATGGCAGTGAAGCGATGTAACTGATGCTGGTAGGTTAAGCATGATAATGACAACATGGCGAATGTAGTATGTTCAGATTACATTCATACTACACACATTAGTACTATATTGAACATAGTTTTTTAGCGACCGTGAAATAATTTCTTATTCAAAATAAGTACCTACTCAAGAGAGTATGCGATTTCGGATGCAGCCACTTCTTTTCTGAATGAATCAGTTTAATAAATGACTCACTTATTAAAAGAGTGACTTGCCACCACCTACTGGCAATATATGTATTTTAAGTCATTTTAAAGGCTATTGTTCGCTTAGGTCTATTTTAATTACCACAAAAAAAAGAAAAGAAAAGATGGTTAATTTCGAAGAATCGTCAGGTTCTTGATACTAGCTACTCACAGTGTTTCAGATCTGCTGTTGTGGAGAGAGCACCACTGACTGAGCTGATACTGGTCCCATGTGAGCAGCTGGTGCATACTGCCCGTTGGACTTCCACCAGTAGCATCACTGTCATAAGACTGTGCTTCATAGGATCCACTCTCTGGACCTTAATACAACACAGATATTAGGCAAAGACATACACAAAATTATATGTATAGGCTGGAATATACTACATGATTTAACTGCAGTCTACACAAGCTGATGCTAGCTGCAGAGAGTCAGAGGCAATGTTCAAATTTTGCACAGTCTGAGTTGACACATTTCACAGAAAATCACATAGTGTATGATGGTCACAGACTCAGATTTTTAAGCTTCAGAATAATATATCCATCCAGTCAATGGATATAAAACATGTTTAATATTTTGACATGTAACATTCTATAATTTAAGGTACATTTCACATCAGCAGAAAAGTGTAAAAACTCAATAAAACTATTGGTTTCAGTTTACAGTATTATTTTAAACTACTTCTAAGAATGTTATTTTTGGCAGATATTTGTGCAGAATTCTCAGCACGGTCACTGAGGACAAAAACGTTTTTATCATAAATCTTATCTTTTTGATAGTTTTAATAATGTCATCCAGAACTCCAGTCCATGTGGATGTAAACTATACCCTGAAAGAGTATCAAAAGCAGCAGTCTAGATATTTAAAATGTAAATATCAGTCAAAACATATTTGACTATGACAGTAACATAGTTGACGCAAGTAACATAGTAGACAATTTCACAATTTTGCCTCACAATTTCAATGGCAGGCCTTGTCTGGCCAACCAAATGTTATTTTCTTGATCAGAAATCAGAACAAATTGCAAACCATTATGCACCCAACATATTTAATGGGCAATTAGTATACTTATTGACAATGGGTCATTGGTGATAAAATATAGAAAACAATTAAGAGGATATTTACCATAATGTGTTAAAAAATATCTGCTGCAGAAAAAAAATGACCACATGATGCTAATAACAACATGGTAAATTATTTTTTAGTGTTTGGTTACTAACAGTTGACAGGATTTTTGCACACATTAATAAAATAAAATGTTTTCTTATTTGAAAGAACATTCAATTTAAACTCAGTATATTTTTCTAAGGTATTTAGATTGTAGAAATTCATGTAATATTTAATAATATTGACTTTAACATTTTATATCTATTTTGAACTCAAGACCCCACTCACTTCCAAAAGTGGACATTGCAAAAAGTGTAATGGACATTTTAAGCAAACTGAAAAACAGAGTGCATAACATATCAGTGTGAGATTATAATATGCATCCTCTTAATGGATGAAGTATGATATTACTGAAAAAAGAAAATATATATATATATATTTTTATAAAATTATCATCAATGGACTTGAAATGTACCCTAAATTATAGAATGACCCGATCATTTTTGTTATCGATAATTTGTCATGTGTCAGAGCAACAAGTGTCAGACTTGTGTTTTGAAAAAAGAAAGTCTGGTTTAGGGCATAATACCCAGTTTTTCACTGTAACAATTTACAAAAGTGTTAAAAATGCTTAGGGTTCAAATCTGTTCAGGTTTTGAAAGTTGCGCTGTGTAGCCTTAACAGAGGAACGTTTCCTTTGGAGCGTCTTTACACTGTCACCGCTGCAGAGTGCTGTGATTGCCTCTTCACAACGTTATTGGTTTGTCTTTTAATCTCTTTTTTTTTCTAACGTTACAAACTGTTTTACTGATTTATATAACACATCAGATCTCCCTCATAAAAGCAGCATTATATGTATTTTATAGCATTTTACATAGGATCTGACCAATATATTGCAGAATGTAATGCCACCAAGCAACATTTATAGACTGGTCACCTCAAATTGGACTAAAATGTTCAGTATATGATGTAATACTCACAAAATGAAGGTTTGGCCCAAACCGGGTCAGCGCACATGTGCTGTTCTGTGTGCCCCTCAAAAGAGTTTGACCTTCTTCTTTTCTTATTTTTGTGTAAGGAATTTCTGTTAAAGCAAGCACTGCAGACTGTGAATATACTGAATAAACTGCATAATGAAGCACAACAACACATGCTGAACACGTGTCTTACCCTACGTGTTGGTCGTGTTTTGGGGCCATGTAAGGGTACACGGTCTCTGGGTGCATAGCATGGGGCACACATGAAGAGGTCGTAGCAGCATTAACTTGCATTTGTCCAGCTGAAAGACCCATCGGTGAGCACTGAGCATACTGAGGGATACCATGGATGGGTGCATTATTGGACGTGGTTGCCTGTATGTAACTCTCAGCTGTGTTGAGGGTGTATTGAGGTACCGAAGCAGGTGAAATGGCTTTGATGTGGTTCCCAAGAGTTCTGCCAACATCATACATGATTCCTGCTGCACCACAGTGTTCTTGTTTTCTGTCTTTAAAGGGACAAGATGGAGGGAAGGAGTCTTCTGATTGGCTATACATGTCTCGGCTGCTTTGTTCAGTAGACCATCTGGAATCTGGTGCAAAAACAGATGACTATAACAAAAGGGGTTTAACTCTTTCACCCGCAATTGACAGAATTTTCCATAATTTATGAGACAGCGCTTCCCCTCCATTGAGGGAATTTTCCGGCTTTCCGTGTGGTAGGGGGCACTATTACGCATCTTCTGAAAGAGTACAGAATCTCTGGATCAACACAGGCGAAGAAGAAGCAGAAACAAGCGACAACATATGTAAAATAATGCGATCATCAATTGATTAAACAGCATATAAATTAAAACGGTCTTAGCATATTGAATGAAATGTTGACCCTGGATGAGTCAACAATAATATAGCCCTCATAGGACTGTGAAGCTTTTGGGGGTGTTGATGGACTCAATCTACTCCATCCATGTTTTGATTATCGTTCTGAATCTGATCCAGATGTAGTTTTTGACAAAAATGTAATTTTCTCAGATTTTTTTTATGAAACTTACCCACATTGAAGTGTTGATAAAAAAATTAAGGCATGAAGCTAGAATAAAACGTTTTGTTTTGTTTAAGAGAATATATATTGTCTTTTGATATATTGCATGTTCAGATGTTTATAAAACATAATATTCTGGGGGCCATGAAACTTTTGTGAAAATGACCAAAATGCTGGAACTGGCTGGCAACTTTTTTCAAAAACGCTGGCAGGGAAAGAGTTAAGAACTTTGAGGTTGGGATTTTAGATTGGAGAAGACTTCACCTGGTATTTGTGGTGGAGAACTACGTTCTGATCCTGAATCTGGTGGTGACTCGGGTAACATGCTAAGAAATTAGAAAAACATGTACTAAGAAGAACAAATAACCATGTTTTGATGTCAAATTGTCATTAGAGGAGATTAAGTGGACTTTATTTATTATGTTTTAACTAGAATATCTGAAAGAACTCACAAAGTAGGATCTGTCTCATTGCTCAAATACTGCTCCAGAATACTGGTGTCTACCACAGCACTCTCCAACACACCACTCACATCTTGTCCTGATGAAAAAAAAAATGTGTTGAATGCGGTAACTTTGATGAATGAGGTGCTAAAGCAGCTCAAGACCCAGATTTCAGGCTGCAGCGAGCTCTGGGGTTATGCTACAAATCTGCTATTTAAATTGATATACTTTTGTTAATCTTTAAAATATAAAGAGATAGCAAGCACAATCCATATTACTCCAGTGGCTTAATACAAGTCTTCTGAAGATAAACGATTGCTTTAAATGATGAACCGAATTAATTTAGGCTTGTATTCACTCATTGAATTCATCTCTCGAATCAAGCAAGCACATTTGAGCTTCAATTTACCATAATATTAAAGAGCACCTATCATGGAATTTTGAAATTTACCTTTCATGTAGTGTGTAACATAGATCTAAGTGAACAAAAACATCCTGCAAAGTTTGAAATATGACAGTGCACCGTATATATAGTTATTTTCTTTCAAAAGTAAGAGTCGACTCTGAGTCATTTTTAAGAATCGTTAGAAGACCGAAGCTTTTTCTCTGACTAGGTGACGTCAACTTGTCAAGTTATTTGAATACGATACGCCCACTTATTATAGGCTCATATTACAATCAAACGGTACCGACGCGGTTTTCATATTCATAACTCCTGACACATATTAACAAATTACTGTCACTATAAGACTTTGATGGGCGTTCCGTTTCCGAAAATATCTGCACAGACTATACCAATCACAACTGACTGGGTCATCGAACCAATCACCGCAGATTAGCGTCACGTAAAGGCGGGGTTTTGAAAAGTGAATCACTAAAGGAATCATTTGAGAATCGCTGTCAAAACAGGTAAAAATAAATGCATATTATAAGAAAACTAAAGTCTTTTTTGTCATTGCATGCATGCAAAACTGTTGTTGGGGACTTCTAAAACAATATTTGGAACATTTTAAATGCCATAATAGGTGCTCTTTAAATAACTGGAAGTGGCTGGCAACATGGGCCGGTTGCACCATAAAATGTGCCTTTATTCCTGTGTACCTGTTGCCCCATAGACAGTTCTGCGTCTGAGACTAAATCTTATGCCTAGTCACAGGTATGTGTAAAGGGACTTGTTCAGACAGGATTAGTTTTTAGGATTCCTGTCTGTGAATTAATTGTTACTGTGCACGTGAACTGTAAAGTTTATAGTCAATTCAATCAGTATGTGTGATATAGCAATCATTAAGATGGGTGTGTCTACTGAACACTACCAAAACAAGTAATTAACCTAACACAAAATATATTATTCTTTATGTAACTATCATAGACTGTAAAAAAATATGGACGTAGTGTCCGTGACGTCACCCATAGGATTCTGATGAGCCGTTCTGAAGCGCAAAGTATGGACGAGATGGCCGTTGCCATCTTGGCAGCGCGTCACTCCCGGATAGCAAAAAATGGGCAAAAAGGCGGGACGTGGGCGGAGCTGAAGTGATGTGATGACTAACAGACAGCAGATAAATGGCTATCCACCTGTCACTCGAAGTGGCCACGCCCTTAATTATGCAGCACTTTAATGCTTTATATGATGTAAAAATTCACCCCCCTCACATTTGTCATGAAGGGCAAAATTAGCCGTATAGACCAAAACCACAATTTGTACCAGGTTGTAAACATGTTCTAATCTGCTGTAAAGTTGGACATTTTAACATGGAATGAGATTATGCTCCCTTCTGGAGCCTGTCCCTAGCGGCCAGTCAATGAATTGCAGTATATGTCACTTCCGTATTGGCTTCAAGAGAAACTGCGGGAGGTTGCCGCTTGGTAACTATGCAGGAAATATTAAATATGAACATATATCTGGATTTGCAGAAATCGTATACCATGCATCATCTTGGTCAAGTTGGGACATTATTTGTTCACAGACTTATTTTCATATTCATTTCATTCCATTGTTCCTATTTTTCTCATTTCCTGTGTTTAGTTCCTGCTTCCTTGGTTGCCTTCATCGGTGTTAGTTTTGGTTTTCTTTGCCCCTTTGTTTTAGTGTGCTTTACGGTGTTCCAGAGTTCTTTAATAAATACACCATTCCCAAGTAGATCCTCGCTTCAATTTGTCCTCCTTTGCAACCACACTGTGACAGAAGAACAAAACCAAAATGGATCTAGCAGCAGTACAAATCCTCATTTAGTAGGGACCATTCCCTCGAGGACCACACACATGAGTTTCTAGAACTGGCTTACGTTGTGCACTACCCCAACGAGTCCCTGCACTTTCTATTATGTTGGACTCAATGGGCAGATGAAAATGTTTGTCCTGAAACAAGTGTCCAAGGCTGATTCAGTGTCTGTCCTCAACCAGTTCCTACCCTTATGCAAACTTCTTTTTGCTCCACTGGTCCGGTCCGACTGCGTAGATTCCTCAGTTCCATCCGGGGCCCTAGACCTTCCTCCTCCTTCCTCTTCCAATGGTTTTGTACAGTCCGCAGGCCATAACTCTTGTTCCACTGACATGACCACGGTTTCCTGGCTAGCCACTTCCACCATGGCCTTCTGATTTAAGCCTAAAAGCTCCGACCCTCCGCCTCCACTTCGGTCCTCCGAATCCATGACTCAGTTAAGTACTTTAATATTACTAAATGCAGGTTTGTAACCACACATACATGAAGAACCTCTCACAATACACAGAGGATCTGATCCAGAGACCAGCTTTCAAAGTCCACCATTCCCAACAAAAGTGCTGTATCGACTGACACTTCTGACAAAGCCGGGGCGGCAGTGGCTCAGTGGTTCATGTAGGTTGTCTACAAACCGGAAGGTTGGTGGTTCGATCCCCGGTTCCACCTGACCAAGTGTCGAGGTGTCCATGAGCAAGACACCTAACCCCAGCTGCTCCCGACGAGCTGGATGGCGCCTTTTTTTAAATTTACCATTTACAAATGTCCCGATTATGGACTGTGAAACGAATCTCTGAACAGACTGAAAGAAAGCACTGATGATGTTGATGCAAACACAAACAATCAGTACAAGACTGAGAGAACTTCACAGCAGGCAGAAACTGATCAGCCACAACATTAAAACCACCTGCCAAATAAAGATAATCCTTCAGACCAGACAACTTTCTTCTGTTGCTCCATGGTTCCGATGCCCATTATAAGTGCTTTTGGTGGTGGACAGGGGAAAAATCATCATTTGCTTGTCTAGCCATCACTATTTTGCCCTTGTCAAAGTCACTCAGATCTTTGCCCACTTCCAACACATAAATTCAAGAACTGACTGTTCATTTCTGCATAATATACCACACTCCTTTATTATAATAGGTGCTAGTGTAATGATATAAATGTTAATTCAATTCCCCTGTCAGTGATTTTAATGTTGTGGCTGATCAGTGTATAATAAAACCAACACACGTTGTACAATAATGAAATACGTTTAAATTCTAGAAATTATATACTGTATACAAACAGCAAGGAGACAGTGAATGGGCCTTGATCTGTTTGCTCTTCTGACTTGTTTTATAGATCTGTGACCTTGAACTATATAGTAAACTGTACCTTAATACTGTATAGATTACAGCCGCCTACATTATATGATTGCAATGCTTAGAAATGCCACGAAGACCATGTAAAACACAACCTAAATACTAACATTTGTAGGTCTTTATCTACAGTTTTTTGTTTGCATAGAATAATAAATACATAAATTCCTGGTTTGTAACCAGATTTCAGAGATAATTGCTGGTATACAATTTTTATACACTGACACACATTTTAAGAAACAAACAGTTAGTTTCCAAATATTCAATTACATATCACAGGAAAGATTTTACTTACTGACTTCATAGATATATTTTATCTTATATTGTGCAAACCCAAACGATTATTTCAAAATAATATTTTTACATTGAATAAATTTAGGAACATGTACTGTATTACTGTATGTGTATTATTTACACTATGTAAGAACATGAATTACGCATTAATATATTTCATATAGCATTATTATGTTCATTTATTTATGGTTTGACTAAAAGACAAATAAAACATGAAAATCTGGTCTGAGGTAAATCAGGTGAATGTTGTTTAGGTGTCTTACCATTAAAAAATTGCTGTAGTGCCTCATTTTCCCCAAGAACATCCATTTGATCAGCTCCGGGTCTCCTGAATTTCTTTTAGTGCTGCTTATTCCAAACCAACCACTGTAAAAGCATTGTGTGAAAGACACAGGATAGGTTGTATCTTAGACATGGAGAGATAGCATGAACTTACTCAAATAATCGCTTTATCTTTTCCCAATTCCGAGAAACTGAGAAAGATCGACAGCTTGTTTGTGTCAAGCACATGACAGCAGATTCCTTTTTGTTGTGCTTCTAATGTAATGCGAAAAAACACAATTGTATGATCTCACACAAAGTGCATTCAGTTTAGACTGATCCACCTGAAAATATAACACTTTTCAATAATATTGCTGTAATCACTGAGAAGCATCAAATATTGTTGAACATTTTAAAGTCAAAATAGAACAAAACTAAAAATGTACGCCATGTTGACACAGGCTCACAGGGATCATGGCCTGGAATGGCGGCAGCCAGTTTTGCTGATCTGACTGTGCGCAAACTACACATATACATCTGATTAACAGAAATGGCCACTTAAGAGAATACTGTACTTATACTTCTTAATGTAATGTAGGTGTAAATCCAATTTCAATTTCTTTTTTTCTTCCAGTTTATACAAATAAAAGGTTCTACCTTTTCCCCCAAAATGTAGATGTCCGTTCTTTTGGTTTCGACCCATTAAAGTGAGCAGCTCAAGTGTAATCCATCAGTAACTCCAGATATACCACAGATAGATGGTCTTTACTGAAGGCTCCTATATATTCCTACATTAAAATAATAATGAATAATGTATAAAGAAAGAGAAAAAGAGGTTCTTATTCATTGAAAATGGCAGCTGTGGCGCAGTCTTGCATGTACTTTGTTCACTGACCTTAGAGGCAAAATCCACCCACATCCGAGCAAACACCTGTAGGAGGCCATAAAGGAAGCTTTCCTTTATGAGGTAATCGCACACAGACATGCGGTGAGATGGGTGTGTTTCTGTGCAAATAGATCAATGATATCCTGGACCCTGTGGATTTGACAGGAACAAATAATGGAGCAAAACATTGCTTCAATAGCATTAATAATACGATGAGAGAAACACTTATACTTAATATTTGTATATGGACCATATTCAAGAAAGAATTCTCATGTTTATATAGTTGCCATCATTAGCGGTTCTGGCTTTTTTGGTGTCCTATGCAAAATCAAAAGTTTGTGCATTACAGTTGTGACGTCCCTGTCAGTCGTAATCTGTTTTGTGTGTGTGTGTGCGTGTGTGTGTGTGCGTGTGTGTGTGTTGCGTCTGTGCTCTGGAAATGAAATTAAAATAAATAAATAAACAATAGGATAGACAAAATATACAAATAAAAAAAAAAACTAGGCTACTGTACCTGAAAAACTTAATTGATTCAACATGTCTTAAGAAATACTACAGAAATTGAATTAACAAAGAGAGGCGACATCTGTGCTCATGCTTTGGCTGTGATCAGTGTGAGCATCACAAGTAGTCCATTTTCACAGCTTATTGTGATCAATAACACTCTAATGTGTCAATAACTTTAAGTAGTACGGCATGTTTAAGAAATGTAACACTTTAGATTTTTGAAATTTGTGAATCCATAGAAGATAGAATCACGATTCATATGTTAATAGATTAAACGAGGATTACGACAGAGTCAGCCGGCTCAAATTAATTCCTGAAGGGAAGAACACCAATCAGCGAACAGACTCCACTTTAAAGGCATAAGCTCGCCAAGTAGAAGGTGCTGTGGCTTGATTGAAAGTGTCCACCACTGCCGGTGGTAGGCCACTTAAGTCTGCCACGGGTGCAAAATTGTACCCCTTCCCTGAGAAAAAGGTCTTTCCTCAGGGGAATCCACCAGGAGGGGCTGTCGTGAGGAGCATCAGGTCCAAGAACCAGGTCTGGGTGGGCCAGTAAGACACAACCACCAAGACCTGCTCCTCGTCCTCCCTGACCTTGCAGAGTGTCTGTGCAGGCTCACTCTCCTCCTGCTTACTGGGAGAAGCACATATTTATGTAGCCCCCAGGGCCAGCAGTCTCCATTACATGGGGATGGAGTCTCCATTCTCCTGAGATCGTGAGCTGTCATGAGAGTGCTTCGGCAGTACCATTGAGGTCGTCTGTAATGTAAATGGCAGAGCGACCTGAACCGCTGCTGACCCCAGAGGAGGAGATGGCGGGCCAGTTGCAAGATGAGCGTAAACTGCCTTGGTGGTTGATGTAGGCCACTGTTGCAGTGTTATCCAATACATGCTTGCCCTGCAGCAATGGTCAAAATCGGTGCAGGACAATCAGTACTGCTAGCAACTCAAGGCAGTTGATTTGCCACTGCAGTTGATGTCCTGTCCAGGAGCCCAAAGCTGCATGCATATTGCATACAGCGCCCCAGCCTAATCTAGAGGCATCTGTTGTGACAACAACATGCCAAGCTTGTTCTGAGGGAACCCCTGCCCTTAGAAATGCAAGGTCCAACCACAGGCTGAAAGTGCAACGACAGATCAGTGTGATGATCACCTGATGTGTGCCAGAGCGCCAAACCCATCTTGGGCCATGTAGCCAGTGCTGTAGACCAAATTCAACTCTCTGCCGAGAAAAGAGATACTCTGCGCAGGGGAGAGCTTGCTCTTTTCCCAGTTCCCAGGTCGATTGCTGCAAACCAATTTGGGGGTGAATGCACACGAGAATTGGTTTCTCTGTACGTCTTGAACATGAGCTTGTGAAGGGCCTAGATCAAGACTCACAGATCCAAGATTGGATCTTGGATGCCTTGTGACTTCCGTCAGTCACCATGCGCAGTTCCTGCATCAACCCGGGCTCAGAACTATCCTTGTGCAGCGCTTGCAAGAGGGCCATAGCATGCACGCCTATCCATCAGCTCTATAAGCCTTGGCAGCAAGCGCAGCTGACAACTTACAGGCCTTGGATGGGAGACGCGGGCGATTCCGTCAGGTGGTAGCACCTTGCGGACATAAATGCACCGCAATTTGCGTAACCTTTGGCTGTCCAACCATTGAGGGTAGTGAGGGCGGAGGAAGCAGCAAAGCAGCTTTGGGCAATAAAAGGTTCCTTCCATGACTTTGTGACCTCCAGGGTTCATATGGTCATGAAAAACCGGGAAAAGTCATGACATTTTAAAAAATAGCAATTTCCAGGCCTGGAAAAGTTTTGGGGGAAAAAAATAACCAGAAATTATATGTGACAAGCTTTAAATCAGAATAGATTTTTTTCTTTTTGACATGTACAGTTTCTCACTGTTTGTGCATACTATCAAAGTCCTTTTCTGTATATAAAGTATTTGACACTATTCTCCTACATTGCTTATTTTCTTTGTTTTATGGAGCAGACATAGTATTTATCCATTTTGGGTCCTGATTAGGAGACTACACAAACATGTTGTGCCATGCTGCTTATATTTATCAAACAGTAAAAATGCCTCTTTCTTCGCCCAAAATAAAGTGTGGATGAGAGAGTGAAGTGAGGACTAAGGGAATGTTGTTCTGCTCCACTTCACAGACTATGAATGGTAGGAGAATTGTAGAATAACACTCATTTATGACATTTTATTTAACAACAAGTGCGTCATTACACCATTTGTACGTCATTGCAAATGCGAAGTCCTTTCCAGTTTCGGTTTTCAATTGATCAAATCGAGAGCCTTTTTCGACATGATGCACCACAACTATTTAAGGTTATTCACACTGGACACATCAAATTAAACTTAATAAACTGGAACATGTGTCTTTCTGAACGAACGCCCATCTTAACGATTTCTATGTATTGCTTATACTGCCCAAAAAACATCATAAACATTACAGATAACATTCGAAGTATTACTTAATGTACATACATATATCTTAAAAACTATTAATTTTTGCAAATCAGGTGATTTTAGGTCAATGTTTTAGCTGTAAGTCAATGATGCCCTCTGTTGGTAGGGAATCATAAGATGGCCGCTCGCAGTGGCAGTGAGCAATACAGTCATTATACAGATCTGTGGTCACATCACATAAGTTTAATTCAGCAGACAAAAGTTTTTAGTTCTTTTAAAAAAATGTTTTTTTCTAAGGAATAATAAGGAAAGATCATAATAATAAAGGGTAATTAATTGCATTTTTAAAAGGTCCAATTTTGTTGGTTAGATTTTTACATCACCAACTGAAATCATTTAGAAATTAAAGACACAACGTTTAAAGAGGTGTCTCTAAGACATAAATGTACATTTCTACTGCTATGACAAATAACATCATAAGTATTACTTGTGGAACTCCTTTGAAAGTTTAGTTTTTACTGTTACAGTTGCAGAGATTTGTGAAAAGTGTGGATTATAGCATTATATTTGCATTACATTTAGCTTCTGTTGTGGATTAAAAGGCTTCGGTGCATTGTAGCCAATGACAGTCATGGCTAGCTATGTTTCCATCCACCTATTTTTATGCACATTGTGGGATATCGCATAAAAAAAAAATACTGGATGGAAACCACAAAATGAGCATAAATTCTAAAAATGTGCATAAAAAAACGCATGCGCTCAACTGAGTTGAATAAAAATGTATTAAATTCATAATAATAATAAATGATTTAATGTGCATATAAAAAGACGTGGCTTTGCGATGGAATGGCATAACTAGACCAACCAGCAGACCAAACATCTGAAATGCTGTTTTAGTTGTTCAGAAATGCCTGAAGTCAAAGTGGTTACTAATATTGTTAACTTGAAGGAGAGAATGAAAATGAGTGAATGAATTCAGACACTGAGGCCACATCCACACAAAGCCAGAGCTTACCCTTTCCAATCTTTTTTTCCCCCTCGTCTCAAGAAATATCTGCGTACACACAAGAGCACTGAAACCGACTCAAAATTATGTAGTATACATGCCAGGCCAGTATGTGGCGCTGTAATTCTGCAACAGAAATACAGTAAAAATGGAGAAGAAGAGTTGTGGCTTGAAGGGGTACAGCAACGGTCAGAAGGCAAAATATCACGATAAAATA
Organism: Gobio gobio; assembly: GCF_949357685.1. Lineage (NCBI taxonomy): Eukaryota > Metazoa > Chordata > Actinopteri > Cypriniformes > Gobionidae > Gobio > Gobio gobio. The sequence continues at coordinate 32,412,673 of NC_137101.1, read as the reverse complement.
ACAATAAATAAAATTGGGTTTTATTAACGCCTACACCTACCCCCAACCCTAAACATACCCTTACAATAATGCAAAAACAGTAATTAAATGACGCAATATTGATGTGCGCATGCCCAGTGGCCGAAGCTGTATCTCTTCCAGTCTTTACCGTGCGAGACGTGGTGTGATGATGACATCACTGTTTCACAAAATATATGGATTAAATATATGGATTGGCTGTACACATGAAAACGCAAGGGTGTCGGTGTTCAGATTTATCCACTCTGGGACCCGGTTTCATGCTCCCAAAACGCTGATACGATACAAAATTTGTACATAGGCTATACAGCTAAACGTGTATCCGTGTGGACGGGGCCTGAGGGCAGCAGAAGGGCTGTTTAGTTTGTGCTTGCTATTTAATAATTATTTGAATCTTAGAAAACTGGCAGCTCCAGTAGTCATGGAAACTAGCATGTATACATCTTAATTAAACAATTTAATAATCAATTAAAAAGGAATTTATACCTGTATGATATTATGCTGTAGCCACATCGGTTTAGAAAATGGATGGATAGATGATTCGGCGGGCACCATCTTCTGATCAGACGCAGGAATTCATTCGGCACAATCGTCACAGTGAATTATGGGTATTCTCTAGCCGTTGGGCATACATCAGTCATACACTTGTTATTGTGGTATAGAATGAGCGCACTCAATATCGTCCACTATGGTTTAGGACACCCCTACAAATCGCTGTCCCCTCAAATAGTGCACTATTTAAGGGTATAGGGAGCGATTTCGAACACAACCTACTACGTCATCCCTGCACCAACAAATGATTTCCATGCTACTAACAGGAACAGTGTGAAGTTGACTCTGGAGTCATTGGCTTAATATACTGACACATAAACAGCAATAAACAATTTTGCGACAAAGAACGTCTGACTGAACATGAGTACATACCTATGAAAAATCACTGAAGGCAGATTAGACATTAGAATTAACACAGATACTTGCATGTTGCAGCATTATGGTCAGGTCCATATCTTTCGCTAAAAATCTGTTTGCAAAACCTGTGTGCAATTACAACTGGTTTACCAAAGAATCCGTAGTGAAATGAATCGAACAAACAAAGAATGCTCTACTGAGACATTCACATAGTTGAAAATAAACATCCTTTGGAAGGTAATTTAAATAATTTAATAAGCCTTTTTTTCTCCCTTCATTTTAATACCAGGACAGTTGTATCACCATTTAACAATGACTTCAAAAACAGCAGTTCTGATCAGAATGTATTGTCAGAACGATTTGTTTCATAAAAACGAGTATTAGAAAGATAATATTCCCACCAGCAACTTTTAAGGCCCATCAACACCAGCAGACGATAATATTCTGTTTATTATAAATGAGTACTGCAGTTGTCATCCGCTGCTTTAACCCTCTGGGGTACTTCAAAAATGACCAGAAGCGTCATTTTTAAAAAATCGTGGCTTCATCGGAATGGTCCGAAACTTGGTGACTTTATTGGTACTTGGTATATGAACACCCCAAAAAAATTGGGGACAGGATTTGAAAAGTGTAAGTGGTCGTAAAAAAAATAGTCACACTCAGGACCTCCGGGTCAAAAATGACCCCCATAGGAAATGAATGTTTTTTTGTGCATACAATCTACAAATCAGCCAGGATGCAGAAAAAAAGTACTCAACAGTGAAGGGGTGAATCTCTAAAACATCAAGAGTGCAAAACAGACAAAAAAAAACACACACACACACACACACACACACACAAAAACACAATTAGCTTTTGGAATGGCACGCGTTCATTTGTGTGTGCGTGTGTGTTTTTGTGTGTATAAGTGTGTGTGAGTTTTTTTGTCTGTTTTGCACTCTTGATGTTTTAGAGATTCACCCCTTCACTGTTGAGTACTTTTTTTCTGCATCCTGGCTGATTTGTCCGATAAAACGCAAGATCCACCATAGTGGTAAAAATGTGCTATTGCCTGATAAAAATGCTCAACGTGTCCACCGGATGGCACTGATCTCATCTTTCATGAGGCCTAGGCTTGACTCTAAAACGAAATACAGCTTTGATAAAAAAAATAAAAAATAAAAAAATAATAATAATAATAATAATAATAATAATAATAATAATAATAATAAATATATATATATATATATATATATATATATATATATATATATATATATATATATATATATATATATATATATATATATATATATATATATATATATATATATATATATATATATATATATATATATATATATATATATACACATTTTTTTATTATATTCAATGGGAAAAAAATGGGTCATAATTATTGCATAAATATTAATTGTAAATCATACAATTATCTCAAAACACCAAAAAAGAAAAGAAAAAATATTATTGAACAAAAATATAATTCATTGATTTTACTCAAATCTTTTTTATCTTAATCCCGCCCTCTGGGTCCTGAGTGTGACCCATAAATGAAGTACCCCAGAGGGTTAAATGCTCAAGCTCTATAAAGTCAGGTGGTTTCTGATTGGCTGCATATGTTTTATCATTCAATAGTTGGAAATAAATTGTTCTGAAAGTGATTCCAACGATACAATTTCTTTGTGTTGTTATCGTCATAGCTGTGGTGTGGACTTCCCTGTTCTCATGGAATTAGAACAATTAATACTTTTTTCATCCTTGGTATGAACTGCCCTTAACAACATAGAAAGTCTTCAGGTACCTTCACATGCTGTGGCTCTGAGAGGTCACCGCTTCATGAGGACAAAAACCAGCGTTTATACTCCTCTGGAGGTGCAGAACTTTATTCAGGCTTCCAGAAAGGCACTAAAATCAAAATGAGGGAGGCTAGATGAAACTCATGAGGAAATACACATGGTGGTCTGAGAGGATACAAACAGAACATTCCAGATACACAAACACAACAGCACACAGCTAGCTATAGCACTGAACATTTCAATTTAAGAGAGGTTGAGACGCTCTTATTTGAGTGCGTTTCATCCTTCATTGTACGGATTCTTCAGAGAGAACACAACCTCCAGCTACAGTTCATGCTTTAGTGTCTTCTCGTCATTCTGCTTCAATAAATATGATGAGGTGTGGTGGTCCCTTGAAGCCACTCTGACAGGACTGGTAAACTCCATCATGTCAAGGAGCAGCCAGGTTAAGACGATGACGTTCCCAATACTGTCATGGCTCTGTTCACAGTTCATCTTTGTAGAACCCCAACTTGGCATTGGACATCTCCTTCCGTAGCTGCATTACCTCCCAGAACATCTGCTCTGCTTGGAAAAACACAGCATCATGTACATATTAGAGGGGAAACCTTCAAAAGAACAAACATCTGCTTCTGCACATTTACTTTTACCACTTGCTGCATTTACATGGACCCTATTAATCCGATGGTAATCGGACTAGTAGCACAGAAAACTGGCCGATTCCGATACCGATTTCCGAATTATTATTATTTTTTTTTTTACACAATAAAAGAATGAAAGTATACATGAACAAGATGGTATTTAACAGGCTAAATTGGCTTTTGGCTAATAAAAACAAGTCCGCAATCTGAAATTAACGGGAAATTGAATTGGAAATGAAAAGGCTGAAAGGTGAAATTAAAGACAACTATTGCATATTCTGCAATCCAAACAAAGATGTTACTTAAATCAGCATTTGTTTTTAAATTCAGTGTAAAGAAAAAAAGTCTTTACCAGTGAAATTAAATAAAACGTATATAATTATAATATAAAGTAAAAGTATATAAAAAAAGTATATAATTGTTCCAAAATGTTAAATCAAATAATGTTTAGTGCAACGAAAAAAACTAAGATGCTACAGCAGGTGCTTTTTAAATCAAATTAAGTCAATGTAATTTTAAGGTAAAATAAAAATGATCATCCTATAGGCTACAGAACTGATAGTATTTCATTTCAAAAGTGCAAGCAGTGTATCTCGTCTCTTCCCTTAGTTCTCCAGTTTCTGTTTGTAAAACACAAGTGACATGTTCGCGAATGATTGCAATATAGGTGTATGTGCACGCGGGCGCACTTCCGGAAAAATCGGCAGAAAAATACAAAGAAAACCGGCCGGTTGCCGATCGCGCGCTAAAATCAAAAACCGGCCGGTTCCGATTTTTGGCCGGTCAACCGGCGCATCCCTAGAAAATGATACATTTAGTCCTGGTCCTGGTTAGTTCCTTTCACTGGAACTAAGGGGCCAAGCCCAACCCCTGAAAAACAACCCCACACCATAATCCCCCCATGGAAACCCCTTCCATGAAGCTCTCTACGCACCGTTCTTGAGTTAATCTGAAGGCCACATGAAATTTAGAGGTCTGTAGCTATTGACTCTGCAGAAAGTTGGCGACTTCTGTGCACTGTGCACCTCAGCATGCGCTGACCCCGCTCTGTCATTTTACATGGCCAACCACTTTGTGGCTGAGCTGGTGTTGTTCCCAATTGCTTCCATTTTGTTATAATACCACTAACAGTTGACAGTGGAATATTTAGTAGTGAGGGCATTTTATGAATAGACTTATTGCACAGGTGGCAACCTATTACAGTACCACGCTTTAATTCACTGAGCTCCTGAGAGCAACCCATTCTTTCACAGATGTTTGTAGAAGCGTCTGCATGCCTAGGTGCTTTATTTTATACATCTTCGGCCATGGAAGTGATTGGAACACCAGAATTCAATGATTTAGAGGGGTGTCCCAATACTTTTAGCAAGATAGTGTATATAGCTTCGAACCATGTTTATAACATTTACCAAGTCTATAAGACAGATAAATTATTATCTTACCATCTTGTTGTTTGACTAGTCCTTGGAGGATGTAACGGATGTAGGTGAAGAAGTTGCAGACAGATGTAATCTGAGGTAAGTAGAGAAGAAAAGTGAAAGTCATTCACATTCAAATCTCAGCACTACACATGGAAACAATGCGACGATAACATTCAAAGCGTAGAAACTGAACACTAAAATGCTAACTTATTAATTGTAAATTAATTTACAATATTTATCAAGACTGGATTATGTAAAATTAACATAAACATTTTCCAAACAAGGATGAAATGAGTTTCTCTGAGGTTTGTAGGCAGTTTTCTTTCTCAGTTGCAAAGTTGTGGGCAGATTTAGATGGTAATGTTTCCGCAGATTTTGCTATCTGTTTGTATCTCAGTGCATATATTAGTTAAACTTCCAACACAAGATTGTCTTTCACAAATTTCAGTACATTTATGAACCGCTTGTCCTATGTTGTCAGGGTTGGTTCAAATGAAGTGAGATGAGGATCTTTTTCCAAGCAGATGAAAATAAGAACAAATAAAGGCAGGAGAACTGGAGCACAGGATCGCAGAAAACCAATCCATGTCTTTATAACATTAATAATGGAAAACAAACTCGAACTGAAAGATACACAGACTAAATGACAGGTGAAACAAGGAGCAGGGGAGGTAATCAATGACCAAAGGAGTAACCATAGCAACAAATGAACAGGAGCTAAACAACGAAACACAAATAACTAAACTAAGCAGACTAAGGGACTGTTTACACAACGCCGTTTTAAACTAAAAACTGAAGTTCATGTCCATTTTCCTCATTGGAGGCTTTAATCTAGTCACTTTCTCAGAGGCCAAATCTGCTGAAACGAATGTAGATTTCACGGTTTCTTTGCCATTCTGACAGTAATTCTCCCCATTATCTCCATTCAGCTTGGTTCCTCAACCATAACTCCTTCCAGGACAGCCAGGAACCTCAGAGTTGTGATTGATGATCAGTTAAACTTCACTGACCACATTACTGTAAAAACCCGGTCCTGCAGATTTGCGTTATACAACATTAGGAAGATTAGACCCTTCCTATCAGAGCGGGCCACACAACTCCTGGTCCACGCTCTTGTTCTCTCCAGACTGGACTACAGTAATGCTCTTCTAGCGGGCCTTCCGGCATGCACAATCAAACCCTTGCAACTGATCCAGAATGCAGCGGCAAGGGTGGTCTTCAATGAGCCGAAGAAAGCGCACATCATGCCTTTATTCATCAGTCTGCACTGGCTGCCAATAGCCGCTCGCATCAAATTCAAGGCACTAGTGCTTGCCTACAAAGCAACCACAGGCTCTGCACCAATGTACCTAAACTCGCTTGTCAGATTGCTTCTATTGCTCTCCTCACTTGCAAGTCGCTTTGGATAAATGTAATTTTTTGCAATTGCTCTTTTTTCCCACTTGCTCAATTTGGTAAAATGGTCTGAAGTCAAATACATTTGACTTTGATATTCAAAACATTCATTCTATAACTACTGAAATATAAATATGCTTTAATTTGAATATTCAAAATAATAATAATAATAATAAATACATAACATCTGAACACCTACCAAATCTACCCAAGCATCAATATTTCACTAAACCCCAAGATGTGTTTCTCAAATCATTTAGACAGATGTTGTGAAGCCTATCCACCTTATTTTTAATGCAAGACTGGGAGCGGCCATTTGTAAATTAAACGCGTCTTGGATAACAAGCCAAAAATGTGATACTCACCCGATAGCGGCAAAACGGCGACACGTAGTAATAGTTGCTAGAATCACCAAACTTGATTCTGTGCTTGCAGGTTTTGGTTTGACCACACAGGGCACATTTCCTAAACAGCAGGAAAGAGATGGAAAGCAATTAGAAATATATTATAGCACAAACTTTATGGACATCTGAGGAGGGATTTACGACTATAACACCTGGGTGAATAACTAAATGAAGCACACACAAACAGTTCTGAGGCACAACTCCCTGAAACACAGACACAAGGGAAATCAGGACATAGAGGGCGACACGGGCCAGATCAGAAGGACTGAGGGTCCAATGAAAATTCACTTACACAAGAGTCTGTGTCATCCTGCCACAGGAAAAGCCCATCAGAAAAAGAAACAAAACCAACAAAAGAACACAAATACAGAAAAAAAAGAATGATGAATGAAAGTCATGCAGACAGACATGAAATAAAAAATAGCAACATTAGAGAAATTACATGTATTAAATGTAAATTAATATATAACGGAAAGAGAATATATTACATGCAAGTTTTTTTTGTTGCAATTTTAATTTACACATGATCAAAAGCTGTTTCCTCCTGCAGCATTAGTATCTGTCTGTGTTTTTTGTGTATTGTGTAGTTTCTGGTGAAGTTGCCCACTGTTCATGATAGGTCCTGTAAGGTCTGCGGTTTACCAGCATGCTCTGCAAGTTCTTCCTTTCCAGTTATTGTACTGTCTTGATGAATATACATTAATCTGTTCTGCAGTATCTTCAGGGTGGTACTGCATTACAAAATCATTACCTAAAAATTAAAAAAATACTATATAATTTTTTTAGAAAGGCTAAATGTCTTCTGAGCACAACAATATATATTTACATTTTATTTTAATATCACCATTAAATCAAAATGGAAAATTAGTTTTTTATAGAATATTGCAAGGTTTATTATAAATGATTTATCCGTGCACTAATTTTTTTTTTATACCCTCGTTTCTCTTTTTTCTCTAAATTCCCTTCTTTTTTTAATTCATGTGCCCTTGTAATCTTTAATCAAAATAACTCCCCCTTCCTCTTTCAGTGACATCTCTTCTCTAAGGATGTGTTTACTGGTGTGATGGTGGGACAAACTGTCCCTCACATGGCATCACGGGTAATTACACAAATTTGCACTGAGTAATATTAATTAACTACATGTACTTAAAAATGTAGTATTATTACTACAGTAGGTACATGTAATGAGTAATGTCACCTAAAAACAAAGTGTGACACGATAAATTAGTTAAAAAATAAAAGCCAACTATTAAAGTCCATAAAGGCAATTTAGAGATTTGTTTCTAAACGCATTATAAATTTTAGAAATGTATTGCTGAAACACGTTACAGAGACTGAACTATGAGTACTGAATTGTGGAGCCTAACATTTGGTCGTCACGTATGTCATCTCAAACTAGCGCACGACATCAAAGTCATCGTTCTCAGCCACTCCCTCTGTTTGCTGATTGGACCGGTTAAAATTTGACCGGAGAAAACCAGAGAATATACCGCGATACCAGACGAAGAACTGAAGGAAAATAAAAAGCGAGCGGAAGTACGTAGAAGGGGGCGGAGCCAGGCTATATTAGGCCTACCTGGTTGCGATAATTTACATAACAGCTATCCTTATTTAAATTTCCTAAAAACGATGATATCAAGAAGAGGTGGATACATTTTGTGAAGAGCCACCTTGATGGAGAGCTGAGGATCACCACTAACTACCGCGTCTTCAGTGAACATTTTACAAAAGATAGTTTTATAAAACTTTCATCTGAGACAACTGGGATTCACTGATAATCCACTGATACTGGTAAATGGGGCCAAACTGACTCTCTCGCCCCGGCCTTCATCCTCCCGTCCTGCCAACATCTGGTGTCATCATTGGCAGTACGTGCCCACCAATGGCAGCAGCTTTCCCACGAGAGGGAGTGGTTTCCGCGCTGACTGTGAACACGCCCCCAGCATTCGAGAGCAGAGAATACTGCAAATTTTTTCAAGATTTTGATAACTTATTTTATTTACTTGGCTTTGTTTATCATTTAAATTTGGCTGGGTGGTTCATAACACTTTTTCTGTGGTGTGACAAACTCAGAACACATATTTAATATGGCCGTTACAAGGACTTTATTCTAATTCTTAGTTATATTTAACGCCATTATTACATTCGTTGGATATTAGCATGATACATGGCTCATATTAGGAGTGTTGTGGATTTCTAAAACGACTTCCTCCACAGAATAATGGAGCGACGGGCCTCGTGTCAAGTGAAGTCACTCACTTAGGTCCTCCACACTCGACGGCAGACGCTTTGACCACCGGCAGCGGCTGGAATCCCACCGGCTCCACACTCAGTGTGTTCTGCTCCACCGCCTCCAGGATCGCCGATCCAAGCTGCAGATCACACAAACTATTCATTAGCCGTACACAAATCAAACTTCACATTTATAGGTTTCCTAAACTGCCCTGTCTCTTTCAGAATGTATTTGGAAGTCTGATTCAATTTACTGAGCCAGTTAATCTTACTCAACTAAAGGGAGTCCAAAAAAAAAAGAGATTTGTGCCATGAAATCTATATACTGAATGCGTTAAATAATGTTAAAGCTACACTATGTATTTTTTCGACGCTAGGGGTCGCTAACCTCTTCAAAACAATAACAAAGGCGTGGATTGATAAATGAGCCTGGAATCATGGAACTTGTCATCGTACCGATGGATCGAATAATGTTTATGGATGAGTGAATCCATTCATGTTTTTTAAAGCGTGATTACTAATAAGAGACAGATATCAGCGCCACATGGGAGTCCCGGGGACTTTCATTCTACCGAACTACCCGCGAATGCTAAATTACTACTTATACAGGTCAGTTTATTTGACGAATTCAAATTGTGAGGAAACGCAATGCTGTTTCATTTGGTCTATACTATCTAAACTGCATTTGAGCGTGTTGAAAGTTATAATGTTATTCTGTGTGTTAGTTTGTTGGCTGTATGAGATTAGCAGTAAGCTACATCAACATTAGAAAATCATACTGAAGATATTCTAATATTTCAGCGTGTTGAGCTACATGACATTGATCATTTTATGTACATTTGCTCACCTGTCTAATAAAGCACATGAAAGAACGTCATCTCTGTCAAGTCGAAAACGCCACATCTATACTGGTCCTCTTTTGATTTATTTTCTAACAAAGTCTGCTTGTCAATATCCATAATGTTTGAACGGTACTACAACAGCGTGCCGCTAGACAATGCGCAGTTGTCCACGTATGTTGCCATGGTTTCTACGGTAGTAAAAGTGGAAACCGAGGGTAACCTGGATTTGACGCCATTGATAGGCTCCTCCCTCACACACCCCAGTTCCTTGGTTAAAATCGCAATTTTCTCACGATTTACAAATAGTTGGAAACATGTGGGATATTGTAAGTACTCAACTAAACAAAATATATAATACTGGCCTAGTGTTTTTTGGATATTTTACTGCAAAAAACATACATATTGTGCCTTTGATGTTCTGGAGACCTGTGTGAGTATGTATGGTGGCATATGTGTCCACAATATCAAAAGTTTGAAACCCCTGGCTTAAGTGCAGTTATTTACTTTTCCATTAGTTACATGCAGTGTACTGAACTGCACTACTTTTTTAATTAAGTAGGTTAACTGTAGTGAGTTACTTCACAATATGGGCAGCATGTAGATTTGTAAACTACACTTTCATATAGCTGACATTCATGTTTTCAGCAATACATGAGTAGATTCAACCGCCAGAGAGCAGCTGTAGATCTCAGTTATGAGCCCAGATTCTGAACCATTAGCTGAGCTGCCATGATTGTTTAGTTCATTACAGCTAATCATTTATAGAAACTAATGTCCATAAAATAATAACAGTAGAAGGAGGTGTTCATAAGTCCAACAGAAGGATGACAGCAGAAGCATACCTCGCTTTTAGAAAATGTCAGACATGGGTAGATGTCTTCTCTGTATATGCGCTCGAGAAAGGAGCAGGTTCTTTCCAGGTTCGGCTCCTCTTTCCACACTTTGAACTCAGTGAAGAGCAGTGAATCCACCTAACAAATGCCCAAAACACACAGATACCATTTAATATCCACCATTATAACAACTTTTATAGTCTATTTCAGAACGCTGGATGAGAGGAAGATGATCAGCGAACTTTGAAGTAAGTTTCAGACTGTGCTTCACACAGCTATGGTATATTGTGTAGTCACACTTGATTTTCATTATATGAAAAACAATGCCAGTATGTAATATTTAAATATCTTCTTTTGTATTCCACAGAAGAAAGTAAGTTATACAGAGGTATGTTTCCCAAAGCACTGTTAGCCAACATTGAACTTAAGTTCTGTCAACGATTGGTGTTTCCCGAAATCATAGTTCAAACAAACATTTGCAAACAACAAGGCAAAGTTGTGAGGTTGAAATACAGCTCTCAACCTGTGGTTAAAAGTTTGTTAATATGATGTGGACTTCGTGGCAAAATGTAAACCATATTATCAATCAGAAATATATTAAAATTGGATATATATTACATTCAACTTTGCCTGTATACATAAAGTACACACGCATAAAGCAATATATACTTTACAGCAAATCTCAATATATGTGTGTGTGTGTATGTGTGTGTGTGTGTGTGTGTGGGGGGGGGGGGTCGGGTTATAGCATGTCTCAGTTGACTTGACTTCAATTGACTTGACTACTTTTCACTGTTTAAGCATGCCATGGTGTAACGTCTTCTCAAAAATGTTTAGCCTTGACCATTTAATTTTGAATAATTATTGGTTAATTTCTAAATGAGCGGTCATATCTAATATTCTGGAGAATGCTTTTCTATCCTCAACTGCTTTCATTTTTAAATACAATTAAATTTCAAATTTCAGTTGGGTTTCAAATTACAACATAAAACAGATTCTGCCCTCTTCATCTAACTATCGCATGACCTGTTGCTCTCTGCTGATTCAGGGAATTGTGCTAGTTTTGCTTGATCTTACCACAACAGTTGACACACAATATAGATCATGGAATTAAAGCATCCTATTTAATCAACGATATGTCATTTCGTTTAACTTCCAAACACAAATATAGATATTCTTTATAAATCCTGAGAGATTTCTGTCCCTCCATTTAAAGTTCATTCCTCTCAAACTTAAAAGATCCCAAAAAAAATTATAAAGGCATCGTAAAAATAACTAATCGAGTGTCTAAACCAAATCCAAGTCTTCTGAAGAAACACGATGGCTTTATATGATGAGCAGATTTACAACAACGCTGTAGCGAGTGAGAGCTGTGAGATCCGAGAGCGGTGTGACGCGCAGCTGGCGCTCATCATCATCAAATCAGCTAAAACATTTACAGTTTGAGAATGGTCATTTTGACACGCTTTCTTGCGATTAGAATTGTGACGGATTGCATTGATCATCTGAAGCGCACGCGCTGGAACAGCACTCCTCAAAGTCAAAGCGCAAACATCATTTAAATCACCAGATCACATTTGAATTTAGTAGTATGATTATGCAAAGCATTTTAGATGGTTTACTGTTATGTACAGAGCATTAATAGCGGGAGAGGCAGGACATAGCAAGCACCGTGAGAGTTGCGAGCACCGGGAGAATGCCGCCTGCATTGAAAGCGCGAATAATGCGTGAGAGAAAAAAATTTACCTTTCAGGAGTTTCAGTGACATTATAAATAAACAACTATATGTGAAGTTGAATATAATGTATAATAATGCAATGGGGGAATATTTGTGGGTCCTGATAATAATACACTAATAATATATTATTTTAATAGTAATAAAATGGTTAACAAAAAAACCCTCTTCTTTATTTTGGCTTAAAATATCGTATTGTGAGTTCAGTATCGCGATTTATATCAAATCGTGACCAAGTGTATCGTTACACCCCTAGAAATGACTCTTCTTCTGTTCCCAATGTTTATGGGGTTCCTCAAGGCTCCATTCTAAGTCCTATCTCGTTTTCCCTATATGCGCTACCCATAGTTTCTATTTGTCAAAAACACAATGTCACTTATCATTGTAATGCTGACGACACACAACTATCTTCCTTTGAAGGTCAATGGTAGTTCTGCATTAACCTCCTTGCTGGATTGTTTGAGTGACATCAAAATGTGGATAGCTTGTAAATCATGCTAAAACTGAAGCAAAGTTTGGATCTATCAGTTCAACCAAACATATAATAAACTATGCCCCCTCATTTCTAATTTAAATCATCAAGCATGGAATCTTCCTGTGATCTTTGATTCAGAACTAAAAAATGTTAAGCTCCTGGGGCCAGTTCCATAAACTAAGCCATTATGTTAAGACAGTGTCTTAAGATCTAGTACGAGCCACTAGCAGTTAGGCAAGTGGCATTCAGTCTTACTTTTCGTATCAAATTAGGCCAGTCTATGTTTTTATGTAACTGATTTAAAAAAATTATGAACAGTCTTAAAGAAAAAAAATGTATGTCTAACTTGTAAGACTAGTCTTAACGGTTTATGCAACCGGCCCCTGAACTCTGTGTTTAAAGCGGTTTTCTCCCAACTGAGGGCCATTGCAAAAATAAAACATTTCCTGTCTTTTAATGATCTTAAAATGGCTATACATGCCGTTTATTTAAATTAAGACTGGATTTTTGCAGTTATTTGTATTTGGGGCTTCCTTGTGTATCACAGAATCATCTTCAGTTATCAGTAGCTAGGTTAGTTACCAGGAAACAGGTTAGTGTTTCTCTAATGTTGAGTTTATGTTCCTAAAAGATATTGTTAAAGTAATTCATGGGAAAAATGTTTTTTAAAATGTGCTAAAGAAATAAATGTGAATGACTGAATGTAATTAAGCGATTAGTTCATAAATTGGACAGTGTGTTTGCTTTAGCGTGCAGTCATTTGGAAATGTTCTCATCTACGAGAGTGGAGTGTGGAGAGTGTTGCAACACACGAACATACACAAGCAGATACAGACCTCTTTACACTCACGAACAATGGGCTGCGTTACCGCAACCTCCTGCTGGCTGCCCAACATGGCGCTGCTCGTGCTCTTGTTGCGACCGTGGCCTTTCTTAAAGGGGGCTTTGGGTCCGGGGGGCATTTCCATACAGGGGGACGTGGGAGAGGTTGACAGGACCAGAGTCTTCAGAGCAGCCACCTCTGCCTGCAGAACATCGATCTTAACCCAGGAGAAAGAGAAGGACTGGTTAGATTACAAACTTGAGAGGGGTTTAATTTTAAGTATTTACAAAATATCACATCTCACAAACAGATTATTCACACAGAACATGTTTGGCATTTAAAAACGTGAAATGTGTGTGTGTGTGTGTGTGTGTGTGTTTTACACATGGTTCATCTAGTCGTATTTATAAATGTTGTTTATTTCAAACTCAAGTGTTTCCAAATGTGAAGCTGATTTTTGGATATGAGTTATGTTCAATGTGATTTCATTTTCAAAGCAAGTCACTAGATTATCGAACAAATTGACATTATCAGCAACAATAACTACATTGTAAAATATTAAAATCAGACTATTAAAATCAGAGTGATACTAGATTTTGGTCATAAGGACCAGCTTTAATGCTAGAGAATGTTAGAGATAAATAACTGCAGTTTAAGTTCAGTCATACTGTGAGCCATTTCTTCGCCATGGCAACAGTGACCAATTTTAACAGTTTAGTTATTAACAGATGTTAATTAGCTTTGTTTCTTTTCTGAGTTCACTGTGTTCTCTCATTTAGCTCATTGATTTGTAGTCATGTAGAAAGTGCTGTCTTAACATTTAGCCATAATAAAAAAAGTCATGTCAGCCTAACTCACCTTTCCCAGTGCCTCCTTCAGCTGTTTTTCCGCAGTGGCCTGCTTCAGGTTTGCCTCGTGCACCATCTTATGAGCCTCCTGTTTAGAACGTCACAGATCAAACTCAAACTCGTCTGTGAAAAACCTACACCAAGAGACACCTCAACCACAACAGACCAGATCAGAGGCACCTCGCAGAGCAGCGCTAGAGGGCAAGGACACTCAAGGACTTTGACTAATAGAAACAAACAAAGGAAAACAGAAAGAAAGACATGAAAAAGGAAAAGGATGAGGAAAGTATGGAATGCATTACAGAGGAGAGGAAATGAGACTTCAGAGCGGGTTACCTAATCACTCAGCACATCTGTAAAGATCTACATAATGTAGTTATGTCATATGTTGACCCTGTCCACATAATTAGAGGAACATCAGTTAAAGTATTTGGAGTTCGGCAATTCAGTATGATTCTTAAATAACTTTAGAAATAAGTCTGGGTATTGACACAGGTTTTACAATTTGATCCTAATCTCGATTTGAAATGTATATATATATTTATATTATATATTGTATATTGCAGAATCTATGAAAATGTGAATAATTTTAACAAAATAAGAGAGATCATACAAAATGCATTATTTTTTATTTAGTGCTCTCCTGAATAAGATATTTTACTTTTTTTTTTTACATATTAGTCCACAAGAAAAAAAAATAGCTGATAGATGTCTACATTTTTCTTATTTTGTTTTAAAAAAAAATGTTTCATTTAATATTGACGCTTGGAAGCAACAGAGGATACTTGCATGTTTCCCGGAGCATCAGTGAATGTTTTTAATAGTTGTGTTTGAGTCCCTCAACTGTCCTCTGTATGATTTTGAGATCCAACTTTTCACACTGTCACTGCTGGAATGGTTAAAATATGCAAAAGATGCTGGAAAACTGAAGAATTTGCAGGACCTGGAGGATTTTTCTGAAGAACATTGGGCAGTTTAACTGCTAAGGACAAACAAAGGACAAACCATCACAATACAAAAAAACTAAATTTTTTCAGATGATCTTTCAGATGATTCAGATTCAGCTTTTTTGTTTTGTTTTGTTTTTTTGCTTGTGGACTATATGTAAACATTTTTATGTAAAATATCTTATTCAGGACAGTGCTAAATAAAAAAATAACTAAATATTATTTTAATTTAACCAAAAATAAATTCACATTTCAAATAAAATTATTCACATTTTCACAGATTCTGCAAGAGGTTCACATACTTTTTCTTGCATTTGTATATATAAAGAGTTAAAATCTAGGAAATCCATATTTTCAGGCCAGTCCTATTTAGAAATGTGACCCTGGACCACAAAACCAGTCATAAGTCGCACATTTGTAGCAATTGCCAACAATACATTGTATGGGTCAAAATTATCAATTTTTCTTTAATGCCAAAAATCATTAGGATATTAAGTAAGATATTTAGTAAATTTCCTACCGTAAATATATCAAAAACGTATTATTATTAGTAATATGCCTTGCTAAGGACTTCATTTTGACAACTTTAAAGGCGATTTTCTCAATATTTTGATTTTTTTGCACCCTCAGATTACAGATTTTCAAATAGTTGTATCTCGGCCAAATATTGTCCTATCCTAAAAAAACATAAATCAATGGAAATCTTATTTATGATGTATACATTTTATTTATGATGTATAAAAATGTACCCTTATGACTGGTTATGTGGTCCAGGGTCACAAATATCAATTTTACTCAAAATGTATTTATGATAAAATAGACATTTTATAATTGAGTTTGTTTATTCACCGGATTGCTGAAAAAATAAAAAATAAACTCACCTTTGCTTTATTCTATAGCTCTTATCTGAATTACTCTGAATGATCTAAAGCAATGTGAAGTGGACCAACATCTACCATACTCTAGTTTTAATAGCACCCTAAAAGCAAATGTTGCAATAGTTTCAGCCAGATAACAATCTTAATATCAATTTCTGGGTTTGTACTGAAAGCTTGTCAAGAGCTGAAAACTGATTAAAGATTTGATGTGAACTGCTTTACAACCCTTATAGCACACACAGGTTGCAGAGGTGTATTCAATGGGTGTGTTTTTATGGATGATCTAATTTATGGGGCGCTTGCTATACTAGTTTTTAAAAGTTCCCTGTCAGATGTTAACTGTTTGGAGATTATTTTTATGACTGAGCTTATTTTAAGATGTTTATCATTTGTACACAAATATGAAACATTTGGCTTCTTTAGTTGGTGACCTAATATTCAGCAATATTATTGATTTCACTGCATTGACACTATTGGAAGAGTTCTGAACTGAGCTAGATGATGACATCACCGTTTTAAACAGAGCTGCTTTATAGCTGAACTGAACTCATGCCATAATCAATGGACTTTACACAGTTATTGAACGGAACTGAATCAACACTGAAAAAATTTCAGTTTAACAATGGCACTATTGTCTTTTTAGGGCTGCTTTCCAGCAGAATTTAACTTTGTTTGCATCATTGACTCATTATTTTCCTGTAAATGTTATCACTGTAAATCTGCTTTGAAACCATCTGTATTGCATAAAGCGCTATGTAAATTGAGGTGACTTGGCACTTAAAACATGGGCAATATATTGAATTAAATATTGGTATCATTTATATCTGATGGCAACATATTTAGGATGTTTGTGAATCTGGTTCTTTTTTTTTCTTAGAATTTAAAACTCTGATCAACACTCAAAAATGTCCACGAACATCCTCATGTGACAATAATTATGTAATAAGGACTTTTAATAAATATACACTACCAGCCAAAAAATGGGGGTCAATAGGATCAGTTTGAAAGAAATCAATATATATTATTATTATATTGAAATGGAAACAGTTATTTTAATGTAATAATATTTCACAATATTACTGTTTTTGATCAAAGTCTTGGTGAACAGAAGATACTTTTAAAACTATTAACGCAACATTTTTAACAGTAGTGTATATTTAGGTATATCACTGTTTATGACTTTGTATTGTTAAATATATTGTGCCTATGAATGAAAATGATTAAATATGATTCTTCCTTGTGTTGATTAATTTAAAACAAACTGTGGAAAAATGCCTTGATTATTTTATTCTTACTGTTTTACTTCTAACATTAAATATGTAAAATATACCCACCTTACCACAATACCTCAATTTACATTATAACACCTATAAGAAATTTCAGAGCAAATATATGAATATATAATGAATAAGTGTGGACAGAGTCTGATACACAGATGTGCCATCAATAGGTCTTGAATCATGTCTATTTGAGTTGACCCATCACAGTGCTGAATGTTCAGAGTAACTCCAGACGATCAAGTGCTCACAGACACACACAGATCTGCTCCGTTATTTGGCAAACAAACCTCAAAAAGGCTAGCAGTGAGTTCCTCCAGCTCCTGCCCCAGCTGGTCTCTCACTTTAGAAAGCCTCTCACACTCCTCGTCTTTTAACTTAAGCTCCTTCAGACACATGCAATGACATGAACAGAACACAAAAATGAAAAACAGAACAGAAAAACAGGGAATGTATGGCTCATTCTCTCATTTAGCCCATGGCATCAATGTAAAAGGGTGGATGATTCAGCACACATACACGCTAAGGTATTCTTTACAAACTTTTTTTTTTTTTACTGAAATTAGTCAAAATCTTTTTTGTTAATTGAAATAAAGCTGAAATAAACAAAATATATATCATTATTTGGTGAAATACTCAAATTATTGAAACTAAAACTAGAAACATTTAAAAAAAAGAAACCAATAATGACAAAAGCACAACAAAATGATTAACATGCAAACTTAATTAAAATAAAAAAACTGAAAATATAAAAATAACAGACTTCAGATGGATCCCAGCGTCCGAAAAAAGTGGATGATTTATTTATCATATGTTTGCTCAGAGCATTTAGTTTTGTAAACGAGGCACAGTGTAATGGAGAGTTTGCAAAGAAACTTTGTTGAAACATAAAGTAGCTGCATGATAAACCGTAAGTAAATTATTTCATAATGCTTTGACTGTAAATGACGGTTCCCTTTCGAGAGTACTCTCGTATTGCGTTTGCTAAACGCTATGGGGGGAAATTCCTTTCCTCGAGATATTGAAGCAAATTTTTATCCAAAAATACCATATACACGCAATGCAGCTGCACAGCTCTCAGCAGGAAGCAGCTGCGTGCTGATTGGCTGTGCCGCTGCAACTGCAGCAACCTATGGGACCGCGGGGCGGGACGGACCAATCAGGTCCTTCTAAATTCCCGCCACAAGGGGCAACAGAATTTGCATAGCCAAGGGTATATAAGACCCTGTCTCGCAAGGTTAGTCAGATTAATTCTTCTTCAGCGACTTGCCCTCGCTGAGCTCTGGATCGAAGCCTGCCGTCGACACGCACCCAGCGGAACTCTGCAGCCTGAGGACGTCGGATTCTCCGCCTTCAGCCTGCCTTCCAGCTGCGCCATCCGGCATATATCCTTTTATACCATTCTGTGTTTTTTACACATTCAAAAAGAGCCAAGACGTTGTTTCAAATGTCTCGTTCCTGCACCTCGTGCAGAGGTTTTCTCGCGGACGAGGAACGGCACATCATCTGCGTCTCATGTCTCGGACGAGACCACACGCAGATTGCACTCAACCAGGACGGCTGCCCGGAGTGCGACGAACTGGTGCTGCAGACCCTTCGGGCTCGGCTCGCCAGTTTCGATCCGAATCCCGTCCCTTGCTCTCAGCCTCTCGAGCCACGGAAAAAGAAACGTCGCGACCAGAGGTCCCCGGAGCGCTCTGACGAGCACACACCGGGCATGTCCCTGCGTGCCTCGCCATCGCCCGTAATGTTCGTCGAGGAACAGCACAGCTCCCCTCGTCTGGCGGCTGCTACTGTTTCCTTCGGCGGACCGGAGGAGGAAGAGGATGACAGCCTTTCCCTTGCTGCATCCGAAAGCGGGTGGTCGGATACCGTCTCGGAGCACGCCACTTCGACGCGGACTGCCAGCAGCGCCAGAACCTCAGTCGACGCTGAGCTTATGCGCCTGCTCACGAAGGCCGTGGACGACCTCGGCATTAACTGGTCTCAACCCGAGGAGCCCATGAGAAGCCGACTGGATGAGTGGTTTTCTGAGAACCGGCGTCAATCGACCACTCAGAGGCCCGCTCCCTTCTTCCCAGAAGTCCACGAGGAACTAGCAAAGTCGTGGAAGGCGCCATTTTCTTCTTGCGCCAAATCCTCTTTTTCTTCAGCGCTCTCGGTGGTCGATGGCGCTCAGAAAAAAGGATACCAAGCCCTTCCTCCCCTCGAGGAAGCCGTCGCTGCACACCTTTGCCCGCCCTCTGCCAGAGGATGGCAGTCAAAAGCTGTGCACCCTTCCAAAGCCTGCCGCACTACTTCCAGCCTCGCCGGTAGGGATGTGATGGTGAGGAAATTTTCCCACCGGTTAATTGATGTGTGACAACACCGGTAATACCGGTATCACCGGCGGAGGCTTTTAAATCACTAATTCTATCTAACCGAAAGTAACATGCACACGACCGCTCTGAACTGAAAACGCGCCAGTGCGCACACACCGTGAATGACAGCTCGTCTGTAAATGCGCGCTCTGTGAGGCCATGGGTGCGTCTCAATCAGTTCCCTAGTTCAGTAGTCAGGGCACTGATAAAGCATTGATCAGTCTATGATTGAGATGCACGCCATGAATGAATAACAGTTTGTCCGTAAAGCCTTGTTTATACTCAACGCGCCCGCACGAGCGCGAGGGTGCGCGCTGCAAAAATAAATGCGAGCAGTCAGCGTAGCGCAGAGGCTCGCACTGCGGAGCCAGGCGAAAGTAAACAATTTGCGCAGTCAGCGTAGTGCGGAGGCTCACACTGCGGAGCCAGGCGAAAGTAAACAATGCGCGCAGTCAGCGTAATGCGAAGGCTCACACTGCGGAGCCAGGCGAAAGTAAACAATGCACGCTCTGTGCGGCCGTGCACATTTTACTTTCGGTTTTGAATTAGCGCCAACTCGGCTGCGGGTTGTTTGAATTGTGGGTTCATTAGCCTATTATTTTTAATGAAAAACACAACAACAAAACAAATGACAAACCCCCCTAAATAGGCGCTTTTACGTTTCACTTTGAAACCAAATCTTCCGCGATCATCTCAGTCAGCTCCTCACTCTTAAATCTGATGAATGACTCCTGCCGCTGCCGAGACTCACGGTCGGATCCTGCTTTATTAAGCAGATACGTTCAGTTTTTATTTGTATTGTCTGTTCTCTAACTGAACTAAATTATTTTACTATAAAAAAATCAAAAAGACGGTGGGCGGTGCCACGGTGGGCAAGTGATGTAACCGGTGTTGAGTCTGGACACCGGTAACACCGACTATCGTAGCAAGCCTACTCGCCGGTCGAGCAAAAGTCTGCCATTGTGTCATTGTGAGTGGTGTTGAGCGGATTCTGACTAACTTAAACACATCTGATTGGCCATTGTGTCCACGCCATATATATATATATATATATATATATATATATATATATATATATATATATATATATATATATATATATATATATATATATATATACATACCTATATTCCGCATTCGACCTCCCCAGGCACGTCCACGCGCCGCCATTTTAGAACGGTCAACTCACGTCAACACTTCAGATGCTGTCAATCATCACTCGCATAAAAAACAACAGCCTCTGTAAAGCCCGGCGCGATTTTAATTCCCGAAGTAATTGGATAACCTTTCACAGGTGACAATGTGTTGGTTTGTGTTTTCATATTTTAAATAAATGTAAATAAATTTATAATTTTCCCTGTTCTTAAAAATGGTTAAAAATTTGTGATGTTGATAATTTTATGATGTTTTTTTAGGATGATTTTTGAGAAGCTTTCAGATAATACCTATGATTATTACTTAAAACATGGGTTGAATAAATAGGCTATATTGATGTTTATTAAACACATTACTAGCTAATTTATTACTATTTTTATAATTTATTTACTTTGATGGCTGACTGGATGATGTTTTATGATTTCTTTCCAATGAACTTGTTTATAATGAGTTCACTGCGTTCATTAAAAGCTGAGCAATGTGTCTGTACTCTGTAGGGTTCTCTGATGGTCAATATTAATGAGATTAAGAAAATGTAAAGATCTTTAACCAATATTTTTTCAGAATTATCTACCATTAATGATAAACGAAATCCTAACAGTCTGCTGTCATTGCAGTCTATTCAGTATATTGATGTATAGATATTCATTTTATACATGCTTGTCTATAACTACGGTTGCAGACGTACAGGCAACATTTGAATATTCACAAAGCGCGTTCACGCTTTGACCGTTCGAAAATGGCAGACGGCTAACGTATAGCGGCCCATAGAAACAGTCGCTAATGGGGCATCTACGTATACATATCTATGGTCTACACGCTCAACAGATATGTCTGTGATTGGCTACAAAGCTCAACGCAAAAAATTTTTTTTGTTGTAAATAGAAACTTTAGACAGTCGCCACAGAGCGCTTATACAAACACTCACAGGAGTGTTTTAAAGCAGCTGGCTATCAGCCGTTAACAGTACTGCGGAACAGGTATCGTCACATTAAATGATCGAACCAGTTAATACAATTCTTCAGAATCACTAGAAACTTCTAGGCAGGTGTGTATGAGGTAAACCTGAAAAATCTGGCACTCCAAGAGCGGGAGTGGACACCCCTGACTTTACCTGCTGCAAATTCTTGTTTGGTCGGAATAATGTGATTTTGACTAATTTGTCTTTGCACCTTTGAGTGACAGCTTTAAGTAACACTTGTGTGTTGAAATATAATGGTGTGTGTGTGTGTGTAGATGCAGAACACACTCTCAATCACTACAAGGAACTCATCAGACCAATATCTGTGTTCCTATCCTGGCAAAGCACGTTCTCCACATCACTTCTTTCGAAATGTCATCCAAAGTATATAAAAAGCATACATTTTCTCATAATATACTAGGGCTGGACGATTAATCGAAAAGTAAAAAGTAATCGAAATTCAGAACCTCTAACCGACTTAATTTTACCATGTTGGTTATTTTGGTTTTAGTCACGTGACTTTAACGGAAAGATTCAGGAGCAGTTATCTTTGTTTATACAATCTGGATGCTCAGAATTACCATGGTTATTGCATGTTTTACACAAATACAGGTAAGTTAATCGCCGTTCTTAAATGCGCTGCTACACGCACACACTGACGGCGTGCACAAGCTCTGAAGCCAGATCACTTTCACTTGCGTCCTCATGAAGTTTGTCAATTAAATGCATTTAAAGGCTTGCCAGATTGAACATTCAAGCGATTTTACACTATTCAAGAAAAACAATATGGCAAACATCTTCGTTCAGTGTTCGTTTTTTCTGTGACACAGAGAGCCGTGTTTTTTTTTGTGACTTTCACAGAGAGACGTATCGCGTCTCTGACAACGCGTGCGTGCCCTGAAGCCAGATTACTTTCACTTACGTCCTCACAAAGCTTTGTCAATTGTATGCGTTTTAAGGCCTGCCAGTTGAACATTGAAGCAATTTTAGACCATCGGATGTGTATTATGTTGAACTAATGGCTGATATATTGTGACACACGAACACTGATAAAGACAATAGCTCGCACATCACGTGAAGATCGCGCGCAGAGAGGAGCGCAGAAACTCATTGTCAACGCTGTCCTGGGATTCATCACTAAAGTAGCTTAGAAACTCAACCGTTACAGCATAGATTTGTCTACCTTTGAAGTAACTACAAACCACAGCTTCATAATTAATAGAGACGGTATGACTAATTCACAAACACAATCACTCTCTCATTAATGCATTCACATAAATGTAATGTAGGCCTACTGTGCTAATTTATCTGTAGCTGATGTACAACAAACAGAAATCTGTAAGAAATGTTACGACCCATAGACAATAACTGCTGAAAGTGAGCTGTTTCCTTCAAGAATTTAAAAAAATCACAAAGAAATGCACTTTTTCATTAGAAAAAAATATCCCACCTTTAATAGTTGAACATATTTACAGTACAAACCTTAAAGGTCCCATGGCATGACATTTTCATTTTATGAGGTATTTCAACATTATTATGAGTTCCCCTAGCCTGAATATTGTCCCCAAGTGGATAGAAATGTTGATCGGTGTAAAACCGAGTTCTGGCTGTCTTTCTCTGCCTTTGAGAAAATGACAGGCCAGACTAGCCAATCCTGAAGTCTCATGTTTTGACATCCAAACAGGAACGGTTACCTCCCATTCCTCCGCCCAGAGGATCTGGCACGCCCATGCAAACGCTCGAGAGATCATGGCTTGTGAACGAGTGAATGCTGGCAGTTTCTCAGTGTTTGGATGTACAAATGAAAACATAAGTCTTTTTTCAGTTCCTTCTGATCTGTGATCAGTGATTTCTTATGTGTAGCTAATTATTTATTATTCGTGCACACTAGGGCTGCTCGATTATGGAAAAAATCATAATCACGATTATTTTGGTCAATATTGAAATCACGATTATGTAACACGATTATTTCACATGACTTTGGGAATGTGTTGTATTTATTAAAAATACACCTTTCAGCAATTCAATTGAAATTGTAACATTTGTTGTACTTTTTGAACTATTAAAATAAATAATATAACATATATTCAAATCAAAGTATAAAAGTATTCACGTAAAAATGATAACCACAAATAAATAAGATCAACAATATGGTTCGGCTAGATTTGTTTTTCAGGTACGTCTAACATTAGTTTTCAGGTACAGAAATGTATCAAATGTAAAATAACATTGCATATTTGACTGTATAAATTAAAGATTAATCCTATGAAACATACAAAAGCTATTCAATCCGGATCGGATATGCGTCGTCTTTATCGACTGTATAAAGTTCACTTAAGGCATATTCAGACTATGTCTGCTAGGATACTCATCAAGATGGACATGTTGACATATGTTTTGTGTGAGTTTGTCCGTTCAAGAGCAAGACTTGAAAGAGAACTCAATATTTGCGCGCTGAGAGACGCGTGCGCGCTCTCGGATGAGCGCACAGAGACACATTTTCTCACAGCGTGCGCGGCTTCTCATTCGCGTCTTCTGGCACTAAACCCGGGGGATGACGGTGAAAACGACTGGTCATATTCAAACATACGGCAGCACTCGCATGCATTGAACAAAGTTTACAAATTATTTGAAAAATATGAGGGGAAAAAAGGACGTTTACACGGCACCCCTGCTCTCGTCAGTTTTTGTTTCTTTATTAGATTGTCATAGGTCACTCTGTTTAATTTTCAAGTGGTTAAACAAATTCGTGGTGTTCCCTTGCGTTGCAGCCACTACCATGTAGCAAATCTTGCACGTAGCATGTTGAGCCAAACTATTCCCAGACAACGGAGTTGGTTTTGCCTTTTTTGCTCACCAAACGCTGCTGTAACTGCCCTCCTTCTGCCATCTTTACTCGCGCCGAGTTTTTAAATTCCAGCGGATGATATGCACAGGAGACTCACGATCTGAGAAAGTTTGTGGCTTCGGGAGGGGCGGATGAGCGCGTGCGCGTTTCATTCAGAACGCAAGACAAAATAAGAGTGTTCTTGCAAAACTGAACATGGCAAAATAATCGTTTTTTCTCGATTGTACTATTTTGGTGATCGTTGGGAGGCAAAATCGAAATCGAAATCGAAATTCGATGAATTGCACAGCCCTAGTGCACACACTGCGGCTTCTCTCTCTCCCGACAGAACGGTGTTTTCATGTTTTCTATCTTGTGAGTCAGTGTTTTTGTACGTCCTCGTCGCGTCTATCTGTTCTACATACAGTCGTGAGTTTCTGCTCAACATCAGCAGAGTCACATCTTTAGAGATAAACGCACGCCGAAGCTCGGGCTGCACTGGCCGGTCGGCCTTCAACATCCCTGACCCCAGTACTGCATCTGGCCCACAGCGGAGGCACCAAACGCGGCGCGAGATTAAGCAGAAGGGGGTAAACGTGAGCATATCCGGGCTAGGCTAGCCAGCTATCCCCACAATAAACTGGATTACATTTGATTACTGCTGTTGTGTCTTTGTTTGCACTGTGTACTCAATGCGCGTCACTGGCGCTTATATGATTGGAACATATCTAAAAATAATGCTATAATCAACACTTACTAACTCGTTCATCTCGACAGCTGTAATGGTAACTTACATTGCAAGTGTTACAAAGTTGGTAGAATAATGATGAAGATGGACTCGGTGTGACTGGGACTCGTGTTTATTCAGAACTCTCAGATACAAACACAATAAACTCGCGCTGACTCTCATAACTCAGTAGTTACTATAAATAACTTTGTTAGCAATCGCTCAGTCTCTGGTACATTAGTGATGTCCGGTTCGCAAACTAATCATTCTTTTGAGCCGGTTCTTTTTAGTGAACCGAATCAGTTCACCAAATCGGACTGAATCGTTCTAAAGGGTTCGCGTCTCGAGTCAGCGCTGATTCATAATTTACTAAAGTTACTAACTTTCTGACATGAGTGACAGCCCCTCCGACTAGAAATAAACTAATAACCTGAAGTATATTCTAGTAACTACAACAGTTCACTGAACTGAGATGTGCTGAGAACTGATGTGAAGTGAACTCAGGTCCATCCGTCTCTCTGGCAGCAGCTCGTGCCTTGTAGACCTCGTTTAACCACGCCCCCTCCGCTCATTTCAAATGCAAAGATGTCAGCCAATCACAACAGTGGCCGTTTTTACATAAGTCTCACAGCAGACACACCTCTTGAAACAGGGCATTCAGCCACAGGGCAAACATCAGTATTGAAAAAATGCCTTTTATTTCTAAATTATGACATTTTAAGATATACTAACAATCATACTAACAATATAAGTACACCTCAGGAAACATTATAAAATAATAGAAAAATGCCATGCCATGGGACCTTTAATCGTTCATTAATCGTAATCGAGGTCAAATGTTCAATTAATCGAGATTTTGATTTTAGATCAAATTGTACCAGCCCTAAAATATACTGAAACTTTTTTGATAAAGTTTCGGTCTCTTTAAACCTCTCCTTTCTGAGAGCCTACTCTGATGGCCCAGTCTGTTCTGATTAGTCTACGGCTTACAGTGCGTGTCAGAAACTAAATGTCCATTATTCTATCTAAATTTCAGCTCTGGCGGCTTCCTCAGCACTTGATACAAAGTAATACGAACAGTAACGAAGCTATTGATATTCCCACATCAATTCAAGCCCGAGTCCTCATTCTTTGGAAGTGCATGAAAAGTAGATTTGCTTACGCTGCACAGAACACAGTGTCTTCTCGAAATAACGATAACATGAACAAAACTCTTCCAGGCCTCAGCTACAACTACAGTTTTTGAGATGTTATTATTAGAGCTAATGAAGAATATATGTGGGCATTTTGCAAATTTTGTTACAGACTTCCATAAGATCGAGCAAGAACAAAGACTGGAATAACTGACAACTCTTATCAAGCAGATTAGAATCAGTTCTTTCGTTTGAGAGACAATAACTCAATTTATAATGCACTTTGATCGTTGAAACATGGCAGACTCTTCAGAGTATGAAAAATTGCTTATGATGTTAAGTCATTTTGCAAATGAATAAATGTAGATCAGTGAGTGTGAATGGCGTTTGTTTACTGTCTCACCCGTTGTGCTTTGGCGAGCTCCTCCTTCAGCTTCTCGTTGCCTTTCTCTCGGACCTCCATAACTGACGGACTTCTGAGACGGGACAGACTGTCTGTGCTGAGGCACAAAACCTCCTCTCCATCAGCTGACGGGACGTTGCCATCCTCCACAATGGCTGCAGGGTCATTTCCACTGTGGAGACAAACATCAATTTAGTTCGGTCTAAAAGTGCATTTGGGTAGTTGACATATAGGCAGTAAATGGAATTTTTTGGTAAAACACCATTTTTGAAGAAAAAAATACATATATTTATGTAGTGTGAAGTCTGATGTTTGAGAAAATATAAGGGGTCACTAACTTTATCAATACTTTTACTGAACTGTACCGTAAATGTGTCCTATGGTGTGATATAGTAAAAACTAAGACAAAAAAAAAGTCTTAATAATATACAAATAGCATGAGAGAGATGTATCTTCATTGTTTGGCACTTATTTTCAATACTAAATATTGTTCAAATATTTCATTTTTGAATCACCAAGAAGTGTCAATTTGAGTGATGATTTAAATACATGTAATGCTCTTAAATTTAACACAGTGGCCAAAATGTTTGTATGAATAAATGCAAGGCTAAGCAAACATGCTTTATATAAAAAACCTACTGGAGCTTCTGTTGTACACGCCGTGTTTGGCTCTGCACCTGCATCTGCACGTTCAAGTCTTACCTGCCATTGAGGGCGTCCTCTGCACCCAGGTGTCGGGGGGCCGAATACACGGGCTGGGTGGGCAGCTGGTCGGCTCGGAAAGCATTGGCTGCATTCTGGCCGGAGGACAGCGAGTGTGTGCGGTACAGTGTGCTAGGGGGAGCGTTGTGCTTTGGTGGACTCGGGTCGATAACGCCATGAAGATCTGGAGTGGTGGGTGACGCCAGGTTCACCTCATGGAAACCTTCGAGCGGTTCACTGGCCATAGCCACAAATATCTTCATACAATACTCTGTCAAAACATCAGGAGGACATACAACTGAATTACTAGACCAAATAAAAGCAAAATCCAATGTCTATGACCAGAACCATCTCATTAGGATTCGCAAAATTACATATTTTTAAAACTGGGTAGCTAAATAGCCCTGAAAACCTTTTTAAGGTCTTGTTAAACTTGTACCTGTTAAACGGGTATTGTACGCCAAAAAATGAAAATTGGAATACTATGGAAGTCAATGGGTCCCAACTGTTTGGTCACTGACATTCTTCAAAATATCTTTTTTTGTGTTCAGCACAAGAAACAAATTCATACAGGTTTGGAGCAACTTGAGGGTTGAGTAAATGATGATAGAATGTTAATTTTTGGGTGACCTATTAAAGGGGTGATTAGTTTAATAAATGCTGTAAAAATATATTGCTCATTGTTTGTAAATGCATTAACTCATGTAAACAAATGAGTCCTTATTGTAAAGAGTTACCAATAAAATAGTGTTAAATATATGTTGGACAAATCGCTAAAGACATGAACATCAGCATAATTTATATTAAGAGATAATAAACTGTAAGGACACATTGTTTTGATAGTACGGAAATGTGGACGTACCATCGTGATGAAATTATGTTTAAAGCTTTAGAACATAAGTCAACAGGAAGAGCAGAACGAATAAAACCACGTAAACCACATCTGATTCCTGATTTATCTTCACCTACAGACACACAAAACAAGAACACAAGCCACATATGAATAAACGGTCAGTAAATCCCTGAAATAACAGAAGAATTATGAGCAAAATCTGAGGGTAAATTACAATGAACCTTCATATTTCAAGGGTCAGTTCACCCAAAAATTCAGTCATTTACTCACCCTCCCGTTGGTCCAAACCCATAAGACTGTCGTTTATATTCAAAACACAAAACACAATATTTTTTATTAAACTAGATTTCTGTTTCTTCATTGAAAGTCCATTCCACCAAAAAGTTCATAAAGACAGTCTTAATCCATATAAATCAAGTGGTTTAATACAAGTCTTCTGAGGAGACATGATCACATTATATTCATTTAATTTAGGATTTTATTTATATATACACTGATCAATACACAGAGCACATCAAATATGGCAAATTAAAGTAAGAGTGTCTCACGTGAACAAACTTCATTGCTTGTTTGAACTTCCATTTATCATATTTGATGCGCTCTGTGCATGTGCATCGATCAAAGTTTATATGTGAATAAAAGCCTACAATAAATTTGTTCTTATAAAGCGACCGTGTCTCTTAGGGAAAACTTGGATTAAACTGCTCAATTCATATGAATTACTAGTGTCTTCATGAACTTTCTGAAGCATTAAAGTTTTGGTGGAATGGACTTTCAATGAAGGGATAGAAATCTCTCATATTGCATTAAAATATCGTCATATGTGTTTCAAAGTTGAGGGAACGTCTTACTGGTTTGGGACGACATGAGTTTAAGTAAATGATGACAGGATTTTCACTTGGTTGAACTATACTTTCCATAACATAATACAAGTGTAAGCAGAAATGACTCCAAACTGAACACAGATGTGTGTTACTAGTTGAATGTTTGATTGTGTCAGAGAATATGATGTGGTTAATGTTTTGTACAAAAAATGCAAGTAACATTTAAGCTACACAGCCATGATACACATTGAAGAATGCTAATGATGTAGTGAAGAAAACTCTTTTATTTGTGCTTCTTTTAGATTCTGGACATTCATCAGCCAACTTTATGAGGTTCATCCTGGGCCGCTTTTAAACTGTACTGAAGGAGGAACACTTCATGACGCTTCACCAGGTAAGATCAGTAAAGTTGGAAAGATCATGAGAAACATCAGACATCCAGTGAGCAAAACATTTTGCTTATCAATATACTGTATGTCATGAATGACTAAACTCAACGTTTAGATGACATTCTGTGGAGGAGGCCTATCTAGGCATAAGCGGGTGTGTTGTGCTCATGAACGCTGTAATAAATTGAACAGATACCTGATAAGCTAGAGCTGCTCGTCATTAAATATTGAGTCCTGCTGCTCCTGGAAGCGCTCCAACTTACCTACACTAGCTCTTACTTTCACCAGTGGAAAAAATAACTAGATATCTGTTGCACGAGTGTTTATAACCAGGGGTGCACACAACTTTTTTGGTCTGGTTCTCAAGGGAGCGACTGGAGATGCAGCTTGGTACCAAGCCTGCCGCACTCGTGTTAAAGGGGTGGTAAAACACGATTTCACTTTTCTAACTTTAGCTAGTGTGTAATGTTGCTGTTTGAGCATAAACAACATCTGCAAAGTTACAACGTTCAAAGGGACTACAGACATTCCTCCAGGGCTGCTGACATCACCAGCCCCAATATTTACATAAACCCCGAGTCCGAGAATATTAAATTCCATTTTGTATTGCTGTGGGGAAGAGTTGTTGTGGTATAGTTAGTAGGCTGCCGACGAAACACTGTTATTTTCATCCGGATTGCAGGTCCACTTTGTTCAGCCTTCCTAGGAGTAGGGACGGGGGTGCATTGCAGTGCGTTTAACATACAACATGTTATGTGTGTATGAGACAGGGGGGAACAGGTCGCATTTGCAGCAGATATATGCTGCCCATCATAAATCAAAGCACGAGACACACAGGGGTCGGAGGAGAAGACCAGAAAATGTGACATAATGGACAATATTCGTCTGTATTTGCAATACACGAGCCGCGGTTCAGCTGCACGAGACAAACACTGCCAGTGTGAATGCACAACGGCTCCCAATGCACATTTCACGGAGGAAAGCTTCCACAATCTTCGCGGCCTGAAAGATGGATTTAAAAACAGAAGCTGTTTACGGGCCACGACCTGTAAGTATGATTTATTTTTCGTCAATGTGTTTTCCTGTAATAGGTTAATTGTACGTTGTAGCAAGGAAGTAAACAAATGACAACGCTGTTTGGCTCTGCAAACCAGTTTGTTAAATGCTCATTCATACTTAACGTTATCCGGCAAACACCTAACGTTACAAACTTTTTTTAAATCTCAACAGCGAACTTGGAATTAGTGTAAATTATTCTTTGATTAGAGCTTTTATGTATTGTTTATCTACAGGCATGCTGTGTTGCATGGTTGGTTCTGTGTTTGATTTGGCTACTATAGTAAAGCCAAAGTTTAGTGTTCGTTTTGGGTTAATAGTTCTTGCGACAGATATTTGGCTATAATCGTTCTAAAAATACAAAAGTAACAGTGCCATTCAGTAGCGATCACTATAGATCCGCAGTCTTTACTCCTGAGGACTGAACAGGTTGAACAGGTTCTGCTCGATCATCTTCACTAAAATTGTCTGGGTCCGATTCAGGCTCAAATTAGTATGGTTTTATTGACGCCATTGTTTCTAATACTACCCAAAGCACAGTCTACCGGTAAAGGTAAGGGGCGTGACGTTTCCGACAAACGTGCACTAGGCGGTAAGCGAATCACAACTCACTGGGCCAGCTAACCAATCTGAGCCCATTGCGTATTTTTGAGGGACCGGCTTCATAGAACCCGGAAACCATCAGACCGTTTTTACAAGGAGGGACAGAGCAGTGTAGAATAAAGGTAAAATATATGAAAAAAAAAATTTAAAACGAAGCATGAACCCATGTTACAGTGCACCCCACAAACACAATCAAGCCTTCGAAAGAATGTATTTTACCACCCCTTTAAAAACTGAAGCCAAAGAGTCTCAAATCGCCCCCCAGGTGTTTGGTCCTAGTATAGCTCATAACCCCCGCCCCTCCATGTATTTTAATGGACACGAGACTAACTAAATAATCAAATTACACTTCAAATTATTTTTTTCCCAAAGATGGCTTCTGTCCTTTTAGTCAGTTTTTATCAAAATGATTTCAATTTAAGTGTTCGTTTTTTAAAGTGAAGTAGTCACTGAGGCACTAGCAGACTTTTATCTGGATTTTAATTTCTACATTTCCATAACTGTTTATTAAGGTAGTGAAGACGCGTCGTCCTTATTTTTTTTACGGTCTATGCTTGGTACTCACACTTTACACTTATCCTACAAGCTTTCATCATCACTTTCCCCCTGACTCCTCTCCTCACTATCTTCTTTTCTCTTAAACATGGTAGATGATGATGGTAGTCCTGCTTCTTTCTCCCTTGTTTGCATCCACAAGTCAACAGCTGGCTTTGGGTCAAAAGTTGATATTTGTGTCAAGTTAAACCAAACTTTTATCTTCTGCAATTGTGAAGCACAATCAAGTAAAAATCGGTGTGCGGCGTAAATGATCAGGCAGTCTATTAGTGAGAGTGCTTTTCTTCCGGTTTTCTTCAAAACAAAAAGTTGCATCGAATGACGTAAGAGTGCTCCGGCCCAGAACGTTAAGTGCAATGTGAGTGCAGGCCAGTGGGGGAAAGGGGACAATCGCGCCAGGGAAAGGTACAAGACAACTGTGCCTAGTGTGAGTAAACCCTAAGCAGTTTATGATGCTGAAAATTCAGCCTTGATCACAGGAATACGTTGGCGTCACGTAGTAAACGTGAAACATGCACAAATACAGTGTCTGTTTCACATCCATCTTTCGTGATTTGATTTTCAATCTAATCTGTAACATTAACATTGACAACTGTGTGTGAAACATACTCAGCTGTTTTGGAGCAAGATAGCAACATAGGTTGCAGAGTACAGACTGTGTTTATGTATTGTCACGGGGTGGCATTAGTTCATCTTCTTGAGTAACCAGAGTCATATGAACAAAATCACTTCCATCCAACTGCACAATAGAGGAGACTATCACTCCAGCAGACAGACACACAGACAGTATGTGTGCTCCTGAGACTAAACTACTGCTGACTGTGACAGTCTGCAGCTCAATACAGTGGTGGCCAAAATTATTAGAACACCTGACAGATCTGAAAATATTGACCTTTTTGCCTCCAAATTTAATTTCGTAATGTTCATGGAACATGCGGAAGGTTGCTCTGACCATCAAATATCAGATGAAGTGAGTCGTACTGTTTTTATCCACTTTTAACTATAATATTTGGCATGTCCACCTTTTGCAGCAATTACAGCAACACATCTCTCTGGCATAGTGTCAATATATTTCCTCTGAGAACTTCAACACTAATGTTATCCCATGCCTTCTGCAACTGAATCCAAAGGCTTTCCTTTTAATGTACAATAGATCTGTCCAGTTTATTTTCCAACTCGCCCCAAATGTGCTCAATGGGGTTTAGGTCTGGACTTTGAGGGGGCCAGTCCATCATTTTCAATGTTCCAGCAGATTCCTTCCGTCGCCGGTAGTTCCGGCAATAGTTAAAAGAATGTTTCAGGTCATTGTCCTCTTGGAAAATAAATCCAGGCCCAATAAGACGACTCCCAGATGCCAAGTGTTCTAATCATTTTGGCCACCACTGTATATGTAGCTTAAAAAATCAAGTTTGTAATCTTCTGTCTATGTGGTGTTTTTAATATGCTTAACCATGCGGAAATTCATAAGTCAACACCATTGCAGAGTATTTTCTCCTTAAAACTGCAGGGGGAAAAAAGAGGGGGGAAAACGTGTTTTGAAATCGCTAGTGTTTCTTATAACTAATCTTTAAACATGTTTTACACCAAACAATAGGCCTACTTTAGTTGGGAACTATATATAGATATTACCTTGATAAAAACTGTATTTTTGAAAAGAAGGCAGAGAAGGAAATGTTGCGACTGGTAAGACTCATTTACGGTTTTGGGGAAAGTTACTTTTCAAAGTAATGCATTACAATATTGCGTCACTCCCTAAAAAAGTAACTAATTGCGTTACTAGGGATGCTCATATTGACCGTTTAACCGTTAACCGAAAGTAACAATTTTGACCGATTAATATCAGTTAAACGGTTTAAAATGTATTTTTTATTTTTATGTTTTTGTTTTTTTTGCTGTAAAACAACCTCTCAAGCCTTGTTTATACTTTTGTCTGGCTCCACAGTGTGAGCCTCTGATGACTGCATGCGCGCCTTGTCCGTTTGGGGATGCTCGCCATTGTGCTATTCTTTGAAACGATAGAGGGCGACTCGGAGTAATTGTTCTATAAACCATCAGGAAACAGTGGCAAGAAGAGCATACGTGACAATGTTTACTTTAGTAAACTTTACCAAAACCACACTATGAAAAGCCTTCAGCAAGACTTCAGATTGCACTGATGCCCCGGGAATACAGAGATAACGCCTCACTTGAGTGGCTTTGCCTTTCATTTGCTTTCCACCAGTCAGGAGCTTGTACTGCTGCTGTATTTTAATACAGCGTAGCATATTTTGCAAGTAACTTCGTCGCCCTTTCTGTCAAAATGGTCCCACACAGTAGGCCTACTACTTTTCCATTGGTTCATTTAGCGAAATATATCTGTGTAGGCAGGTGTGGTTGCGCCCTTTGAGTTAAAGCTACACTATGTAACTTTTCCGTCCACTAGAGGTCGCCTGTTCAAAACAAAGGCGTAGTTTGATGACGCCACGTTTGAGCGCAGAATCTCGGGACATGTGGTCTTCACCTCACAGCCGGTGGGAAACAGTCAGGATAGGACTCGGGCAGAAATCATGTTCATGGATGCGATTATTAACATTACTGTAGTGAAGCAGAGCAGGAGCGAGTGTTGTGGAGCTGAGCAAGGCCGCAGGAGCGATTGAAGAGCGGGACTGTTATTATGTTATAGTCGCCGGCGGGACTTTTATTATGACACAGTTGCCGGCGGCACTTCCTCTTCTCCAGTGCTGAGTGTGAGGTAACGCAGCTCTGTTTATCGTATTAGATATATCTGAGTGTGTTGAAAAGGAAGTTATGACGTTCGCTCGGCGGCTGCTATGACACTTGTTCACAATGCAGTGAGAGTAAAGTGTTTCACTGAATAAAACCGGAGACCGAGGGTGACGCAGATATGACGCAATCGACAGGCGACTCCCTCAAACGCATAGCTCACACGTCCCGGCTCCTTGGTTAAAATAGCAATTTTCTCACGATTAACAAATAGTTGAAAACATTTGGGATATTCTAAGTACTCAACTGAACAAAATATATAACACTGGCCTAGTGATTTCTGGATGTTTTACTGCAAAAATCCTACATAGTTCACCTTTAACAAATATAACATTTTTTCTTTAACCATGCAGCAAAAAAAAAAAAAACCTTAAAAATAAAAAAAAAACCTGGTCAAAATTCTTACTTTCAGTTTACAGTTAAACGGTCAATATGAGCATCCCTAAACCTCAAATAGCAATAAAAAAGCTTATATTTCAGATCGGACCAGCCAATAAGCATGCAGACCTAAGCTCGCTTCTCAGTACACTGAATACTTATATGGCAACCGGAGCTTCCAACGACAGCTGCAGTGACGCAATGACTTTAGCATGTTTGTTCTCTAGGAATCAAACCCATGAC
Source organism: Gobio gobio (assembly GCF_949357685.1). Classification (NCBI taxonomy): domain Eukaryota; kingdom Metazoa; phylum Chordata; class Actinopteri; order Cypriniformes; family Gobionidae; genus Gobio; species Gobio gobio. The sequence goes on along the minus strand of NC_137101.1, from coordinate 32,377,270 downwards.
CCTGGCGTTGTGAGCACCATACTCAACAGGAACCACCCATAACCTCATAACACCCATGCATCGTGTGGTGGACAGCTTTGCACAAAACTGCATTAAATAAAGGATGGAGGAGCTGTGATGAAATGTAAGACTTGTTTGATTCTCTGCTGCCAAATCACATGAACTTCCTCATAAACAGCTTTGGTAAGAAAACATCTCCTAGGAAAAGGCCTGAGGTTCTGCAGGTCTGTCTGAACGTCTCCATCAGTAACAGCACTGAGGATCTGATATGTGTATTTTTGAATACACTTGGACAGTTAACACATTTGAGCTACATTAGCTTAGTCTTCTATGGGAGACGCAGTAGATGACACTAATAGCAATGGTTATAATAGGTGCACAATGACGCCAGTCACCAGCACATGGATCAGGTATCCGCCTGACCTGAAGGCATTCGACCCCCACATGCTGTTTACTACATAGGGCTCATTGTTTTAAGACAGGACGAAGAGTGGCTGAACAAATTCCCTCGGGAGCACCCCAGCAGACACTGCTAGTACACTACAGTATAGAGCAAGTATGCTGCATACACACTGTCATTAGGGCTATATTAAGCTTTCAGAGCGAGATGGACCAGAAGTGCTGGATGCAGAAACAACTCCATATTATTACATAAACACACACCTGCTATCTTTATATGGGCGTGTTTGAACGTAGAGTGGGATTAAGGCCTGAAAACAAACTGTCATGTTATTATATTTATGCTTTCAACAAACCCTGATGAGTAAGACATTGCAATTAAAGCCATGCAAGTGTGTTCCTCAACGCCATGTCATAGACATAAACTCCTTATGAATAATGCATCACAAAGCCTCATTAACACAATGACATAATACGTTGGATTAGGCGTTGATGCAATACATAAAAGCAAGAATGGTTGTTAAAAGCGCAAGATGGCTGTCTAATGTAAGTACACTCACATGTCCTGAAGGGATTGTGTGTCTGTCATGTATCCCGCTCCTCCTTTCAAGAAAATACACGAATATAATTAATATTAATACATTAACGCTTGCACGGTCACACAGTTCGCGCTTTTCCTCTCATAAGGCATGTCTTTCTCGTAATAAGCTAGTCCTCGGTTAAAGACAGTAACCAGGGCCAGACAAAGACACAACAGAGCCACCGGCTGCCACCATCCTGCTTCATGATTGTGCTGTAGTGTTCAGACAGTGTTCAATTTACGATTCCTACTATTGCGACGGTTTCTTCATGAATATTAATTAGGTCGCGCTGACGTTTCTCAGGTACGTTCAGTACGTTCATTTGGGATCCAGGCACGTGATCTAATTAATATTCATAATGTAGTATTACGCTTCGTTTATTCGTCAGCTGTCCAGCGCCCGCCTACCAACGCCTGCCTTTCAGCCAATCAGAAAGGCCTATTGATCGAAGATGAAGTTACCTAATTAATATTTCACGAGCCAAGCGGTTGCCATAGTACGACTGTTCATCCAACTATCCTGTCAGATTAGGCGGAGGCTCAGACCGGCTCACGCAAGCGCTGTTAAATCGCTTCTGTAAAACTTGTATTTAACTTGTATGTTTTAATACACAAAAAAACAATGCAACGTCCAAATTAATGTAGAAACAACTTAAATACAGTATATTTGAAATATGTGTTGTAATGGCATCTTTTTATGAAGCCTGGTATCACTTATACTAAAACTGCTTCTGATGTCTCTGAAATTTAAAAATTGTTAAATAATGAAATTGTTTAAAAAAATTAACATTAATGAGACATTCAACATTTTACAGTATAAATAAAACCTATATCAATTCCAAGTGAACTTAAAACAATCTTCACACAAACCAATTATAATAAATGTCTGGGGGTCAATTGGAACATTTGAAACTTGTGTGAGAAAAGGTTACACAAACGAGGGTTTGTTACAGTAATATTATTTTAGATTTTTTTTTTTAATATATTATTTTCTGAATTCTACAGTTTGTCTTGGGTTAGTTTAATAATATAGCCTAAGCATCATTGATAACCCCTTGTTATAAATAAAAATTATTAGTAATTCTCTCTAATTGGCCTGATTAGCTAAGCCCTCTAAAAACACAAAACAAGCAGGACCGTATCCACCATTCACATTGAGGGGGACACATACCGCCCCAATATGTAATAACTTTTTTTTAAACAAACGTAATAACACATGCTTTATTGATGTTTTTAATGTAAAATTGTGCAGTTTAAGGGGGATTTATGTTTTTTTTATTTTTTTATTATTAGCCTCAATTTGTAATTTAAATATATGCTTTTATATAAAATGGCAACATTTTATGTAAAATCCAATTTAAAAAAAAAAAATCTACGCTTCTTATTTTTATTCATGGTGATAACATGAAAATACATTCATTTATTGGTCAAGACTCTTGACTCATCCTGCATCATCATCCAGTACAGTTAACCAGACACATCATCACAGACATGGATACATCCTGGTCCCCCAAACACATATTTTAACACATGAATTGGCCTTGCCTGCCACAGCCAACCATTTAATGTAGTTTAGGGGAGAATACAGTAAGATGAGCCTTTTTTTTATTTTTTATTTTTTTACTTATGTGGTCCTCAAGATAAGATAAAATAAGGCAGAAGTATAATGAAAGTACCTGAAGTAATTTCAGGATGCACTCTCAGAAAAAAATGTACAGTGGAGGTACAATTTTGTTCCTTGGGGAACAAAATGTATAACTGTACCTTTAAAGGTACACAAGTGGTCCTTAGGGTGCAATTAAACCATTGGCAGGCAATTCGGTCCTAGTGAGTCGCTGTCCTGCAGAGTTTGGCTCCAACCCTGAAAGACATCTATAGAAGCTCTTATTGAGAATTAACAGAGGTTTAGATGTTGGTTTTATTGAAAATATTTGTGTTTACTTTTTATGAGTTTGTGGTTTTTGTTACAGTTAACAAAACACATAATCTGTTCAAATCAAAAGAAGCCATAAACAGAAATTGTCATGAAGAAAAATGTTTGACTAAACTCATCACGACTAAAAATATTCATAAATAATATTCACCAACAATACTTTCTTTCCACAGATCAGGCATTCAGAATTTGGATTCTTAAATACATTTAAAGAATATCAAGAATATGAATCTCAACATATGAATATCAACAATGGTGACATATTTAATGCTGCAATGCATACTGGGAGCCATGAGTTTTATACTGTGGTAGCTTAGTAGGGTTGGAGCTAAACTCTGTAGGACATCAGCTTTCTAGGACCGAACTTGCCTACCCCTGACTTAGAGGTACAAAAATCACCCCGTTGACGGCCACTTGTACCTTAAAAGGTCAAATTTGTTGTGTGTTTGCTATCATTTTATATGAGCAGAATACATCTATGACAAAGGGTTGTAAAAAATATGGCTTCTTATAAAAAGTATACCCCAGGTTAGGGGTAAGTTGATCCAAGTCAGTGGTTAAATTGCACAATCTGGGTGTAAATCTAATTGACCATCTAAAACCATCTAATTAAATCTGAATCAAACCAAGGTGCAGTTGTAAAGATAATTTACCTCTTTTAAAAAACACCTTAAATAATGAAATTTCTGTTTACAAATAGTCATATTTCTTTTCTTAAAGCTAATTTAATCAACATAAAACCAACCAAGTGATGTTAAAATGCCAATATCTAATTGTTTGCATTTCTGAAAACAATATGTTGAACACCAAAGTTTTAACCTTCCCAAAAACAGAGTTTGTTGAGTAAAATTAAATAAAAATTTAATAAAATAAAAACTGAATTAGAATGAATTAATAAATATCATTGTAACTAATAAACATTTTAGTCAAAAGGTTCTTGGCATGGTAGTTTTTCTGCAATGTTGAACATGTTAGGTCATTAGGGACTACAGGTGGAAAGATATATGATTAAGCATCTTCTTATCAGAGAAGGATTTGGTGTAATTATTGTTCCTATCAAATAAACTCCAAAAAAAATTTTTTTTTAAAGAAAATGATAAACTAAACCAGTTGTGTAACATTACATTGAATTTATACCAGTTTATACTTCAGAGATTTAACTCAACTACAGTGCCTTATGGTGGGGTAAGTAAAAACGCTAGCTTAATTTACCCCACAGCATTTGGACCACTTTGCCCCATAGCTGCCATTTTGAATTAAACTAGCTAGTTTACCAATTCAGGTTAATATTTAGCTGAATGACTTGCATGTTTTATACATTGCTATATAAAGAATAATAAATATTTTAGACCTGGACAAATTTGCATTGATGCAACAGCCATTACATCTGTTATGCAAAAATTTTACTTTGACAAGACAAAAATAGTTTTAAAGTAAATTGGTGTCTTCCACTCCTCCCATGTGCTTCTCATTTTCACAGTCTGGTAGAAATTATGGGTTGTTTAAAAATATATGGTCACATGACAATAAAAGTGTACAGTTACCACCCCTGCACATATAATATCTGATATTTGACCAGAATATTGACTTTCCTAATAATTATTCCCACGCTGTAAACAACCAGTAATGCAGAGAATAGTGTTGAATGTAGGGAATGAGGTCATAGTGATATCAGACCAGAAGAGGGTGCCATGGACCACTGTGGCGATGATCCACAAAATGGCAGTATCCGAAATCGCACACTCTTAGATAACTATTTTTAATAAGTACTTTGCGACCGTTAAAAATTTTTTCTTGATAGTATGAATGAAATCTGGGCATACTAATTTTTTTTATTTTGTCATTATCTTGTGACCTAGTGCCAGTTGTGTCAGTATACAGCCATTCACAAGTTCTCTCCTGTGGCCTAATGGGATAGTAAAGTGTCGATTGGATGCGGACTTAAAAATCTCAACAGAAGTAGTAACTCTTTGCCTACTGTTTTGTGAATTCATAGTACTATTTTTACATTCTGTTTTTCACATTTAAATGTATTCATTTAGCAGATGCTTTTATCCAAAGCGACTTACAATTCAGGAATACAACAAGCGGTTCATCTAAAGATGCAATAAACACGAGAAGTGCTAGTCATTCAAAGTTTCAGCATTGTTCAGGATAGTACAAGCTATACTGTATATACTGTATATAGTTATCATTAAAGTTATCTTTATAGTTATCGTTCTTTGTGTGAATGGATCTTTGTATGAATCAGCATATTGATTAATCTTAGAGTTCACAGTAAAACTGTAAAGAACAAAAAAAAAACAAAAAAAAAACAAGACATTTAAAATTTACAGTATATAATCAGTGGCAGTGTGCAAGTATCTAACATTATTTACATTGGTACATAATCATATTTCTATGCTTGTGTCACCATTGACCTATACATGAAAGAACAGAGTCACACTTGATTTTACTAAATATAATCAAAGCATTGATATGACTATAAATAGATGCTCTTGCTGTTAAAGAAGTTACAGACCTGCCACTTTGTGTCACCTTGTAAAGAGTACACAATTCCTGTAGAAATTACAGTAACTTACTGGCAGCAGTTTGCCAGAAACTTACTGTAAACTACTTACAGGAAAAATACTGTTTTACTATTTACAGTACCATTTAGCTTGCTGTAATTTATAATTACAGTATGGTATATTTTTACTGTAAAACATACAGTAATTGTATTAATTTACTGTAATTCATTGTCTACTTTTTCTATATACAGTAAAAATGGACAATTACTGTATTTCAACAGGTCCCCGTAAATAACAGTAAAAAGAAGCAATGACAACTGTTTAATTTTTTTTAATTCTTTTTAATCGTTCAATTGAAAAAAGTTCAGCTTTCTGATAGCCTGCAGCTGTTACAAACGTACGTGCAGGCAGGCAATGAGCTCACGGAGACGAGGATAAACAGGAGACAGGAACTTTAATAACAAACTTGGGAACACACTTAACACGTCCAACATGAAACGAGAACCGACAAACACTGAGGGCAAACTGAGGCTTTAAATACACAGAGCAAATGAGGATAACTAGGAGCAGGTGATGGACGAGGCACAGGTGAAAGACACAACTGATTAACCAAACTGGGGAGAATCAGAGTAACAGAATCTTAATCAAAACACACAAGACAGGCCATACATGTAACATATCGCCCCCTCCCGGAAAGGCGCGTCCTCATGCCGTAAACAAGAACAACTGAGGAGGGAGGGGGCTTTGGAGCACCCGGGGTGGAACCGGGGAACCAGAGGGCAGCGGCTGAACCGGAGGGACCGAGGACAAAGGCGAAGCTGAAGGGAAGGCGGAGCCAGACGAAGCCGCAGGAGAAGGCAGGTCGACGACTGACCAAGGCGGAGCCGGAGAGACGAGGGAGCCCGGAGTAGGGATGGGCGATATCTTATCGTTTGCGATATACCGGTAAAAATTCTCCCCACGATAAGAATTTGCCTTCCCGCGATAATAACGATAAAGCCTAGTTGATGGCGCGACCCATCCGCATAGTGCCACCGCTGGCCGTCTCTTGATGCCCTAAACGTTATTACTTTATGATGGCCGCGGTGGCTGCGTTCGTCACTCATAGCTGAACGGGGGTTGGAGAGAGAATTTCTTGTCGTGCCCTCGCAGCACTTGGTGCTCTACGCGCAGTGCTTGATAGGAGCTGCGGCACTGAATCCGCATCTCACGTGCAGAACGAAAACAACTATGGTGGAAGCTGCGGAAGTGTTCATAGCTAAACGAGGGGCTACCTGAGGGCAATCTGAACCATACAGATGTATTTTCACTCGCTGAGCACTTGGACTGAGCACTTAAGATATTTGCTCTTTCTCAATCGATCGGTAAAGCATAGTATTTCAGTTCATCTCAATGAATGCGCAGTGTATATGACGCACATTAAACACTAGTGTGAGGCGCGCGACTGAGAGCGCTCAGTGTTTCACACACACTCAAAGAGAGAGCGAGAGAGTCTTATACCAAACAGAATTGACGTGCTACATGTAAACAATATCCTTTGTTGCATTGTCCTGTAAAGTAATGGCGTTTATTTGGAATTATTCAGCCTTTCGTGAACAGGAAGAAAGGAATGCACAAACGGGAATCTCATTGGCTGGCGCGCACCTATTACTGTGCCTGTTTTGATTTCAGCAAATCAGTTGGAATGAACGCTGACAACGTGATTAATATTCATGAACCCAGAAGCTCATTATTCCTTAGTGCAGTTTATTTTTATTAGTAGAATAATTTGTGGTATTATAATATTATCAACTCAAATTACTGAAGTTCTATCATTAAATCATTATTTTCAACTTTTTTGTAATCTGAATACATTTTTGGGATAATTACTTTTGCTGTTTCTGCTATTTTTACCACTGTTTGCACCATGTATGAATAAATACAGAATCGGTTTACATGTAAAACTTTTCATTGATTTAAAAATTATTTTTGTTTGTATTGTGTGACGTTTTTTAGCACAGTTGCACTATTTAAACATTTCCTGCACTTTTACAGAAGACAATTATATCTGCAACTTTTCAATTTCTGAAAAGGCTGGTGTGGAATTTTACATAAAAAAATTATTAAAAAATTAAAACATGGGGAATGATACTACATTTATCGTCATTGATATCGTTATCGCAATAAATACTAGAAAATATCGGGATACATTTTTAAGTCCATATCGCCCATCCCTAGCCCGGAGAAGCCGTATGACCGCTGGTTTCCGGTGGAGCCGAGGGAGGGAGGAGCCAAGGGGGCACTGAAGTGTCGACGGGCCGAGGCAGAGCAGGGGGCACAGAGGCTGAAGGCGGAGACAGAGTAGCCTCAGTGGCGGACAGAGCTGGTGGCCTGAAGACACTACGCGTTTCAACACAGCGTGTGGGTGGAGCAGAGGGGCGGATGGGCAGCAGCGAAGGGAGCACTGAGGAATGGACCGACTGAGGAGGTGGGAGAGAGAGGCTGGGTGGGAATTCTTGAAACTCTGGAGATACTGGGGGCGCTGGAGACTCGGAGAACACATGAGATACAGGGGGCACTGGAGAGACCGAGGCCGCTGGAGAGACAGAGGGCACAGGAAAAAAGTCAATCAGGTTCACCTCAAAAACCTTCCTCAGCTCTTCAATGTAGCTGCCAGCAACTTCCTGCAACTCGACCACAGCGGTGGTGTTGTGGGCGGGGCTTTCCTCCCAGCCCTCGAACTCCACAATAACTCCCTCTGCGATGTACGGCGTTGCCAGCTCATGCACACCTGGTCAGACCTTGTGGGTGGTCCGGGCTCCGAGGCGATGACACACTCTGTCCTTGCCCTCGGTACGAGCTGGTCATTTGCAGTTGGCCAGTCCCCACGGTTTGCAGGGGGCTCATGCAACTTCTCCGTTGCGTCACTCGCTGGTGGTGGTTGGCTGGTCTCTGGCAGTGGTGGAGTGGGCCTGGTAACGCTGTCCTCCTCAGTGGGGCCGATGATAAATGGTGAGTGGTTATTTACTAGTACCCACTCCACGATTGCGGCAAAATCTTCCGTTGGTTCCGGGCAGCCTCCCTGCTCCAGGCAGAGAAGCTGAACTTCGGGAAGGGCCATGGGAAAGACGGGGAAAACTCAAACAAAACAAAGGAGAAAACGCTGCAAAAAAACCCTAAAAAAAATAAACAGGAGACAGGAACTTTAATAACAAACTCAGGAACACATTTAACACGTCCAACATGAAATGAGAGCCAACAAACACTGAGGGTTTAAATACACAGAGCAAATGAGTATAACAAGGAGCAGGTGATGGACGAGGCACAGGTGAAAGACACAACTGATTAACCAAACTGGGGAGAAACAGAGGCCCTGTCCCAAATGGCACACTTCATGTGCACTTTCGGTCTTGTGGACTTACAATGGACGATGCGTGCACGTGTCCGTTAAGTCCACGAAACCGCAGGGTGTCCCATTTGTCATTTTAGGTTTCAGAAGGGTGCTCGCAAGCGCCCCCTTAGAGGTCGATATGCGCCCTCGATGAGCACTTCTGCCGAGCCCGCACTGGTGCGAGCTACACAGCAGACTTCTTCCCGGCAGTCAAAGCGGCGTTACGTTGTGAAAGTGCAGACTCAGAGGAAGACCGTGATGGTTTAGGGTGCCATTTGGGACAGGGCCAGAGTAACAGAATCTTAATCAAAACACACAAGACAGGGCATACATGTAACAGCAGCAACTTTTAGCAAAAACTTGAAATTCAAAAGCTCTCAAGTCCAATGGATTTACAAAAGTCCTTTGCACTACAGAGTAGACCAAAGGCTGTACAGTAAAAAAAAGTCTACAAATAATAATAAAACAGAACAAGAAGACAAAGATCAATAATAAAATCCAGAAAACAACATTGAAGTAGAAAAAAGTTTTTGCTCTTAATTATGGAAGATTGTTTCCACCACAGAGTAAAAAATAAAAAAAGGTAATTGTGACCTTTTCTCACAATTCAGACTTTTTTCCCCCTCGCAATTCTGACTTTATAACTCGCAATTGCAAGGAAAAAAAGTCTGAATTTTGAGATAAAAAGTCGCTATTATCTTTTAAATTTCTTATTCCGTGGCGGAAACAAGCTTCCATACTTAGTAGCTTAATAGTTTTGCCAGCTCAAATCCAGAAACTCCTTAAAGGTCCTGTTCTTCGTGATCCCATTTTTCAAACTTTAGTTAGTGTGTAATGTTGCTGTTAGAGCATTTATAATACCTGTAAAATTATAAAGCTCAAAGTTCAATGCCAAGCGAGATATTTTATTTAACAGAAGTTCCCTTTCAAAGCCTACAGCGAACGGCTGGTTAGGACTACATCCTGGTATTTCCTGCTTTAATTACGTCAGTAGAGCAGTATGTCGACTAACCTCCGCCCACAAGAACGCGCAAAAAAGGGGGCGTGGTCTTGTTGCTCCCGCGTGGAGAATAGGAAGTGTTGCGTTCGTATAGTTTGTTTGTTGCCATGTCGTCGAGACGCTGTTATTTTCATCCCGGAGTCAAGTCACCTTTGTTTGGCTTTCCCAGGGACGCTGTACTTAGAGATCATTGAGCGCATGCATCCCCGTTATGGTGAGAGGCGTGACCTTTCCGGTAATGTGCACTCTGCGTGCCCTAAGCTGCTGTCGAATCACAACACGGGAACCGCTGGCACAATCAGAACTCGTTACGTATTTCTGAAGGAGGGACTTCATAGAACGGAAATCTTTCAAGCCGTTTTGAGGACAGTGAAAACAGCAGTATACAGATAAGTAAATTGTGTGAAAAATACTGTGTTTTTTTACACGCGAAACATGAACACATGTTATATTGCACACTGTAAACACAATCAAAGCTTCAAAAAAACACGAAAAACGGGACCTTTAATGAAGGAAGAACCATGAGGGTTCAGGCCAGAGTTCTTCCTTTGCACCATCTTCTTACTTCTTTTGCTGAACTTGACCTTTAAGGAGCACTTGTTGTTGTCGGGGTTAATCCTCAAAGTGAACCTTTACATAAAATAAAGAATTCGTAAAATCATTTGATGTGAAAAACGTTTTAAACATTGGTTAAGACAAATGAAAATTGTGTCATTTACTCACTTATATTGTTTCAAACCCATAAGACTGGTTCATTTTCAGGAATTGGAAATGGAACTGGAATTGCAATCAGGTGCGGGAGCAGTGTCGGCGCTGTGGTGGGCCATTCGAGGGCCGTGCCCCCCCTAGCGGTCATTGATGCCCCTCCTACCACAGGCCATGGCGTGTGGCCCAAAAAATATCCCTTTTGGTTATTCTTTTAATAACAGTAGCCGCGTCCATTACAGATTTGCGCAAAAACTTTTGCAATTATTTTCTAAATTTCAATAAAAAACTATTGCGAAATGACTTTCCATTAAACGATGTTATGTGACAAAAAATTTTTTTTCCTCTGTTGTCTTTTATGAGTTTAATAACGAACACGTTGTCTTCTGTCTGCGTCGGGAATGATCGATACGGTGACGCGCATCTGCCACATCATAGGCTATATATTATTTTTTCCACTATTTTTTCTTTTTTTTTCTTTTCAATTTTGTTGTAATAACGAGATATGTCATTAAAATAGACTGTGAAGTTTGGATTTTCCCCTTAGGCATAGTGTAACTTAAAGGGGGGGGGGGGGGGGGGGGCGAGGCGGGTTCAGCCTTCTGGCCCCTTTAAGAAAGCGTACAATAAGCTCGCTTTTCCCCAGTGATTGTCCTGCGACCTGAGCGTGATAAGCTGCTTTGGCGGCAACATATACTTTGAGCGTGGAGGGGGAACGACCCGCGTCCATTAGCTCTTGAAGGAAGGCGAGCACCTCTGCCACCTCGCACGAGTGTGCGTCAAGGTTTCGTGCTGTACACCAGTTAGAGAATACCGACCATTTCAGTGCATTGAGCTGCCTGGTTGCGGGGGCTCTAGCTTCAGAAATTGTATTCAGAACTCTTTCAGAAAGGTTCGCGGGTATTGGTTGATGGGCCATACGTGGAGGGCCCACAGTTCGGGACGGGGATGCCAGATTTTCCCTCTTGCCTGCGTGAGGAAGTCTTTCCTCAGCGGAATCGGCCATGGGGCTGTGTCTGACATGAGAGTCAGTTCGGAGACCCATTTCTGATTTTTCCACAACGGGGCTATTATGTAAAAGCACTGTGGATTCGGTTTCCCTGATCTTTTTGATGGTCTGTGGCAACATCGCGATCGGAAGAAAAGCATACAGAGGGAGTTTGGGCCAGGCATGGGCCAGCGCATCTCTGCGTTTGGAGAAAAATATTGGGCAGTGAGCATTGTCTTCTGAGGCGAAAAGATCTACTTTCGCTTCGCCGAAGGTGCTCCAAATCAACTGAATTGTCTGCGGGTGAAGAGACCACTCCCCGGGGGGAATACCACCTCTGGATAGCATATCCGGACCCTGATTCAGGATACCTGGCACGTGAGCCGCTCTCAGGAAGCTCAGGTAGTGCTCTGCCCATAAAAGGAGGTGTTTCGCCATGGAATGTAGAGAGCCTGATTTCAGACCGCCCTGGCGATTTATATAGGATACCACTGACATGTTGTCTGTTCGGACCAGGACGTGGTGACCCTTTATGTACGGAAGGAAAGCTCTCAGCGATAGGATGACCGCTTTCATCTCTAGACAGTTTATGTGCAGCCTTTTCCCTGAAGTTGCCCGCTGGCCAGAGACTGGCTTGCCCTCGTGCAGGGAGCCCCAACCTAGGTTGGACGCATTTGTCGAGACCACTTTCCGTTTCGTAACTGTACCCATCATAACACCTGTCTGATACCAGGTGGTCGCCTTCCAAGGAGCCAGAGCTTTGACACAGCTGTGGTTCACTTTGATGTGAAACTGGCCTGATCGCCATGCGCGAGCCGGAACGCGGGAATTCAGCCAGCGTTGAAGGGGGCGCATGTGTAATAGACCCAGTTTGAGTACTGCCGATGCCGAGGCCATAAGACCTAGCATCCTCTGAAAACGTTTGAAAGGAACGTACACGACAGCTTTGAATGACGGCGCCATGCTCTAAATAGAGAGGGCACGCTGTGACGTAAGCCGCGCCCTCATCTGTATTGAGTCTATGACTGTACCCAGAAAAGATACATTCTGGGTGGGAGACATTGAGCTCTTGGCGATATTGATCCTGAGCCCCAAACATTCTAGATGGTTGAGGAGCCAGGACTTGAGTATCGTCAACTGTGCCCGTGATTGGGCTATGACAAGCCAATCGTCGAGGTAGTTGAGTATCCGCATGCCTTTCAGCCTCAGTGGGGCTATGGCTGCGTCCATGCACATCGTAAAAGTGCAAGGCGCCAGGGATAACCTGAATGGCAGGACTATGTATTGATAAGCCTGACCCTTGAAGGCAAATCTCAAGAATGGCCTGTGACGGGGTGCTATCTGAATGTGAATGTTGGCATCTTTCAGGTCGACTGTGAAAAACCAATCCCCCGGGCGAATGTGCGCGAGGATTTGTTTCACTGTCAGCATCTTGAACGAGCGAGTCATGAGCACTTTGTTCAGATGTCTGAGATCTAGGATGGGCCTGAGGCCGCCATCCTTTTTTTGGGACGAGAAAGTAGCAACTGTAAAAGCCTGACTCGCTTTGTGTTGGGTGCACGGTTTCCACCGCTCCCTTTTCTAACAGTTTCGATACCTCGGCGCAGAGCACGTGACTCACGCTGCTTTTCACTGAGGTTTCGACCACGACACGAAAGCGCGGGGGTCTGCGAGCGAACTGTAGCGAGTAACCTCGTTTTATTATGTTCAACACCCAATTTGATATACCTGGAATGGCCTGCCAGGCCTGGGCCCGTGAAGCCAGGGGTTGAAATCGAATCGGGGGCGGGCCGCTTAGTGATAGGGACCCGGTAACCCGTTTGTTTTGTGCTTGTAACACTGTGGGGATAGTGTTTATGTTTGGCGGCGTGCACTGTGTAGTGGGCGCGCGCATTACATTTGTGGCACAGGACAGCGCGTGAGCTGTGTGGGAGGTGCTTGAGTTTAGGGGTGCATACTGTGAAGTGGGCACATTGTCTACAGAGAAAAAGCTCTTTATGAGATTTATTTGGGTCGCCGTGAAAACGGCGTTTGTGTGCAGACGAGCACTTTTGATAACTGCAGAAACGCCAGTCACCTGTCTGTAGGGAACTGTGAGGCCGAGAGTGTGTGGTGGGGGTCCGGCCGAGGTGGGACCTGGCCACCTTCTCTTCCCTCTTACGGCTAGGACGGCTTCGGTGGCTCGAGTCTCAACGCAGCTTTGGGTCGAGGTCCCCGAGGCTCAGGCTGCCTGTTGCGGCTTGCAGAGCGTGAGCTTTGCCGATTCCTGAATGCTGAGCGCGGCCGTGTGGTCGGCGGCGGCGCCTTGGCGGGTTGAGGGGGCGGTGCTTTGTGACGGCCAGAGGAAGAGCTGGAGTGTTTAGGCAGAAAGTGTTTCATGGCTTGCAACGCTTTCTGAGCCTCCGTAAAGCGCTCGGTGAAGCCAAAGACCGCCGGACCGAACAAACCGGAGGAGGAAATGGGAGCATTCAGAAAGGAGGCTTTGTCGGTGTCCTTCATCTCCGTAAGGTTAAGCCATAAGTGGCGTTCCAGAACGGTCAGGTTGGCCATAGTCCTTCCGATAGCCTGCGCGTTGGATTTGGTAGCGCGTAGGGCTAGATCAGTGGCGCTGCGCAGGTCCTTCAGAGTCTCAGAGTCAGGAACAGACTCGTCCAGAGAGCGGAGGAGTTTGGCCTGATAAACTTGAAGGACAGCCATGGTGTGGAGCGCTGAAGCAGCTTGGCCAGCGGAGGCATATGCTCGACTGGCGAAAGCTGAAGTGGTGCGGCACGGTTTGGAGGGGTGTTGAGCCTTGGCCTGCCATCCCCTGGAGGAGGGCGGGCAGAGGTGCTCAGCAACGGCCTCTTCAAGGGGAGGAAAATCTTCATATCCTTTTTCCTTAGCGCCGTCGACAGAAGAGAGCGCTGGGGAAAACGAGGATTTAGCACGAGTTAAGTAAGGGGCTTTCCAAGCCTTCGTGAGCTCGTCATATACCTCCGGGAAGAAGGGGGCGGGCTTTTGAGGGGAGGAAAGGCGACGGCTTTGCAGGAACCATTCGTCCAGCCTACTCCGTGTTGTCTCCTGGGGGTGGGACCACTCGAGCCCGAGGTCTCACACGGCCTTAGTGAGCACACGGACCAGCTCTGAATCAAAGCTGGCTTTAGAGCTCATGGCGGTCTGCGTCGAAGCGGAGGGCTCTGAGTCTGACCACTCTCTGCCTGATGCAGCCAAAGAAAGGCTGTCCTCCTCCTCCTCTTCCGCTGCTGGTCCACCGAAGGAGACAGAACAGGCCGCTGCGAGGGAGGGGCGCTGTTCCTCTTGGGTGAACTTCACCGGCGAGAGCGAGGCCCGTGGAGAGTTACTCGGCGTGCAGTTGCTTGATCGCTCAGGTGGCCTCTGGTCGCGGCGTTTCTTCTTGCGCGGTCCGAGAGGCGCGAGCGGGGCGGGGACATCGAAGCTGGCGAGGCGAGCCCTCAGGGTCTGAAGCGCCATCTTGTCGCACTCGGGGCAGCCGTCCTTGGAGTGCTAATTCATAAAAATATGCTAATTCTAGCGACCTTGTTCGGCGGGATTTTCTAGCGACCCCTATTGGTTCGCTCTCTCAGCCGCCTCGCCATAGGTTCCTGCAGTTGCCGCAGCACAGCCAATCAGCGCGCAGCTCACGCTGTTCTATCTGCTGTGCAGCCGCACTGCGTTTTACATAGACACTTTATAGAATAAAGTTTTTGCTTCATATTCTCGAGAAAAGGAGTTTTCCCATAACTCAATACGAGAGACCTCTCGAAAGGGACCATTTTTACCGTTTTCTTTTATCTTAAATTGTACTAAAAACTCTGTAAAATTACAAACAATATATGTAAAATTAACAATTCAGCTGTTATTTGAAATATTATACCATTAATGACAAATTTTTATATAGAATTTTTATTTTTCTGTTTTCTTACATCACATTCAAATGTATGTAAAACTACAAAAATAATGTCTATAATAATTTGCAAAATCACCACCAGATGACACAAAGTGACAGTTGGCACCATTGCTCACACTTTAAAAAAAGAAAAGAATATCGTAAAAAAAAAAAAAATTATTGACAGTCTAATGACTGCCAACTGAAAACTGTACAATTTATGTAAATATCCCAATTTAGACAAAGAGCAACAAGTTTTACACAAATATTCATGAAACAAATTATTACGATCAAACACCTTCACTGTAAATTTTCTTTTACAAAAAACGATTAAATGACTGGCAGCAGCAGAACATTAAACACAAACATTTCTCAAGATCTCAGCCTCTTATATATTTTTAATATATATATTTTATACATTATTATATTTGTATTATTAAAGCTCTTATTGAGAACTAACAGAGCTTTAGGTTTTATTGAAAATAATAACGTTTAATGTCACCATTATGGTGATTAGAGTTTGCTTTAGTGGGGCTCTTGACACTTGACTTTTTAACATTATTTTTTTGTTCTGGCTGTTGTAACTGTGTTCTTAAAGCACTTTTGTTATGGCAAAACATGCAAGAGAAAATAAGATCAGATGAAGTTGGCTACACATTGGTAGTAGTGGCCTGATTAAGTGATCTCACCGAGAGTCAAATCTAAAAGTATATATTAGCTGGTAAATTCACTTTATTTACAACAGCATTGTGATGTTATGCCATCAGTGTTATGACAATCAGATATTCTATTTAGGCTCTGTTTACACCTTGTTTTAAGATGCGTTTTGGTTGACTGAATCAAGTGGTTGACAAGGCATCTCGGTTTTGATTATCTTTCTGAATATGACCCAGATGCAGTCTTTGACAAAAACTTTATTTTCTCAGCTTTTTGCTCAAAATTTTTATTTTTTATTTTTATTAAACTTACCAACATTCAAGTTGCATGTTCAGATAATATATATATAAAAAAAAAAAAAAAAAAAAAAAAAAAAAAAATATATATATATATATATATATATATATATATATATATATATATATATATATATATAATCAAAAATGCTGGCGTGGCTAGCAACTTTTTTAAAAACCGCTGGCGGGGAAAGATTAAATATAAAAGGTGTAAACAGGGCTTTAGACACAGAGACACTAAGGCCACATCCTCACGAAGCCAGAGCTTTCCCTATCCGATCGTTTTTTTCCTCTCATCTCAAGAAATATCTGCATACACACTGATACAACTCAAAACGATGTAGTATACATGACAGGCACTGTAATTCTGCCACAGAAATACACTAACACGGAGAAGAAGAGTTGTGGCTCAAAGGGGTACAGCAACAGTCGGAAGTGAGGCAAAATCTCACAATAAAATAAAATAAATGTGCTACCTACCAGATTGTGTTTTATTTACGCCTACACCTACCCCAACCCTAAACCTAACCTTACAATAATGCAAATACAGTAATTAAATGACGAAATATTGATGTAGCTGTATCCCTTCAAGGCTGAATCCAAAATCGCCCCCTATACCCTTAAATAGGGCATTATAAACCATAGTGGACGTTATTGAGTGCACTTATTCTATCCCACATTGCACCGCAATAACGAGTGTACAGCCGATGTACACACAACGGCTGTCCGAATTCACTCACTCATTTTCATTCACTCCTTCAAGTGAACTGTATTAGTGGACTAATGTAGGAATAGTGAGTGAGGGTTTAGGGGGCAATTTCGGATTCAGCCCTAGTCTTTACCATGCGGGACGTGGTGTGATGACATCACCGTTTCACAAAATATATACATTGGCTGTACACACGAAAATGCAAGGGCTTCGGTTTCAGGCTCCTAAAAAGCTGGATCCGTCTAGACGAAACGCTGATATGATACAACATTTTTACGTATTCAGCTAAACGCGTCGCCGTGTGGACGGGGCCTGAGAAACAGCATATAAATATCAACAATGGTGACAATCAACAAAAAGCTTTGTTTATCTGAATATTAGACTCTGATTAGACTATGGACAAGACCACGAAACTAAATGACTATATCATCACCAATAATTAGCCAACTCTTCTGATCACATTTTCTCTTGCCACAACAAATGTGGTTTAAAACAGTTGTGAAGTGAAGATGCTGTGATCTTGAGAGATTTGTTAGTGTTTAATATTCTGTTGGGATTGAAAGGGTTTCTTTTGTCTGAGCTTTATTGGTCACCATTGTGGTAAAGAGTAGAATCGGTGTTTCAGTCCAGGATGGGCCAGAAAACATTGATAATATACTGCACGTTGCTTTATTTAAAGGCAGCAACTGTATAGTCATTAACACAGTGATGTCTATATACATTAGCATGCATGTGTGCTATTATTAGCTAACAGTTAACTGCAAGAGATTTGCATTGTACACTGAAAATGTTTGATCATAATAATTCAGGAAATACCTGTAAAATAAGTGTTTTTATGTAAAACATGAAAATGTAATGAACATTTCTGTCAACTTCTTTTGCGTGGTAGGATATTTTTACATAAATTTTAAGTTTTTTTGTTAGGCAGTCATTTGACCATTGTTTAAGTATTTTTTTGTAGTTTTTATACAGGGTGGCAAGGTGGCACACTGTTTTACATTCGAAATAGAAACTGAATTGATGGATAAACAACAACAACAACATACTCCTAGAAACGCAATACATTTTATCACTTATAACTTCTAAATAGAAACAGCGTAGAGAGTGAAAAAGGATAAATTTTTTCTTGTGTGCATGGGTTGACTGGCTGTGTTCTTGCATGCTATCAAATGGAGTACACTCTAAAAGGCTATGAGTTCGGCTGTACAGATACGCTAAGCATTTGCATTCAATCTGACGCATACTTTGACCTTTACTACAATTTTTTTTGTAAAGCTGAGTTAGTGTGCATTATGTAAATTAAATAAACTTGACTAATTAATAAGCTAAAAAACACCTAGGATCGGCAGTGAGAGAATGTTTAGCATTTACTCAACACACAGCTGGAACCAACTTCCAGTGTCACCAGATGAGCCCCAACAGTATCCATCTTAAATTCCAGGCTGACAACATACACCGATCAGGCATAACATTATTACCACCTTTTTAATATTGCGTTGGTCTCCCTTTTGCTGCCAAAACAGCCCTGACCCATCGAGGCATGGACTCCCCACTAGACCTCTGAAGGTGTGCTGTGGTATCTGACACCAAGATGTTAGATGATGCGAGGTGGGGCCTCCATGGATCGGACCTCTTTGTTCAGCACATCCCACAGATGCTCGATTGGATTGAGATCTGGGGAATTTGGAGGCTAACTCAACACCTCACACCACAACTCGTTGTTGTGCTCCTCAAACTGGTTCTCAAAAATAGTTCATTGCTGAACCACTTTTGCTTTGTGGTAGGGTGCATTATCCTGCTGAAAGAGGCCCCAGCCACCAGGAATACCGTTTCCATGAAACAACAATGCTTAGGTAGGTGGTACGTGTCAAATTAACATCCACATGGATGGCAGGACCCAAGGTTTCCCAGCAGAACATTGCCCGAAAGCATCACTGCCTCCGCCAGCTTGCCTTCTTCCCATAGTGCATCCTGGTGCCATGTGTTCCCCAAGTAAGGGACGCACACGCACCCGCCCATCTACGTGATGTAAAAGAAAACATGATTCATCAGACCAGGCCACCTTCTTCCATTGCTCCGTGGTCCAGTTGGTGCTTTCGGTGGTGGACAGGGGTCAGCATGGGCACCCTGACTGGTCTGCAACCTCATACGCTATGCAACCTCATACGCAACAAACTGTGATGCACTATTCTGACACCTTTCTATCAGAACCAGCATTAACTTCATGAGCAATTTGAGCTACAGTAGCTCGTCTGTTTGATTGGACCACACGGGCCAGCCTTCCCCACATGGATCAATGAGCCATGGCCATGACTCTGTCGCCGGTTCACCACTGTTCCTTCCTTGAACCACTTTTGATAGATACTGACCACTGCAGACCGGGAACACCCCACAAGAGCTGCAGTTTTTTTAGATGCTCTGACCCAGTCATCTAGCCCTTGTCAAACTCGCTCAAATCCTTACGCTTGCCCATTTTTCCTACTTCTAACACATCAACTGAGGACAAAACGTTCACTTGCTGCTTAATATATCCCACCCACTAACAGGTGCCGTGATGAAGAGGTAATCAGTGTTATTCACTTCACCTGGTCATAATGTTATGCCTGATTGGTGTATGTTTACCTGTGCATTCTCTCACTAAAGTTTAATCGAATAATGCAGTTCAATGTTTATTATTTCATTCAGTTCATGTTCTAATGTTTACAATCTTTCCTTTATATTTTGGTAATTCACAGCAAGAAAGAAGTTTTATATTTTGATTCTGAGATATCAATACTTGGAATGGAGTGATGTCTCAGTTAGAGGGTGTCTACCGCAACCACTAAATATTTTAAACTATCGCAAAAGAGATGGTGAGGTGTGGCTGCAAAAGTTCATATGTACATGGAAAAATAAAAAAGCCTCAATGCAACGTATACTGAGGTGAAGGATGTAGATATTCATGAAGGTGGACAATCAGATTTGCCCCACATTTTGCTGCGAGGTGAACACAGACTTAATTTCACACAGACACGTATTTTCTGGTGCCATTTTAAATTGCTGGGCCATTTAAAACTCCTTCCACACAAGGAACACGAATAGGGTCTCAATTCTGCATGACTTTTCAAGTGTATCTGTAAGTGTGATGGCAAAATAAACTTTTTATTACACTGATCACAATTAAATCTCCTTCCTCCAGAGTGAATGCGCAGGTGATTATTGAAGTTGCTACTTTTTCCAAATGTCTTGCCACACTCAGAACACTGTAATTTCTTTCCGGAATGAGTTTGCAAATGACGTTTCAGATCTTTTTGATATGCGAAACTCGTTTCGCACTCAAGACACGTGAACGGCTTCTCTCCAGTGTGAACTCTTATGTGAGTCTTAAGATTTCCTTTAAGTGTGAAACTCTTTCCACATTGAGGGCAGGTGAAAGGCTTCTCTCCAGTGTGAACTCTTATGTGAACCTCAAGGTTTGCTTTGTTTGTGCAACTCTTTCCACAGTGATGGCACATAAAAGGCTTCTCTCCGGTGTGAGTTATTACATGATTCTTAAGGTGATTCCTGTCTGGGAAACTCATTCCACACTGCAGACATATTAAACAGTTCTCTCTTGAGTGAATCCTCATGTGGTAATTAAGATTTCCTTTACGTGTGAAACTCTTTCCACATTGACCACATATGAACGGCCTCTCTCCAGTGTGACTTCTCACATGGGCATTAAGTGTTGCTGTATATGTGAAACTTTTTCCGCACTGATGGCATGTATAAGGCTTCTCTCCAGTGTGAAGTCTCATGTGAATCTTAAGGCTTACTTTATGACTGAAACTCTTTTCACAGGAAGGGCATTTGAAAGGCTTCTCTCTGCTGTGAATTCTCATATGAGCCTTAAGATTTTTATTGAATTTGAAACCCCTTCCACACTGCTGGCATTTGAAAGGCTTCTCTCCAGAGTGAATTATCACATGCCTGTTAAGGCATTTCATGTCTGGGAAACTCTTTCCACACTGATGACATATATAACAGTCTTCTCTTGAGTGAATCTTCATGTGGCAATTTAGGGTTATTTTACGTGTGAAACATTTTCCACACTGAACACATATGAATGGCTTCTCTCCAGTGTGAACTCTCATGTGAGTCTTAAGATTTCCTTTTAGTGAGAAGCTCTTCCCACACACTTTGCAGGGGAAAGGGTTTTCTCCGGTGTGACTTCCCACGTGGGAATCGAGTGATGCTTTATATGTAAAACTCATTCCGCAATGAGGGCAAGTGTAAGGCTTCTCTCCCGTGTGAAGTCTCATATGAGTCTTGAGGCTTACTTTATGACTGAAAATCTTTCCACAATGATGACATATTAAAACATTCTCTCTTGAGTGAATCCTCATGTGGTAATTAAGGGTTACTTTACGTGTAAAACTCTTTCCACACTGATCACATGTGAACGGCTTCACACCTTTGTGAATATTCATGTGATACCTAAGGTTTGGTTCTGCTGTGAAGCTCTTTCCACACTGTTGGCAGGTGTAAGGCTTCTCTCCAGTGTGAATTCTCATGTGGCTTTTAAGGTTTCCTTTTTGAGTGAAACGTTTTCCACACTGTTGGCAGCTGAACGGCTTCTCTCCAGTGTGAATTCTCATGTGGACTTCAAGATTTTGTTTTTGATTGAAACTCTTTCCACATTGACAGCAGGTAAAACAACTGTTAGTGTCAGTCTTCTGAGCTCTTTTTGACTTCTTTCTGACCTCTTCTGAAGTATTTTCAGTCTCTATGGATTTTTCTCCAGTCATGAAATCATGATGTTTCTCATACTGATCTTTTTCTTCCATCAGTTCTTCACTTTCTTCTTTCAGTACTATCAGGTCTAAAGCAAAAAGACAAATAAAAGTCAACACATTAGTTTAATAGCATAAAGAATTAAAACCAACACAAAAGCATCAAAACAATCCTTTAACATAAAATCTTGTAGAAGAAACCATGTCTTCCATGTCAGGGTTTGGTCAGTGACTGTAAAACAATTGTAAGATCCCATGAGGTTGACCTCAGAACTCTCTTTAGGCACTATCAGTATGCATCCTAAAGAAACTGAGATACCAAGGAATTGTACCAAATTTGGCCCTCCGATTAAGAGAGACGATTGGATCACTTCAATAATTGCCAATGCAACCAAGAACCAGATGTACAAGGACAGTAAACCAATAGGTGTGTTGACTTTGGCTGGAACCGATCTGTGAGAAGAAGTCCAAAATGTTCTGCTTCCTCTAGCGACGCAGAAAGTCATCTCTCATCAGTGTATTTGGCTAAGCGTAAAACAGCTCTGTCATCAGCTTGTGGTACTTACGGCATACGACACAGTGATGTGGCGTCAGACAAAATTTCAAACCACTCTAAGGTTCTGGTTCTGTAAGGCAGAGTTGATACAGCGATGTCTTTCTAAGATGTGAATGGAACCAAGCTTTTAACTTTATAAATGAATTATATGTTTTATATACTGTCTTCTAGTCAGAATAGGAAATTTCAAGATACGGGTCCAAAAATGTCTTCATTTTCTTTACATTTATAACATCATATAGTTTAACAATAACATGAGCAAGAGTACTGTTTTTCCGAATATCAGAACAATTGCAAACGTGACTGATTTCATACAACAGTTAAAAAAAAAGTTAATATTAAATTACATTTTATACACAACATTGATGTTTTCACTCTATTTGAAATGACCATGAAAACAGTTCTAAACAGAACAGAACTGTTGCACTTCCCTGAGCAACACAGCAGTGTTTCGCTTTGTTCTGTGTTTTTGATTCAGCTCAATGATTCAATGAGCCATTCATGAATGAATCAGCCGGTTTGAATGAAGTGGTTGAATTAATGATTTAGTAACTCAATCATTAAGACTTACTGACACCTATGCGCCTATAGAAAGATTATTGAAAAACTATGCGCCTATAGACTGAACACCTAATATGCATGTGCAATTGTGCATGACATTTTTTACACTTTTACAAATTCGCGTTTTTGTAGTTTACAGAGATGATAAAGGTAGTTTTCAAAAACTTGCACTTTTAAACTCGTTTTCAAAAGTGAGCTGTGTTTTTATACAAGCAATATAACACTTATACCTCTATATCAGCACTTCTGTGATTCAGTCATAGACACAAGGCCGCAGGCAGTGTGTCATAGGTAATGACACACTGATATAAAGCCATGATATAAAGCCTATATCTCATGACTACAAATGTGATATTGCTTTCATACAACAGTTAGATGGAACAAGTATTTAAATAAATAAAAAACAACCACGTGAATCTAGTTGTTTACAGTAAAATGGCTGTGCGTTACTTATCTGCTGTCAAAACTATATGCTAATTGTCAAAAACCTTTGACGATAGTGATCCTGACAGAAGTATGTTAGTTAGTATGATAATATTTTGTTTGTCAACTAAGTCTTTATGACCCTCTGTTTATTATGAGATTCTGAGAATTGTTATTGTAGCCTCTATGCACATTGCAAAAATGGTTAATATAGCATTAATAGCATCCCATTCCAAAAACCATTTATTTATAATGCATATTATTTGTCTGGTCATGTGATCTCAACATGTCTGTACACATAAGGCAACTCACTCCATGTCAAATAAAACTACTTTAATTAGGCCATAGGGCTAGCCTGGCGTGGCCATACTCAATTCTAGTCAGAATATGAGTCTGGTACCGCTCCATTGAGCTTTGATTATGGGGCGTGTTTCAACCGAGCCAGGAAAGACCTCAATTGGATAGACCCACAACCAATCAGAGCAACGGAGCGACGCGTAACGTTAGTTGTCAAATGTCAACAGAACTCAACTGCACTGTGTTACCAAGTCCGTGTTTTTCTCCATGTCCGCGGGTTGAAGCGACCCCAATTATATGATTATATAAACCCAGGAATGCGAATTTTAGCAGGCAACCTTGCCAAAATAACATATTTTGCCAACCCCCCGGAAACCCCCCGGAAAGTTATCGTTTTGAGTAGCAATTGTGCGCGACATTGCAAAAACACTTGGAAACCCTG
This sequence comes from Gobio gobio, assembly GCF_949357685.1. Classification (NCBI taxonomy): domain Eukaryota; kingdom Metazoa; phylum Chordata; class Actinopteri; order Cypriniformes; family Gobionidae; genus Gobio; species Gobio gobio. The sequence continues at coordinate 32,353,207 of NC_137101.1, read as the reverse complement.
TCTGCACGCACGCTGGATTAAGTAACGTTACAAGAAAAAGATGAGTGTAAACGATCTTTGCCAGTAATAAAATAATTTAAGGATACACAGAGTACTTACCAACACGATCATCGTTTCTGAGAGAAATAGTGAAGGTAAATTCATATACGAACAAGTTCTCCGTTTAGGATAAGAGCAAATTCAACCCAACCGCCTTCGATGACGTGGATGATTACGTTACTGTTGATCATCTGTCCATCATCGTCTAAAGCCCGCCCTGACAATTTCATTGGTCCGAACAGTTTCTGTTCGGGCATAATTCCTCCTCTATGGAGCGAGTCCAGACCGAATTGCCCGAGCAAAATTTTTTGTGGGCGGGGCTAAATTCGGCTGGCATCCAGGCTACCATAGGGCTGCATGATTAATCAAAATTAAACCACACACAATTTGGCCAAGGCTGCAATTTTTATGCAGCGATTATCAGTGAAGCACGGCTCTGTGATCAATAATAAATGCTGCACTATCTGAAAGCCAGAGGGCGCTCTCGTGCAGAAACGCCATGGCTAAATATGCCCCACAGAAGTAAGATAATGCATGTCAATCCAGGAAATCCCAATGGGCATCACACTATCTGTAACTGAATAAACAGAAGATTGAAACTTTGATTAAACATGACTAATAAACACACGACTACGACAATATATGTTTTATCTGAGTTCTTCAAGCCTTCTCTGGTATTTTCATGATAATAAAATATATTTATACTTCAATGCTAATCGACAGCGTTTATCACCGGAATACTAAGAAATAATGTTGTGTGCCTTATTCTGTGTATAAACCGAACATCTCACAGAAGGATGCTCAACTGTCGTTATGAAGTGAGTTTGGAATAAAAACAAGGTATTAACTGTTGTCTTTTGTTGGACAAGAGGTTCTTGAATGCTTCTCCTGTTTGGAAAGGTGTTTGACAGAAGCACAGAGCAGTGCTTCATTGACAAGCTACGCATAAAAAAAATAATAATAATAATCACAGCCTTTGCAATTTAATAATCTCAATAAGCGGTTTAAGCGTAATTTCAGGTTAATTGTGATTACTCAATCATGCAGCCCTATTAGGCCACTCAAATGACATTCTTCAGAAATAGAATTCATTTCTGAAGAGGGAAACATTTTAATAAGCATCAAATGACTGAGTTCATCTTTGAGAATGAAACCAACCTGTTTGTTCATCACTATCTTCATGTTTCACACTGAAGGCTTCTTCAATCTTCATGTCGTCACTCTCCTCTTTAATAAACGCCATCTTTATAATAGGGTCACGTGGATCTCAGCTGCTTCACCAGGAGTTTTTCCTGTGTGTTTGAACACTCTGTCATATTTAAGATGAGAATAATTAAAGGGATAGTTCACCAAAAAATGAAAATGACCCCATGATTTACTCACCCTCAAGGCATCTTAGGTGTATATGACATTCTTCTTTCAGATGAATACAATATTCGTTATATTTAAAAATGTCCTGGCTAATCCAAGCTTTATAATGGCAGTGAATGGGAGCCCAACATTTTAAGACTAAAAAGTGCATCCATCCATTGTAAAAAATAATCCACATTGTTCCGGGGGGATAATAAAGGCCTTCTGAAGAAAAATATCCATATTTAACACGTTATAAAGTAAAATATCTAGCTTCCGCCAGACCACCTTCCGTATTCAACTTATGAAAAAAGCGCAAATGTTTTGTTTTTAAAGGGTAACTAAACCCCTGCTCAGAGCTTAACTCCACCCATTGGCAATTTTCAAAAAATGCTGGAAAAGTGGGCAGAGCCCGGCGGACACAGAAGGGACGAACCGAAGGCGGGGCTGAGCGGAGGGCGTGCACCTGAGACCCGCAGTGACGGATTGATTGACAGCTGTCTGACTCGCGAGTCGCAAAGATGGAGAATGACTGGAGTGACGCCAGCCTTGCAACAGAGCGGTCATTTCTCCCACTCCTTCACCTGAAGTGGAGGAGGGTGGATTGTCTGTTACAGACACAAACCCGGAGCCTTATCACTGCGAGCCGCTGCTCAAACTGCGTTAACTCCCGATGCCGACGATGCTAGTGAAGCAGCCGCGGAAGAGAACTGACCTAATCTATCTGCGTCCGCGGCAAACACTTGCGTGTCAGGGTTTGAAAGCGCGTCTCATGTATGAAAATTATCTGTACACATGACGGGCGGCAATAATATCGCAAGAAAAGCCTGACGTGTACTGACAACTGCATTAGTTAACCGTATTTTCTTCAATACAATGTTAAAGCAAGTGTCAAGTCAGTTTCATTCATAATGTTTCTACTTCATGTAATATGACAGTTCATACTGGAGTGAAGCCGTTCTCATCATGTGATTGGGGGAAACATTTCTGAGGGCGTGGTGAGCTTGTGCTAGGGGCGCGGATAGTGAGCCGTTGGAGGTACCATCCTACGTCACGATGTACCACAACGTCCAATAGGAAAATTCAACTGCAGTAGCTACCGTTCAACCTTAAGAGGGCAGCACTTTGACGGTTTTACACCATATTTTATAGAATTAAAACACTTTATACTCAAATGTCAAAACATTTACTCGAATCAATGAACAGCATTAATAAAGCCCCAGTATTACAGATCATTAACTAAAAAAAGTTGGTTTAGGGTTTAGTTACCCTTTAAGTGTTTTGAACTGCGAGAAGCGTTACACTTTCTGAGTAATTTGAGTACGGACGGCGGTCAGGTGGAAGCTAGATATTTTACTTTATAAAGTTTTAAATGTGGATATTTTTCTTGCAAAAATGCATCTCTTTGCTGTAGAAGGCCTTTATTAAGCCCAATTTATACTTCTTGATCTACTGTACGTCGTAGGCTACACGTGCAACACACAGCCTACAACGTACAGTAGATGACCCTGATATGCACCTCTCCAAAAATGTAACAACCCGTCAATTCTACGCGGACCACTGTGAATGGTCTGCCAGAACCCCTCCCTCAGGGGCACACATGCTCCCTCTGCATGTGTAAACGCGTTGCAGCGGACAAGCACGCAGAAGTATAAATGAAAATTGACGCGGGCTGCAGGTCCGAATAAATCAGAAGTATAAATCATCTTTTAGTCCCCCGGAGACGTGTGGATTACTTTTATAATGGATGGATGCAATTTTTGGGGCTCCCATTCACTGCCATTATAAAGCTTGGATTAGTTTTAATGTAACTGATTGTATTCGTCTAAAAAAAGAATGTCTTACACACCCAAGATGGCTTGAGGGTGAGTAAATCATGGGGACATTTTCATTTTTGGGTGAACTAACCCTTTAAGAGAAAGAAAAATAAATCCAAACTAAATATATTGGTGCGTCTCAAGCAGCTCCTAGTTCAGTAGTCATAGCACTGGCAAGGGAGTCAGTCAGAGGGATAGTTGATTGTCTTGAATGGTCTGATTATACAAGCCCCCCCCAAAAAACTCCCAAAACGAGCACTTCAAATCAATAAAAGACAACAAATTATACAGGCTTTCACATTTATTTAAATGGTTATTTAATGATTTGTACATACATTTAAAATATTACATTTTCATGAAAATATTTTCAACTTGCAGTTACACCATTTTGAGTAGCAAGTGTCATCGGTGTGTTGCAAAGCACTTCGAAACAGTAATTCATTTTGCCAAGCCATTAATCCAATCGATTTGAAAAACTCAGGTGTTATGGTTTAACTGGTGTCCATGTCAAGTTATAACTTCGACTGCAGATGGAAATAATTGGTCCCATATTCATAAATTCCAAAAAAACCTGTGCGATATGTGCAACCTGTGCCTTGGTTGCATTTGTTCAAGTAGTGTTATCTTTGTGTCTGACCTCTTTCCCAACACGAACCTCAGGCAAACAGAGTTCTTATATCATAACAGATTGTTTGCTTAGCCTTTTGTTCTTCATTGTACTTTTTAACTTTCTCACCCTCGTCTGTCAGGAGAAGAGTCTCAGATATAGATATAGGCAAATTAAAATGAAGACATGAGATATGCTGGTGAATATCCACATTCAAGAGGTGTACCATGTTTAGTCCCATATAAAAACTACTTCCACCAATCTTAACTATTCCAACAGTACTGTATATCCAACAGTCCAATATTTGGATACAACAGTTATGATGTCCTGATTAATTCCAGGCCAATACATTTTCTCAATTTATACTTTTCAATTCCTAAATGGCCTTCATGGTTCTCATACTTCTCGGAATCACAGTTTTAAATCAGTTGTATAAAACTTCATCACACAGATCATTTAAATCCAACACAATTTCAGTTGCAATTCAGCTTTACACCCGACCAAACGTTCATAGTAGAATGTTTCACCTGCGTAAGCATTTGATTTTGTTTTGTCTCTTTGCGGATCATTTTCATCTTGGTATCAGCAACAGGTAAGGCTTCTACAACCATGTCCACATATGCTTGGATGTCTTCTGTCAACTTTTCACAAGAGGATGCAGTTTGATCAACTGCTCTGGACAAGGCACCCGCCGTACACATTAATTTGCCTGGTGTATAAAACACAGTTAGTGCAAAACATTGCAATTAGGGTTGCTCATAATTAACATGTTAACTGTTAACCGACAGTAATAATTTTGACTGATTAATACTATCAATTAAACTGTTTAAAAAGTAATTTCGAAAACATTTGCTGCATGGTTAAAAAGATATGCTACACATATAAAATTGAGTTTTTAAGTCACATTTTGTTATTACATTCAGAAACAACTTATAGGCCTACCGGTAAATAAAGTGAAATATTTACAAACGTAATAAACATACCTATACACTATTTTAGTTCCTCTCACTCCACAACAAATCCTTTTAGCTTAACGGTATTCAAAACGGAACGAATGAAAAAATAAAAGTAGCTATATAAATGTCAAGTCAAAACTAATTAATTTAAATGGAAACTGAAACAGAAACAGGTTGGGGGCAATTCAACCCTCTCCATTGACTTTGTATTGCGTGAAGCACCCTCCTTGTCATTTCTGACTTATAACAAAAAACATAATGTCTAAAAGCTGCGATGTGACAGGGTGAAAAAAAAGCCCAGATCTACGTTTTTTATAAGCTGTCGACCCCCCCCCCCCAAAAAAAAAAACAGAACTAGCCGCGTTTCCATTACAAATTTGCACAAAACTTTTGTATATATTATCTAAATGTCTATCAAAAACTATTGCGAAATGACGCCGTTTCCATTAACTGATGTTATGTGACTAAAACTTAGTTTTTTCCTCTAGCGAGTCAAGTCATTCCAAAAATTATGCCACGTATGTTGGTAGGCGTGTTATCCAAGCATTAATGGCAAGGAAAGCCCCTTATACTTGGGATTGGCCATGGGAGTGAGGTGTTTGTGGGTGTTTCGCCCTCATATCTGCTTCAAGGTCTTAATGAAAATTTGTGGCATTTCTTTGTTGTTTAGAATCCAGTATTCCGGTAATTCTATTGTCTTTTATGAGTTTAATAAAAAACTAGGTCTCTTCTTCTGTCCAAACACAAGATCGACTTTTGCGTACGCCAGGTGACCTGTAAATGTGAAAATTGCATTCCATTGCAGTTTTGCGAAAATGTCCTTTTTCGAATTGCCTGCGAAATTGACGCGTTTCCATTGGACGTATTTTCAATTCGTAATTTCAATTTGCGCGATTTGAACGGTAATTGAAATGCAGCTACTGGTAAGTCAAATATCCAAATGTCAGTTTTATATATTATATTTTAGCATATCCTGTCACCGATTACGTTCCCTTTCAGTGGGTGTAGTTCTCAGAGTTATATAACACATTGCGCTCTTTCTCAATTGCCTGAATACACTTTTTGCGTCCTTAAACGCTCGTTTTCTTTAGGTCGACAGCATATAAAAACTTAGTTCTGGGATTTTTAGCTTGTTTGCTGTAACACCCTGTCACATATCAGCTTTTAGACATTTTTCTGTTTTTTGTTATAAGTCAGAAATGACAAGGAGGCCGCTTTACGCAATAGAAAGTCGTGCATGGTACGCTTCATGAATACGTATTGAAACGCGCTTGCCTATAGGCCAAAAACGTAATGCTTACGTACATGCCGTTGACGTTTTCACAGATTCCTTTTCACTCCTTTTTTAGGGTTTGCACGGGGACGATAATTGTATAGTTTCAAAACTATTTCAAAACCTATTTCATGGTATGCGTTCTCCGGCCACCAGGTGCTGTTGCTGTGCGGATGGGCGTCCTGGATACGTTCCAGGACGCCCATCCGCACAGCAACAGCACCTGGTGGCCGGAGGTTTTCTGTTTTAGCTGCTGATGGTGTTGTTTAAATGGCGTTTAAACGAATCAGTTTTTACAACAGAAAATAATCAATCGAAATACTACTTTAGCTTTTTTTCTAAAGCAAAATATATTTTCTATTATCAATGTAAAGCTGCTTTGAAGCTATGTGTTGTAAAAAGCGCTATATGAAGGTGACTAGACAAAGTCAATGGAGAGGGTTGGATTGCCCTGCGCGCTCTGTCCCTATAGGTACTTTTTCTTTCTTTTTTCCCAGCTGTTAGCGTTTTTAATAAGCCTGTCTTTTTGCACTTGCAATCTCCTAACATTACACTCTGACTGACACACCGTATTTCTTGGCACACTCGTTTTACGCAAATTTGGTGCCACCTATTGTTGTGGGTGTATTTTATTCAACTACAATAAGATTTCATTTCTACTGTTAATGAAATTTTGGTAGGCTACATGGTTTTTACTATGAGATGGATAGCCTAATTGTTATATAATTCAGATGGGCTACAGGTTATTTTTATGGTATGCCAAAAAGTGTTTATTTTTAAATGTGATTGTTTATACATTTTACCAGTATATATCATACTTTAAATTAAACAAATTAAATATGAAAAATATGCAATATGAAAATTATTTTTAAATACCGGTGAAAGCTTAATAAAAATTCTTTATAAAAATGTAAAGATTTGGTCTTCAAAAACGTACATCTTGAAAAAGGGTCAATCTTACAATCAGGGTCGTTTTATATTCGGAACAATACAGTATTATTGTAGGGTTGCCCCTCTTTATAGTCGATTAAGCGTTAATGTACATTTTATTATACAATTTTTTCATGTTGCTATTTGCGAATAAAACTAATCCCCTGGAAAACAAATTTTATTTTTAATGGGTCACAAAGACCCTTCTAATTTTATTTTATTCTAATTTAATATAATCTTGTCAGTTACCGATTAATGATCTGTCAACATGGTTGTCGGTTAGGGAATAAATATAAAATCCTTAGAGGGGTCATAGAATTTAAAGATCAGGGTAGTGTTGCATCTGTCATTTGTAAGCTTACTTAAATTGGAATGTAAAATCCATACTAGAGGCATAATAACTAATACTAGATAGTTTATCACTCTCTCTGTACTTTCTTTGGTTGCACCATTTCTTTTTAAGGCAGAATGTAGCTAGTAGGTTGTAGACTTTGAAATGATGTGAATTTCAGTTAATCATTGATTGTAACCTTTTTTGCCTCACATTAGTGGTGAAAATAAGTTTCTACGTAATCATGAATAATGTAATAGGTATACTGATACAAAATCATCAGAATGACATTTATTTGTCATGTGACTGATTATACTTGACATACAACATGGACCGATGCACACAACGGCACGCTGTTTAGGATGGGTTAGTGTTGAAGAGCTGCTAACAAAGTAATGTATTCATATAATGCTAGCATTATCATTTATGTCTAAAGGATTTAAGTTTGCCAGGTAAAACAAAAGTTGGTAACACTTTACAATAAGGTTGTATTAGTTAACATTAGTTAATGAATTAGTTAACATGAACTAACCATGAACAACACCTCTGTTCAGCATTAGTTAATCTTTGTTAACGTTAGTTCATAAAAATACAGCTGTTCATGGTTTGTTCATGTTAGTTCACAGTGCATTAACTAATGTTAGCAAGATTTTAATAATGCATTAGTAAATGTTGAAATTAACATAAAGATAAATAAATGGTTTATAAGTGCAGTTCATTATTAGTTCATGTTAACTAATGTAGTTAAATAATGTTAACTAATAAACCTTATTGTAAAGTGTTACCCAAAAGTTTATTGATGCAATTCAGCCGGTCTGCTATTTTATTACAAAACTTACACCTGGCCGGAGGCTTCCGTACTCTTAGCTCTGTTCCATACATTTTCTCTGATTTACAATCACCATCAATGGCACATAAATACAGGTGCTGGTCATATAATTAGAATATCATCAAAAAGTTTATTTATTTCACTAATTACCTTCACTTTATATTATATTATATTCATTCATTACACACAGACTGATATATTTCAAATGTTTATTTCTTTTAATTTTGATGATTATAACTGACAACTAAGGAAAATCCCAAATTCAGTATCTCAGAAAATTAGAATATTGTGAAAAGGTTCAATATTGAAGACACCTGGTGCCAGACTCTATTCAGCTAATTAACTCAAAACACCTGCAAAGGCCTTTAAATGGTCTCTCAGGCCGTTTCTCAATATGCGTACTTGTCTGTACTTGTGTTCTCGTGGACTTGTGAAACGTCATCAGTCGCTGCCCAAGTACTGTTCCAATTCAAAGTTCACATCTAGCCATAGACAAGTACAGTTCAAATGCCCAGATGTGTCCTTGATCCGCCCCTTTTATCGAGGATGCATCGAGAGGAGACTTCAGACAGACCGGTATCCCAGAATGCATCTTGCACCGACGGACGCAACGATCAGTAATGCACCCCAACACCCCCGCATGATAAGCTGAACTTGGTCGTGCGCGAGCCTCTACTACTAAGAACGTAACCGAGAGCAGAGCGACATTATCATATAATAATACTGTTTGCATTTGCTTTATAACAGTCTCAACGGGGAACGGCATTGTTTTGTCACATGCAACACATCCAGAATACACATCATTTCTGCTTAAAATAAGCCTAAAATGCAAAACAAGACCAATTTAGGATAGTAAGAGTTATTTTTAAGCACAAGCCTAATAAAACATTTGAAATAAAAAATGTTTTTTTTTTATGTATTACTTATATAGTAGTATAAACTTGTGAAAATAAAAATATTAAATACAATTATAAAATGTTAAAATATTTGTTAAATAGTTTTATTTATCATATTTATGTTTTATTTTTGTAATGTGTTTTTGTTAAGTCATGTTATAATATTGTTTGGAACTGCTTGTTATTTACAATGGCAACTGTTAACTGTTTAAATTTTTTTTTTTTCGGGTGCGTTGAATTGTATTAAATCATTGACACCTTGCACAAGGAGGGCAAGACACAAAAGGCTGCTTTCGGCGGGGAGAGCGCCCGCTGATCGCCGCTGATTGACTGGATCTCACAACTCCGAAAACGGCAGATAAAATTTTCAAAAAGGCGCTCTCTTTATAAATAAACCACAGAATTGAGCTTTAAACAAATACATTCTCGCCTGAAAAAGTCTTAAAACTACATTTTGTGAAACATTTAACAGTAGTATTTTTAAATTACGAGGGGTTTCTCATCCGCTATTGACGTTTGCTGGTTGGTGCGAGATGCATTCTGGGATACCGGTCTGTCTGAAGTCCACAAGTCTCCTATCGATGCATCCTCGATAAAAGGGACGGATCAAGGACACATCCGGGGATTTGAACTGAACTTGGCTAGATGTTAACTTTGAATTGGAACAGTACTTGGGCAGCAACTGATGACGTTCACAATTGACGATTGATGGCGATTCCTCCCGTCCTCTGGAGTTCGTTCTCCCGAGTCGAACTTGCAAGTCTGAACTACCAAGGACGCAAGTCAGAAGTTTGCGTACTTGGTATTGAGAAACGGCCTCAGTCTAGTTCTGTAGGCTACACAATCATGGGGAAGACTGCTGACATGACAGTTGTCCAAAAGACGACCATTGACACCTTGCACAAGGAGGGCAAGACACAAAAGGTAATTGCAAAAGAGGCTGGCTGTTCACAGAGCTCTGTGTCCAAGCACATTAATAGAGAGGCGAAGGGAAGGAAAAGATGTGGTAGGAAAAAAGTGTACAAGCAATAGGGATAACCGCACCCTGGAGAGGGTTGTGAAACAAAACCCATTCAAAAATGTAGGGGAGATTCACAAAGAGTGGACTGCAGCTGGAGTCAGTGCTTCAAGAACCACTACGCACAGACGTATGCAAGACATGGGTTTCAGCTGTCGCATTCCTTGTGTCAAGCCACTCTTGAACAACAGACAGCGTCAGAAGCGTCTCTCGCCTGGGCTACAGACAAAAAGGACTGGACTGCTGCTGAGTGGTCCAAAGTTATGTTCTCTGATGAAAGTAAATTTTGCATTTCCTTTGGAAATCAGGGTCCCAGAGTCTGGAGGAAGAGAGGAGAGTCACACAATCCACGTTGCTTGAGGTCCAGTGTAAAGTTTCCACAGTCAGTGATGGTTTGGGGTGTCATGTCATCTGCTATTGTTGGTCCACTGTGTTTGCTGAGGTCCAAGGTCAACGCAGCCGTATACCAGGAAGTTTTAGAGCATTTCATGCTTCCTGCTGCTGACCAACTTAATGGAGATGCAGATTTAATTTTCCAACAGGACTTGGCACCTGCACACAGTGCCAAAACAACCAGTACCTGGTTTAAGGAGCATGGTATCCCTGTTCTTAATTGGCCAGCAAACTCGCCTGACCTCAACCCCATAGAAAATCTATGGGGTATTGTGAAGAGGAAGATGCGATATGCCAGACCCAAGAATGCAGAAGAGCTGAAGGCCACTATCAGAGCAACCTGGGCTCTCATAACACCTGAGCAGTGCCACAGACTGATCGACTACATGTCACGCCGCATTAGAGGTCTTCACGGGTCCAAAAATTCATACCCGAACCCGAAGAGACCCGTAATGTGCTTAACGGAACCGACCCGGACCCGTCTATTATTTCAAAAGCTGGACCCGGACCCGTGCAGATCCGAGAAATTCCAAAAACGTAGTACCCCGAACCGACCTGGACCCGTCTATTATTTAAAAGCTGGAACCGAACCCGGCGGGAAGACACAGACCCGACTGGACCCGATTGTCACATATTCCACAATAACTGATATTAACAAGTCAATAAACAAGCTATGATAAATATAACTTTTTGTCTTACCTAGCCGTCGTCTCCCTTCCTTGTAACGTTACTTGTGATGCATTACATCCTTGCCAAAAAGTTAAATCCATGTTATTCCTCTCTTGTTATTCCAAGCATGCTTAATTCACTCATCATTTCAGCTTTAAAAGTCCACTTTATGTCACGGTGACGGGTGACAAATGCGTCTTTGCAGATTTGCATTTAGCCAAGTTAACTCACATAATAACTTTGACTGTTTGCCTTTTTGAACTATAATAACGATTGCTCGTTCGGTGGCCGCTGACATCCGCATTATTTATTTGCTATCATCTCTGTGAGCCGAGCCTGACCACCAAAACTTTAAGAAATAAGATGGTTCATTCATATTATTATTAAAGTCAATCACAGCGGAAGCTCGGGTTGCCATAGAAATGACACGCGCTTGAGACCGCACATGCGCGGTGGCTGGAGCAACCTGAAATATGAGCTTTTTTACGCAATTTGAGCATCATAGAAAACATTTGTGACAGTTCACCTGAGATTTTGTTGCTGATTTGAAATATATTATTTAAATATAATTTCAAATCAAACTTCAACAGTGCGTCACACCGACAGCACTTACTTTTTTCTCATGTTTGTCCACAATATGCATGAAGGATGCCCGGACAGAAGAGGTGCCCGTGGGTTTAACTTCTTTATATTCGTTGTTTTTTAGCTTTTTTCGCACATCACTCATGAAGGTAACCATTATTATTACCGTGGTCCGTGCGCTTGCAGAGAGAGCTAGCGAGCGAGAGAGAGAGAGCGAGCGCGTGAGGCGAGCGAGCAAGAGAGAGAGAGAGATCGCTCGTGTTTTTCTTCTTTCTTTTTTTTTAAACCTTATTTCCCGGCTCACACTTTTCTTATCCTAATTTTACAAGTTGCAAGTTACAAAAAATACACAAGCAGTGCTGACTGACTCTGATCACGGGCAGATGTTCTCCGAGTCCGGATCGACTCCGGTATTACACACAATGTTAAACAGACCCGGGACCCGTAGTAATAGATTGGGACACGACCCGGACCCGGCTCAGTGTTTCCCCTACAATGTGGATTTTCAGCGCCACTGCAAAATCTTCACATGATCAGTAATATCACATTCACTTACACACTGTACAAGAGAGAGAGAGATTGACGATGGCCAGAGAACTAAACAAAAATGTAGTCTGCTTACACTTACACAATATCACAGGGCTGTGATATTAATCTTATTTTATTTTCGCTTCCAAGTATTATAAAAAGAAGATATGAGGTAAAACTATTATAAACTATGCTCGCGCACCGTCTAGCATAACTTCCTTCCCTTTTTAGCGCGCGCTGTCATTTCTCCACAACAAACATGCATTTAACGTCAGATTCAGCACAATCTGTTATTGTTGTCAAATGCACTCTCCACTTTGGCTAAATTGCAGAACGTGTTTGATTAAATTAAAAGCACAATAATCCGCGCAATAGACGCGGTTTCCAAGTTCAAGGCGGGTGTGTGTGTGTGTACGCACGCTGCGAAACGGACCGACTTGCACATATGCTTCGTTTGCGCGACTAAACCATCAAATACACAATAAAATAGCCTATATCTCAAAATGACAGGCTTGGAGAATATTCACTTAAACACAGTTTAGCTTAAATGGGCGAAAATAGTTGGGAGAAATTAATGGGAGATATTAGATCTGCGTCATAAAGGGGCAGCATCTAATAAACCTGGTAACGATTGAGCCAATAATGTGAATTATCCGGTATTTTTTATTATATAAATGCAGGCTTGATAAGCATGAGACTTTTTGCAAAAATATGAAATAGTATCCAAACACTTTTTTTTATTTTTACATATTGCCCCTTTCTTACATTTGAGCCCTTGCCCCTTAAGAACTTTTTGCACGTCCCTGCAGGTTATTGAAGTAAAATAGGCTATAAGCTAGTCACCTTTTAAACTAATAAAAAGCTTAATTTGGATTTTAATGTTCAAAATGTCTATTTCTATCCACAAAACTTGCCAGAAGTCATGGTTTAAGGTTTTATTTTTATTTTTTTATTTATTCCGGAGGTGCATGCCCCCGGACCCCCCGACGCGCAGCTTGGTAACAATCACCGGCACGTAACAGCACCGCTGCTGGAAAAAATTCTAGGGGAAACACTGCGCTGATCATTTAAAATATAGACACGAACCCGTACGGGTCCCGGGGGCTCCGTGAAGACCTCTACGCCGCATTGCTGCAGTAATTCAGGCAAAAGGAGCCCCAACTAAGTATTGAGTGATGTACATGCTCATACCTTTCATGTTCATACTTTCAGTTGGCCAAGATTTCTAAAAATCCTTTCTTTGTATTGGTCTTAAGTAATATTATAATTACTGTAATTATTAAACTATAATTATTATTAGAGATACTGAATTTGGGAGTCAGTTATAATCATCAAAATTAAAAGAAATAAACATTTGAAATATATCAGTCTGTGTGTAATGAATGAATATAATATATAAGTTTCACTTTTTGAATGGAATTAGTGAAATAAATCAACTTTTTGATGATCTTCTAATTATATGACCAGCACCTGTAGATAAGAAATCTGTTTAAATTGTCTCGAATTCTGCTACATGCTGGATACATCCTCTGTATTTTCTTGCTACACGTGTGTGTAATCCACAAACTTTTCTTCGTAACTTTATATACTTAACATCCAAGCATTCCTTTCAACCACTTCAGGCACCATGTTTTTGGTTTTTCCTTTCGTGTAGGTCCAATAAACTCACAACTTAACTTAAAGAGGAACACAGAAACATAAAAATGCAGTGAAATAGTGGCCACTACGCACACTAGGCCATCATCTCCCGTTTACATCTGCCCATATATAACAGACAGGGTTGCCACCAGTGTTGGGGAAAGTTACTTTGAAAAGCAATGCATTACGACAGGGGTTTTCAAACTGGGGTCTGGGGACCACCAGGGGTCCTCCAGAAGGTTGAAAATAAAAATATATAAAGTCTACCGAACATTTCAAATGTTTCAGTTCTAAATGTTTCTCTCCTTCTCTTACCGTATAAATACTTTCCAGAATTGTATATGTTTGCTTTGTATCTTTCTAGTGAGTTTTTCTCACTTCATCTTGCTCACTGGGGTTGGAAGGCAGTATTCTTAACACTGTATGTAAGCTGCTTACATACATTTATTGTGAAAGTTGCTTATACAAATCATTGACAAATGTTCTTCTTCAGATTTATATATCCAACATTAAGTAGCCAACATTAAGTAGCCAATATGTTGTATAATGTCACACTTACTATTTATCTAACAATTTAAATGTTTTTTTTCCATACATAAAAATAGATGGATTTTAGGAAGGGGGTCCCTCATAAAATGTTCATCATATTTGGGGGTCCTTGGCATCATAAAGTTTGAAAAACCCTGCATTACGATATTGCGTTACTCCCTTAAAAAGTAACTAATTGCATTACTTAGTTACTTTTTAAGAAAAGTAATGCATTACGTTACTGTTTCTCACCTGGGCTGAGCTTCTTTTTTTTTTTATCAAAAACGTTCTATTTCTGGGAAAATGTAAAGGGCCTTTCACATCAAAACTGAAATAATTATGCTGAAGGAAATGCAAATTCATGCGTATACAATAAACCTTTCAGCTGCGTTGCTATTCTGGATAGCAGAAGAATAGAATGCAGGATAAGAAAGTTTAACACTTATTTCACTAATAAAAACAAAAAATCTAACATCAGTACATTGGTTAATAACATGAGATTAAATGCATCTTTAAAATTGAATTTTTTTTGGAGGTTTACACTAAGGCTGCACAATATATCGTTTTAGCATCGATATCGTGATGTGCGTATTCGCGATAGTCACATTGCAGGATGTGCGATGTCAAGCATAGGCATCGTAGTTGATCCGTGACCCGTAAGGGTCAGCTGCTCCTCGGTTCAGAACTCACATGTGATTCGCAGATTCATTGTAAAGTTTAGCCATCATAGAGTGAAAGTTTATATTTGCATGTGTTTTTTAAGTCGAGTCAGGCATCAAGTGCAAGAGGACTCATGCACACAGAGTTGCGCAGACAGCACGTGTACGCTGAATTCATTGTGCACACAGAAAACAGCGTGCAGGCATTTTGACTTCCTTTTCTTTTGAGCTTAAACAGACACGTGCATGCAAAAATGAAGTTAAAATGCCTGTCTCGTAAACAAAGTCGGTTATGTGTTGTAAACAACTGAGAAAGGAAACGGATGCGTGTCATTTATATTAGGTCTGTGCATTTGTCTTGTGAAAGTGAAAACAGCGGTCTGTCACCAATGTTAATCAAACAACAAAAGAGAAAATTACTTTGTAGCTTTAACAAAGATAATTTGTAATTAATTTATTATATTAATTATATTTTTTATTTATACAGCGAAGACTGTAATTTTACATTTAATTATTACATTTCTGTACCTGAATACTGTTAGATCTACCTGAAAAACATAAAGCACTGCTTATTTCAATATTATCTTTCTTCTATTGTATTTATCTATGCTTGTAATTTGTTTATTATTTTCTATGCCAATTTACTCCCTTACAAAATCACCCCAATTATTCTTGAATGATTAATTCTTTTCAAATAGAGCTATTCAAATCATCCGGTGAAATCGTTTTATATCGCAGAAAAACAAAATATTGCAATGTTTTTTTTCCAGTATCGTGCAGCCCTAGTTTGCATAGTATTCTGATTGCAAATTTCACAGATTTTATTCATTTTGAGAAATACTTAATCTTATTTGTACAAGTGAGATGAGTAAAGGCATGCTCACATTTAGTCTAGAACTACAATAACCATCATGTTTACATAGCGCACACAACGCCTTTGGACTTAAGGCAGCGTTTTTCGGCGTGTCTTTGTGTTCACACCCAATCGATTTTCACTGGCGATGTGCCGAGTGAACGTGCAAATTCAGTAAATGGCGCTCCCGGTACACAAGGTGGTGCTGCGGCACTTTACGCTTCTGACACGCGCTTGTCATACAGAAGAAGAAGAGAGACAGTATTTACGCGATTGCCAAAACCATTCACACACTTTTGGTAACTGGCAAAGCAGCATTAGCAACTCATCTTCTTCTTTGTCTACTTAATTCCTCTTCGTCGTATCAATGTGTGCTCTGCAAGACCATTTTGTGCTTGAGCGCCACCAAGTCGTGTTTTACTGTAACTTCAGCAGCTCCAGGCACGTGAACAAAAGCGCTGATCTTATTTGAGCCGCGTCAAAACAAAAAAAAAGAATCCAAGGCGTTTTTAAGAAAATGTATGCTTTTATGCATGCCGCTTTGCGCATTGGTGTGCACACTCACATTGGCGCCCGTTGTTTAGTCACGAGGCTTTAAACGTCGGCGATAAACGCTCGCGAAAATCGTCCTGGTGTGAACAGGCCTTTACTCCTGATTCCTCTCAACATGGGGACAGATGGGAACACAAAGTAACTTTGAAAAAAGTAACTCAGCTATTTTGTTGTAAATTTAAAAGTAATGCATTACTTTACTAGTTACTTAAAGGGTTAGTTCACCCAAAAATGAAAATTAGCCCATGATTTACTCACCCTCACGCCATCCTAGGTGTATATGACATTCTTCTTGCAGATGAATGCAATCTGAGTTATATTAAAAATGTCCTGGCTAATCCAAGCTTTATAATGGCAGTGAATGTTAGTTTCTGTCTGTGGCTGTTTTTGAAGTCCATAAAAGTGCATCTGTCCATCATTAAAGAAATCCACATGGCTCCGGGAAGGTTAATAAAGGCCTTCTGAAGCGAATCAATGTGTTTGTGTGAGAAAAATATCCATATTTAAAACGTTATTAAGTAAAATAACTAGCTTCCAGCAGACAGCGAAAGAATAACCACTGAACTGACGCATGCGCAGAGGTTTTTCTCTATAAATATAACTCAGATTGTATTCGTCTGAAAGAAGAATGTCATATACGCCTAGGATGACTTAAATGTTCAAGCTTATCTAGATGAGCTATTAGACAGCAAGCAAAAACTGATTCTCTGTGTTCAAATCATTATAGGTCTGCATTGTTTTATTATGGCAATGGGCTCGAGACAATCAGGTTGTGAGGATCAGGCACACTAAAATGATATTTTCTCATCAAAAAGCTGCTCACCCAAACATTATGCATACATACAGCCTACTTCATAAATCTTGCTGTTGTACAGCCACACAATAATAAAATATCCAGGGAAACGAGTCACATCTGTGTGAAGCTTTTTTCCATTTACTTTATTATAACAAATGACTTCATTCAAAGACGCATTCTATTTGGGGGAGCAGCATTTTGATGTGAAAATGTGGAAGAAAAAGTGTCCTACTCCAGCTGCAGAACAACAGCGCCAGCAGCCACATAACAGAAGTGAGGGGCGGAGCTCATACAGTCTTAATAGAGTTGCTATCTATACAATAGAGCTGCACAATTCCGGATATATTGAGAATCATAATTTTTTTGTTTAAAATTGAGATCGCGATTCTGAAGAAAAAATTGAAATATAAATAAATAAGGTTCACACAAAATGTTAATTGCATCAGTCTATTTAAAAAAATACATGAATTTGAACTAAATGATTAAAAAAAATATGTTGAATGAAGGAGACTTTTAAAGACCCTCTCATTCATTAACATCGGCAGCGACAAAATACACACTGCTCATGCTCCGCTGACGCGAAAGAACCGTGGTTTATTATATATATGAGAATTTATTATACATTGGAATCGATATCTACTATATTTAATTTACAATACTTTTAAATGAGGTCACTTTTCAATTCATACAAGCTTAAGATATTGTGATGTAAGTTTTAAGTCATGTTAATGAGTAGTTCAAACACAGTAGTTTGTTGTTAGTTCACATTGTAACTAACGAGAACAAATAGTACTTCTAACTTTTAAATGAATGTTTTTAAATGTGTAACTGTACTGTAATATGTATCTCATTTGACTATTATGTGATAATATATTTGCCGTTACAAATAGTACTTAAAGAAAGGGAGTATGGGCATTTATTTAATGTCAAAATTCAAAATAAACTTTTAATGCAAAGCCTCTGTATGAAAACCAGTAAGACATTTGACAATGGAATAAGTTGAGTTGCCTGTAATATTTATGTCATGATGTGGAACTAATTTATGTATTAAGTGTTTATCTGCTAAAAATATATAATCTGTGCATTTTTATAAAAAAATTTAAAGCTTCAATTTGTTATTTTATTTCATTAAAGAAAAATTCCTGTGCTCAGTCCAATTAATATACGGACTGGGTGTTGTAAATTGGCTTTGCAATGAAGTAAATGTATGCTTTGTATTTATTGTTAAGGAATATAAATTATGAACGTTCAGTTTTTTGTGTGCAATTGTCACAAAAAAAAGTCAAATTAATTTCATTTTCAGGGATGACTGAGGTCTTTCTGCATAAATGCCATGATACAGTGGGCTTAGGAGTCAACAGTTTTTGTGTTTTAAGTTGATTATTTGTTGGATAAAGTTAGGGTTAAAACATTTTTGCTGTTTATTTATTTATTTAAATTATTATTTTAGCCATATTTTACTATTTAAATTTGTAAAAACATAAGGACATGAAAGAAGCAATATCACATAATACAGTCAAATGTTATTATTTTACAGTAGTTACACATTTAATAATATATTTAAAATAAAAACATTCATTGAACTATCAATGAACTATTGTGTTTGTATCCATTAACATTAAATAAATTAAATTCCTAACATAATGTTTTGTACAACATGATATATTACAAATTGAACTGACCAAATTAGTCCAGTTTAGAATAGACATTACCATTGTTTCTTAGTTGTTCAATACCACCTAATTTTAAAGAGGGAAACGTCAAAAGAAAAAGCCTTGGTCGAATATTATTTTTAAATAAGGTAATTGTATTCTTTAATGAATGTAATTCTTTTGGGTGAGGGTGCACGCCATCTCATCAAAAGCTGATTGGACAGGAGAGTTCAAGATACTAAAAATAATATCTAGCTACATACAATAATGTACATTTATTAATGCATTTATTCTTGTTGGCAGTTTATTATTATTATAGTTAGTTAATGATTATGAACACAAATTAAACCACTATTAATTCATTAATTAGTTAGTGAAACCACAAAACATGCACGGAGGCATGTATAATCATAATTATTTAATTTTATTGTAAGCTATATGTAGGATACAACTATGTGACTATGATTATGTTTCTGTGACAGCTAGAGGGTTTGCGATTTCAGCGATATAGACGACAACGAGAGTCGATTCCTGTGCTGGAGTAGATTCTGACAATATTAAAGGGATACTTCACCCAAAAATGAAAATTAGCCCATGATTTACTCACCCTCAAGTCATCGTAGGCTGGGTGAATGAGTAAATCATGGGCTAATTTTCATTTTGGGTGAACTATCCCTTTAAGAGTCAAGGAATTTAATCTTTTGGAGTCGACTCCCCATTCTGCAGCTGCTGGATGTGCAGCTGCCGTTACACTTAATGAAATCACAATTAAACGTTATCACTACATGTTGTTGGTATTATAGAAGAGATCAGAAAAATCTAAAATAATAGCAACATCATATGGTGAGAAAAAATGATTTTAATGGACATATTGCGCAGGTTTTTCCAGAACTGATGAACATGCGGCCGATCGTTTACATCTGCATTAGAAGTTACAATGAACACGGACACCAGTTTTAAACCTTAATAACGTTTCTCCCATCTTAATTGCCAGTGCCCGATTTCGTGTATAAGGTAAAGTGATTCCTGATACAGGGGGCTAAGTATAGGGAGCGAAATGAGACGCACCTTTTGTATTACTCATGGATGCGCTTTACTCACAAAAACACTGTTCACAAATGATAGATAAAGCATCACAATCTTACATTCCGTAATACATATTTTAATTGATTATTTTGTAAGAATGAATCAATTTAACGATTTAAACACCGTAAATGCTTTAAAAACCACAAACCTTTCTTCAGCCGAATCAAAGCAGACGCAGGACCGCGACGCAGCCTTATGACGTCACAACGCGTGAATAAAATTGAATTTCTCTTTACATGCTGCTGTCTCTAAAAGCACAAATATGGATATAAATGTACATACAAAATAATCAAATATATTTAAAATAAAATTTTAATTTATTACGTTTATTTTAGATGTTCAACATTACAGTATAGGATCAATTCAAAGTGAACATAAAACAATATTCACACAAACCCATTATAATAAATGTCTGGGGTCATTTAGAACATTTCAAACTTGTGTGGGAAAAGGTTACACAAACGAGGCTATTAGATTTTTCTAAAATTCTTTCTGAATTCTATAGTTTGTCTTGGGTTTAATAATATAACCTAAGCATCATTGATAACCCCTTGTTATAAATAAAAAGGGGTAAATTATTAGTAACTCCCTCAAATTGGCCTGATAAGCTAAGCCCGCTAAAAACACAAAACAAGCAGGACCGTAACCACCATACACATTTTAATGTTTTTAATGTAAAGTTGTGGAGTTTAAGGGGAATTTATGGTATTTTATTTATTATTTATTTGCCTCAATTTGCAATAATTTAAATAAATGCATTTATATAAACTGGCAACATTTTATGTAAAATCCACTTTTAAAAAAGACCTACGTTTCTCATTTTCATTTATGATGATGTACTTTGGTTTAGTGGATGACTGCTGCCATCTACTAAAAAACAAAAAATTGTTAAAATTAAAATTTATACTTACAGCCACTATATGGCAACTTAATGTTTTTTTTTTTTTTTTGATTTATGTTTAGACATTTCTAAAATCATTATTATAACAATTAAAATGGCTCTTATCATTTTTGGGGTGCGTGGTGAGATATAAGTAGCTAAACATTTAATATTTGACAGCTGTTTACGATAGATCTATTCAACGACCCACAGTTATAACACAGTAAAAATAATAATACAGTCATGTAAACTGTTCATATTTTTTATGGGATTTCGCCATATTTTATTAATAATAAATCATAATAATAATTTTTGAAATATTAGTGAATAGTAAATGTGTGCATATTCTAAATAAAATAGTATTTTCAAGGAGTTTAGCCTAAATGGATTTCCTCACAACAAGGCTACAGTCAGGGTGCGGATGCACTTTTGCGACATGACTGAAACGTGGTGTTGTGACGCTTCCCCTCATTTGTATGTTGATGGGCGTTCCTCAAGTTTACCGCTATGGGCGTGCTTTTGAGCCAGCGGGGAATGTTGTGTTTTATACCTGCAATGGACTTCCCCCAGTCTCCATGTGCTCTACTTCTATTGCGTCACCTTCCTAAAATAATTGCCTAAGTCATTTTTTGACAAAAATGATTTTTTTTGCTTAAGTCATCTCCTCATGATGCTGGCCACCTATGGTAAAATCCTCCACATCCTCAGTTGAACAGATCATACAATTCTACCCCTGTAGTATAATGGCCTATGTCAAGTGTGTGACTTAGGCCGTTTTATTTTGCCTAAGTCAAAGGGTAATTTGACTTAGGCAATTTTACAAGCTTTTCATGATGGCAGGTGCATCAAGAAGACCAAAAGGCTACTCAACCTCTGAAGTTATTTCCATGATTCAGGGCTCACCCCCTATTGGTAACTGATGAGGTTTACTATAATATACCGGTAGCCTAGACTATAAATATGCCATAGTTTTTTGTCTTTTTATTGAGTCTTTTTAGTCAGCATTTTAGTCAAGAAAAATAGCTAAGTCAATAAAGCTAGCATTAGGCTTTGAGTTAACTCTTTTAAAACAATATTTCATCTTTTTGTCTAATTTTTTCCTCATTACATGATCTAATTAACCCTCTGGTGCTCTTCGTTTAGGGGTTGCATTTGTTGTCTTCCCGGGCATAAGTGACCGGACACCGTGACCGGACACCTAAAAATTAAACTTCCTCCACCCCAGTAAAACCAATGCAATTTATTTTTCTTCAATAATATTTTTTCTTTTTAATTTTGTATTTTGAGATTATTTGATGGTATTTTTTAATATTTATGCAATAATTATGGTCTATTTTTGCCATTGAAAATTATACTTTTTTAAAAATTATTATTATTGCAGTATTTCAGGTTAAAATAGAGACTAGGCCTTCAAAATATATTGTTTTGAAGGCAGATTAGCGCCCTCTTTTGGAATTCATGCAACCATGTGTGTAACCACTAGAGGTCTCTATGGAGAATTCCCTAGTTCTGTTTTGAACACATTTAATTATTTTTTGTTGATGGATTTGAATATATATATTAAAAAAATCTCAAAGGCTATTTATTATACATTTTTAGATATTTTTGTTTGTTTGTTATAAATATAGATTTTTTCTGTGAATTTGTGTTTTTGCAGATTTCCCATTCATTTCCTATGGTGTCATTTTTGACCAAAGAGAACAAGTGGGAGTATTTTTTTTTACGACCACATAGCATGCTCAAATCATGCCCTCAATTTTTTTTGGTGTGTTTACATACCTAATGCAAGAAAAGTCACCAAATTGTATATCATTCCGATGAGGCTGTGATTTTTAACATTTCAAAACAGAAAATTTTCCGGTCAGAAATGACCGAAGAGCACCAGAGGGTTAAGAAAGATTTGAATAGGCTACCGAACCAGTGGCGGAGCTAGACTTTAAAAACAGGGGTGGCAAGGTGTTATTTTGGGGGGTCAATATACAAAGTGTTCAATTACACTAAAAATAAATTATTTTCCACAAAATGTATATAGATTAAATTAAAGTTGTTTATTTTACAAAATGTACACAATTATATATGTATTAATTATACAGCAAAAATAGAACAACAAGTATTCAAAGTGCGAAAAAAAGAGAAAAAACTGAGGTAAACTTGGACCTATCAAAACAAGGCAGGACTAGGCAGTTGTACACATTCAAACATGTACCACAAGAATAATAGTAGAACAACAATACAAAAAAACATAGAGCCCTTTAACACTGACTCTAATGATAAACTTCAATAGTTGTACCAGGTATGTCCTGCATCTACCCAGTGGTATGGCACCACCAAGTTCACAAAAACAAACATTCAGATTCAGAACAGCATAATTCTGCGGTTCTGGTGAGATGAAGCAAAATGTTTTACAAAGTCCTCCATATTAATGGAATATGCCCTCCTTGACTCAACACTGAATATGCCCAGGTGACTTAATCTATCATCTGCCATTGTTGTCCTGAGGTGGGTTTTTATTAATTTAAGGGCAGAGAAACTTCTTTCGCAGGATGCAGTGCTAACTGGAATCACAACCGAAATTTTACTAAGCCTAAAAAGTTCATGGAAAACCTCTTTGTAAGGTTCCAAAAACCCCACAAACTCAAGTAGTGAAGCTGCCCAGCCAGCACAGTCATGTGGGGCCCATATGGGCGTCACCTGGGCTGTCTAACTGGGGCCCAGCCAGTTTTGTCCTCAGTTTCCATGTAGGCCCCACATGGGCTAGCCCAGATGAACTGAACACTGCTCAGTGTGCACACTACAGGCTGTTAAATGTAACTGAATCAGTGTTGGAGTTAATGAGATAATTAAGTGATTAATGAGTAATGACTGAATATTACTGAAGACTCCTGATGATAACAAGCAGAATCACTGAAGGACAGAGAAACACAACAGACTTCAGACACAACTTCACAAAAGCATTATCAGCTTCCCTTTTTACCTATTAGATTGACTTTCTGTTATCTTAGTTTTTATTGATAATTCCCACTGAGCAAAGGCGTACGTTGAAAAGACGTCCACTGAGGAGCCAGAATGAAAGTTTTTATGACGTCTGTTTTTGACGTGTTCTGCACGTCCGATATAGACGCTCATGGAACCTCAAGGTTAAAAACTAGTTCAAATGTGCTCACTGTGGACATATTTTCCATTTGTAATTGCAAAGCAACTCACAGACAGTGTGTGTTTGTCCAGAAATCATGAAAATAAAAGAAACTTAGCTCACACTTTTGGACACTTTAGACAATTTAGCATCTGTAATTCACACATCTTTGGATCGTGAGAGAATCGTGGGATTCAATCCAGGATCTTCTTGCTGTGAGGAGACAGTGTTTCCCACTGAGACACTGGTGATGCCCTTAATCACAGACATAAGACACACTTTGACTATTTCTGTCAGACGTCTACAGAAGCTCTTACTGAGAATTAACAGAGGTTTATATGTTGATGTTTATGGTTAATTTGATGTCACCATTGTGGTGGGAAGCGTTTGCTTTAGTTGAGCTCTTGGTCCCTGTACTTGTGTTAGCTTTTCTTTGGCTGCTGTAACTGTGTGTGTGTGAAACACAATAGTTAGGGCTGAGAAAGCAAAGATAAAGTGACCTCAGGTGTTGTCAGCGCCTTGTTGGTGACTAAATCATCAGAAGTCTAGAATCTGATGTTGTGAATCTCTCATTACAAGTGAATTCAGAAATTTCAAATTGGTCTTTGGTCGTCTCTTGTTTTGTGCTTCTGTGCTAATGTTGCAGTGGTGCACAAGCTCTTCAATCTCCTTCCATAATTCACCAAATGTACAGTCACTTCTGTAGCTTTTTAATGTGTCTGTAAGGGAGCCAACTAGATCTATTGCTCTAACCAGATCAAGACTTCTGGATTGGAGCATGTCAGACAGGATTTTCACATCTCCAAACACTTTACAAAAAGTAACCAAAAGTCCTACAAACTGTAGGTCAATTTGAGCCAAAAGACCCTTTGCTTCTATTTTCCTATCTCCACTATTCTTCTCAAGTGAAATGTCTTGCAAGAGCCTCAAAACTGCTGGAAGCCTGTCTCTCATAGTCCTACATGCCATGTACCGGCAAGCCCACCTAACATCTGAAAGTCGCTGAAGTTCCCTAGGCTTTTCATGTGGGTACATTTCTTTTTGAACATCAAGCCACTTCATATGGACAGCAGAGCCAGACACAAACCTATAAATACTCTGCAGAAGAGCAAAAAACTCCTCAGCTTCAGGCACTGACTTCACCGCATCAACAAGAACAAGGTTCAGACAATGAGCACTACAATGCACATAAAATGCAAACCTGGCATTGCTTTTATTCCGTGCAGACACACCAGAATGTTTCCCGCTCATCACTGATGCGCCGTCATAGCCTTGGCCAACAAGGTTGTTTCTGTAGTCAAGCCCATGCCTCTCCAAACATCCAACTATCATTTTGGTTAGACCTTCTGCATCCAAGCTTTCTGCTGACTGAAAGTGCAAGAAGCTTTCGTGTACAGCACCGCTGTAATAGTATCGTAGCACTAAAGACATTTGTTCTTTTTTTTGCAAGTCTTTTGTTTCATCTGCCAATACACTGAACACTTCGCTTTCTTTTACTTTTGCAACAATTTGCTTCTGCACCATATCTGCTAAAACCTGAAGCATCTCATTTTGGATTTGGTGGCTAGTGTACTTAGCATTGCCCGTTGCAGCAAGTCTTTCATCAATAAAGGGGTCATGCTTTGCGACGAGATTCAAAATGGCTAAGAAATTGCCTTCATTCTCAGACTCACCACCCTCCCTGTGGCCCCTCTGTGCAATGTTTTGAGTAGCAGTTAAGAGTAAGACCTCGGCAATTGTCTTGATGTAATTTTTATTTTTCTCAACTTGCTGTTTTCTATTCTCATTTAAGGCATCAAATATTGATTTCTCACTTTCCCTGCTTCTTTTATATTCTGCCCAAGCATACATTGCATTTGCATGTTGGTCTGATCTTGAGTGACGTTTAAAACCAGAATCTTTAAATAATGCCTTTTTCCAGTTGGAAAACCCAAATTCAGATGTAAAGGAAGATTCCGTGGAACCTGGGAGGCAAAAGTGGCGGCAGGCAAAGCAGTAACTCGCATTTTGACTTACAGAGTACTCTAGCCATGGATTGTCCTTATACCAAAAGCTGTTAAATGACCTTGAAAATTTTCCAAATGGGGTTTGTGGAAACCTGGCGAGACATGGCTGAATAGGTTCTTCATCCTTTGATCTTGAGATGTCTTTAAGTAAAAATGAAATGAAATAAATACCACAGACACGTTTTATTATACTAGATCAAGAAGTGAACAACACTAGTCTAGATCATGGCTATTATACTGTTAATGTTTTTGTACATGGCTAATGTACCTACCACTTGGTCCTTTTGGTGCACATGTGATGCTTGAGCTGAGTGTGGGGAGTTCGGTGCATTGTTCTTCTTTTTCTATTAGGACTGGCTCGCCATCTTCCCCATCACTGGTAGAAATAACCGTCTCACTCTGGTCTTCTTCTGAAATTGAATTAATTATAAAATTATCATTGGATATTATGGACAATTTCTAAAAATAGGTCTTCTAAACATTAGATCGCTCACACCTAAGGCGGTTATTGTAAATGAAATGGTCACAGATAATAGTTTCGATGTACTTTGCCTTACTGAAACCTGGCTTAAGCCAAATGATTATTTCGGTCTTAATGAGCCCACTGAGCAAAGTTATGTCCAAAAGACGTCTTTTCAACGTCTTTGCCACTAGAGGCGTACGTTGAAAAGACGTCCACTGAGGAGCCAGAATGAAAGTTTTTATGACGTCTGTTTTTGACGTGTTCTGCACGTCCGATATAGACGTTCATGGAACCTCAAGGTTAAAAACTAGTAATGTGCTCATTGTGGACATATTTCCCATTTGTAATTGCAAAGCAACTCACAGACAGTGTGTGTTTGTCCAGAAATCATGAAAATAAAAGAAACTTCGCTTACACCTTTAGACACTTTAGACAACTTAGCATCTGTAATTCACACATCTTTGGATCGTGAGAGAATCGTGGGATTCAATCCAGGAT
This sequence comes from Gobio gobio, assembly GCF_949357685.1. Lineage (NCBI taxonomy): Eukaryota > Metazoa > Chordata > Actinopteri > Cypriniformes > Gobionidae > Gobio > Gobio gobio. The sequence goes on along the minus strand of NC_137101.1, from coordinate 32,326,245 downwards.
CTTCTTGCTGTGAGGAGACAGTGTTTCCCACTGAGACACTGGTGCTGCCCTTAATCACAGACATAAGACACACTTTGACTATTTCTGTCAGACGTCTACAGAAGCTATTACTCAGAATTAACAGAGGTTTAGATGTTGATGTTTGTTTCATTTGAAGTCACCATTGTGGTGGGAAGCGTTTGCTTTAGTTGGGCTCTTGGTCCCTGTACTTAAGTCAGCTTTCCTTTGGCTGCTGTAACTGTGTGTGAGAAACACAATAGTTGTGGCTGAGAAAGTTGATGACTAAATCATCAGATAGCAAGCATCTGATGTTGTGCCTGTGAGTTTTGCGTGTGTTGTTTCTTTTTAATATTTTATTATTTCCACTATAAGCTTGCGAAAACAGTACTGGCACCAATAGCATCAAAATGATCACTTGTCTTGATGAATGATAAAACAGTATGTGCACACAATGTTTTGAGCAAATATTTCACATAGTCACACACAGACATCAAGATTTTGCCTATGCTTCACAACAACGGTGACAATCAAAACAAAAAAGCTTCATGCTGCAATGCATGATGGGTAGCTTCATAGTACAAAACTCATGCTTGATTGTCACCGTTTTTGTGAATCATATGCAAAATCTTGATGTCTGTGTGTGACCATATGAACTATTTGCTCAAAACATTGTGTGCACATACCATTTTATCATCCCTCAGGACAAGTGATAATTTTGATGCTATTGGTGCCAGTACGTTACATTCACAAGTTAGTTTGCCAAACAAGCACCCAAAACTTGAAAAAAAAAAACATCAAATGATCACTTTCCAAAAGTTTAGTCATCAGCAATGAGCTGACAACTCCTGATGTCGCTTTGTCTTTGCTTTCTCAGCCACAACTATTGTGTTTCACACACACAGTTACAGCAGACAAAGAAAAGCTAACTCAAGTACAGGGACCAAGAGCCCAACTAAAGCAAACGCTTCCCACCACAATGGTGACTTCAAATGAAACAAACATCACCATCTAAACCTCTGTTAATTCTCAGTAAGAGCTTCTGTAGACGTCTGACAGAAATAGTCAAAGTGTGTCTTATGTCTGTGATTAAGGGCAGCACCAGTGTCTCAGTGGGAAACACTGTCTCCTCACAGCAAGAAGATCCTGGATTGAATCCCACGATTCTCTCACGATCCAAAGATGTGTGAATTACAGATGCTAAGTTGTCTAAAGTGTCTAAAGGTGTGAGCTAAGTTTCTTTTATTTTCATGATTTCTGGACAAACACACACTGTCTGTGACTTGCTTTGCAATTACAAATGGGAAATATGTCCACAATGAGCACATTACTAGTTTTTAACCTTGAGGTTCCATGAACGTCTATATCGGACGTGCAGAACAAGTCAAAAACAGACGTCATAAAAACTTTCATTCTGGCTCCTCAGTGGACGTCTTTTCAACGTACGCCTCTAGTGGCAAAGACGTTGAAAAGACGTCTTTTGGACATAACTTGGCTCAGTGGGAGTCTACTCCGCCAGGATACTGTTATAAGCATGAGCCCCGTCTGATTGGTCGTGGCGGCGGTGTTGCAACAATATATAGAGATATTCTTAATGTTACCCAGAAAACAGGTCACAGGTTTAATTCATTTGAAGTACTAGTGCTAAATGTCACGCTATTAGATGTAAGAAAGAAATCTGTATTATCTCTAGCCTTGGCTACTGTATATAGACCTCCAGGGCCCTATGCTGATTTCCTAAAAGAGTTTGCAGACTTTCTCTCAGATCTATTGGTCAACGTCGATAAAGCATTAATTGTTGGAGATTTTAACATACACGTAGATAACACAAATGACGCGTTAGGGGCTGCGTTTACAGATCTATTAAATTCCTTTGGGGTCAAGCAAAACGTCACTGGTCCCACTCATCGTCTTAATCACACACTAGATTTAATTATATCACATGGAACCAACCCAACCGATATAGATATTATACCACAAAGTGATGATGTCACTGACCATTACATGGTAACTTGCATACTGTGTACTGCTGAAATCTGTCATGTTGCGCCACGTTATCGACCAGGCAGAACAATCCTTCCAACCACTATAGATAGATTCTCAAATAGCTTACCGGATCTGTCTCAGCTGCTAAGTGAACCCAAACAAACAGATGAACTAGAGGAAATGGCTAGCAGTATGAGCACCATTTTCTCTAGTACATTAGAAATTGTAGCACCAATTAGATTAAAAAAGGTTAGAGAGAAAACTAAAGCACCATGGTACAACAGTGCTACACATGTTATCAAGAGAGAAACTCGTAACTTCGAGCGTAAATGGAAACAAACTAATTTAGAGGTCTTTAGAATCGCATGGAAAGAAAGTATGTCACGTTATAAAAAGGCCCTATAAGCAGCCAGGGCTGAGCATCTACGCAAACTAATAGAAAATAACCAAAATAATCCAAGGTTTTTATTTAACACTGTGGCTAGACTAACAAATAAACAAGCATCGCCTGAACAAAATATTCCGTTACAGTTTAGTAGTAATGATTTTATGAACTTCTTCGCTGACAAAATAGAAAGCATCAGAAACAAAATTGTAAATGTACAATCATTAATGATGTCTTATGATTCAACCACAATTATCGCCCCTCAAGAACTACTACACCGCTTTACAACCATAGGACAGGAAGAGCTAAATAAACTTATCATTTCATCTAAACCAACAACATGTTTATTAGATCCAATACCCACTAAACTACTGAAAGAGTTGTTACCTGTAGTGGAAGAGCCTCTTCTCAATATTATTAACTCGTCTTTATCTTTAGGTCATGTTCCAAGAATATTCAAGTTGGCAGTCATAAAGCCTCTCATTAAGAAGCCACAATTAGATCATAATAACCTAGCAAATTACAGACCAATATCAAATCTTCCATTCATGTCTAAAATACTAGAAAAAGTTGTGTCCGCTCAATTGTGCTCTTTCTTGCAAGAAAATGATATCTATGAAAAATTTCAATCAGGATTCAGGCCGCATCACAGCACAGAAACCGCACTCGTTAAAATCACAAATGATTTACTTCTAGCTTCTGACCAAGGCTGTATCTCAATACTAGTTCTACTTGATCTTAGTGCTGCGTTCGATACTATAGATCATAAAATACTATTAGATCGACTTCAAAATTACACTGGTGTTCAGGGACAGGCATTAAACTGGTTTAGATCGTATTTATCAGACCGCTACCATTTTGTCTGTCTAAATGGGGAAAAATCAAAGATAACGTCAGTAGACTATGGGGTGCCGCAAGGATCCGTGCTAGGCCCTCTGCTATTCTCTATATATATGCTGCCACTTGGTAATATTATAAGAAAACATGGAATTAATTTCCACTGTTATGCTGATGACACTCAATTATATATTTCATCACGACCAGATGAAAACGCTAAATTATCTAAACTGACAGCGTGTGTTGATGATATTAAACACTGGATGACGTGTAATTTTCTGATATTAAATTCAGATAAAACGGAGGTGTTACTTATTGGTCCAAAAAATTGCCCACAAAACCTCTCACAATACAACTTTAACTTGGAAGGATGTCCTGTCGCTTTATCCACTACAGTAAGAGACCTGGGTGTTATATTAGACCGCAACTTGTCTTTCGAAAGTCATATTTCATATGTTACAAGAACGGCATTTTTCCACCTTAGAAACATTGCTAAGCTACGTAACATGCTATCTATTTCTGATGCAGAAAAGTTAGTTCATGCATTCATGACCTCGAGACTAGATTACTGTAATGCTTTATTAGCTGGTTGTCCTGCATCATCGATAAACAAACTACAGTTAGTCCAAAACGCAGCTGCTAGAGTTCTTACTAGGTCAAGAAAATATGATCATATAACACCAATTTTATCATCCCTACACTGGTTACCTATTAAGTTCCGTATCAATTACAAAGTATTGCTACTGACCTATAAAGCCCTAAATGGGTTAGCTCCAGTGTATTTAACTGATCTTTTATCGCCCTACAATCCATCGCGCTCTTTAAGATCACTAAACTCGAGGCTTCTGGTCATTCCTAGGATATCTAAGTCCACTAAAGGAGGGAGGGCATTTTCACATTTAGCTCCTAAACTCTGGAATAGTCTTCCGGATATTGTTCGAGGTTCAGACTCGCTGTCCCAGTTTAAAACTAGATTAAAGACGCATCTCTTTAGCCAAGCATTCACATTATAAATAAGTTTTATACTACAGTTAAATCGCACCAACAGCATTAATATTCTGAACAGCAGCTATGCTAATTATTTCCCATCTGCTTTTCTGTTGTTATCTCGGGACACTAGTCCCGAGGTAACTAGTTCGTCAGCTCCAGTTTGTATCCAGCCTCTGATGGAGACTTCAGATGCCCCTGTGATGAGACGACTCGACGCCTGTGAAGAGACGACTCAACGCCAGCGTTGTTATGGCCTAAAATAATACATGATTGATTAACTTATCCTAACACTTTTCTTTAACATTCTCTTTTCTAACATTTTTCAATGTACATTTATGAAATGCACTTTCTGTGAAGCTGCTTTGAAACAATGTGTATTGTGAAAAGCGCTATACAAATAAATTTGAATTGAAATTGAATTGAATATTATACTATAATACTTTGCACAAAAATCATCGCACAATCTGAATTTAAGACACAATTTACTGCCTCTGCTCACTGCTCTGACCTGCTGGTGATACACTGGGTTCTTGTGTGTCATTATCTTTCTCTTCTTGACTTCCCTGTCCACCACCTACATACACTCTAAAAAGAGATGTGTTAAAAAACAACACACTGAGTGTGTTGATGGTATTTTGACACATGTTGTGTAGATATAACACACAATGTGTGTTAAATGTTACTCTGGATGAACAGCAGTGGGTGTTTTGGCAGCCAATCACATCATGCCTCTTTTTCAATGTCTTTTTCAATGTCTTTTTCAAATGTTTTCTCCGCTTTTCACTTGTTATCACTGACCAGACTGACTTTATTTCTGTCAGACAGAAGCTCTTATTGAGATGAACAGGATTTGTGTTGATGATTCAGTGAATGTTTCATCTGAAGTCACCAGAATCGTGATTAGTGGCTCCTTTATTTGAGGTCTTGACCCTTGACTTGTTCACATCAGTTTTTCTCTGTTTGCTGTGACTGTGTGTTTATTATGCACACTTGAAGCAGCAGAACTAACCATGAGAAAATGATGATCAGAAGATAATGATAATCAGAAGATAATGATATCATCGCATACATTTGCTGAGCTCAGGCAAGTGTTAGATATCTGAAACTTTACTGTAAAAAATATTTTGTGCTGTTAATAATTATTTTATAATATTGTTGTCATTATCTGCACATTTATTTTTAAATACACTGTGCACATAGGATGTTCTAGTCTATGGTGTCACACAGGCACACACACATATCAAGAATCAGCTCATGAATCTCAATAATGGTAACAAACCAAAAGCTTCATCCCGCAATGCATTCTGGGAGTCACCATAGTACAAAACTCATCCATGACTCCCAGCATGCACTGCAGGATGAAGCGTTTGTCACCATTCTTGCGATTCATGAGCTGATTCTTGATGTGTGTGTTTGACGAGTATCTGCCGCAGCTCTAAACTTTCTGAAAACATTGAATTTGTATTTTTTTAAGAATTCATTCTGCACTGCTGGACATAATGGACTAACTTCACAAAACTTTTATAGCTAACAGCACATAAATAAAGTGAATGTATACCATCCATTTAATCATAAACTGGATCAGATCTTGAGATTATGACTTGATCAAGAAACTTCTGATCGTGTTTTCTTTCATGCCATAACAAACATATTTGATTAAAAGGCAGTTACAGCAGAAAGAGGAGAATTAACAGACAAGTAAAGGGTAAAGAGCTCAAATAAAGGAGCCACTGATCACGATTCTGGTGACTTCAGATGAAACATTCAATGAACCATCAACATCTAAACCTCTGTTCATCTCAATAAGAGCTGGTGTGTGTAGATTCATGATGTCTAAAACATCCAGGTAATACAATAAACAGTCAAACACTCTTTATTAAACGTCAATGGACTAAACACAAGTTAACAATACGTTTCAGTGTTCATCCAAACACGAAGTAACATGTAACACACATCTGACACACGTTGTGTAACTATAACACATTATTGTGTAAAAGGTTTCAACACACTTCTGTGTAAGAGGAATAACACATTAGTTAAGTTACAGGTAACACGGAGATGTGTTAAAGAAAACGACACAGGTTGTGTGTTAAATTTTACGCAACATGTGTTGTCCCTGAGCACACACACTACATGTGTTAACATCTACACAACATGTGTTGTCCCTGAGCACACACACTACATGTGTTAAAATCTACACAACATGTGTTAAAATCTACACAACATGTGTTGTCCCTGAGCACACACACTACATGTGTTAAAATCTACACAACATGTGTTGTCCCTGAGAACACACACACACACAATATGTGTTAAAATCTACACAACTTGTGTTATCCCTGAGCACACACACTACATGTGTTAAAATCTACACAACATGTGTTGTCCCTGAGAACACACACACACAATATGTGTTAAAATCTACACAACTTGTGTTATCCCTGAGCACACACACTACATGTGTTAAAATTTACACGAAATGTGTTGTCCCTGAGCACACACACTACATGTGTTAAAACTGACACAACATGTGTCAATTTTTAACACATCTGGTTGTGTTGTTCTCAACACATCATGTTATAAAGCACCGACACACACCATCATTGTGCATTGTATGCAGTGTTTATGTTCTCAAACAAACAGGCCTGAGTAAATAAAAGTTATTTATATAGAATGTTTTATCAGTTGCTACATTTTAATTTAATTCAAAGCGCAAACTCTGTCAACTGTTATCTCTTCATGATCTTTTCTCAAAAGCGGCATCGATGTGGTGTTGAAGTGTGAATAATTGAGTTTATAGAGTCATAGAGTTTGAAACATTGTACTTTGTGTAGCGTCTGGACCAATCAGACACACACATATTATTCAGTTATTTAATGAATAATCCAGCAAACTCACTCTCCCAAATAAGGACTGTCAAACGTTCCCCAAATGAAGCTAACACCCTGGCAAGACGCAGTGTCTTGTTACAGGACACACACTGAGACTGGGTTTTACGACGGAAAAGAATGTCCTGAGAGCTGTGACTCTCACATAAACTCTTGCAGAGTTAGAGGAATAAAAAGCATGTTAATCCTATATATATATAGTCTATATATATCCACTTGATAAATGTGTAAACATGTATCCAATTTTCCCATCTCATGATTTTCCCTTTTATGTGGCGTTTGTATTCTTGTAAACTCAATTGGGTTAATGTTTCAGACTTTGCATATTATGGGTAACCAACATTATATGTGAGGCATGTTTGGTCTCTAAAAAAAGCCAATCTTCGTCTCTGATTTGTTAATTTACATTACATGTTGCTAACTTTGGGATGCATTAGTATTATAAGAATCTTAAAGATTCTTTTCTTAAACAACCAATGAAAGTACATATTCAAATGCCCTGCTAGAACACAAAGGGTCGTAAAATTTCCCTCCAAAGGGAAATCTTTTCATTGGATCTCGCACCTCCAGGGGGTGTGCCATCTTCACGCTTTAAAGTAACTGATCAGCTTTTAGCTGGGGGCTCTTTTCTTTTTCTGAAATGCTGACGTGAAGATGATGCTAAACTAGAAGCCTCTAAGGACCCACCAAAGCTTGTGCCAGGCTGCGGCCTTGTCTTTCCATTCACCAAAGATACACTGACTACCACTGGTTCTCTCTCATCAAGACCACATCAGCAAGGATCAACTGGAGCCTCAACAAATTGCATCAGGACAGTTTAATTCAAATGGGCGAGACATGCAAGTATCAAACTTAGTCTCATTATTTGATACATTAAGTATCCTTACCCCTTTTAAAGAAGGGCATTTTAGAACTAAACTGATGGTTTGCTCAAGGCTGTTGATCTGCTGAATTTCAGACAATGCTGTAACTTCTTGCTTCCCTGTATTCTGCTTCAGCTCTTTTTCCCTTGGTAAACTGTATGCATGTATGTGTGTGTATGTTAGAGTAGTTTAAGTGTTTAGACTAGTTAATAAAATCTTGTTCATGTTACACATAAAGTTGTCCGTGTCTCAAGCTCATAACTGGAGTCACTAATCATTTAGATCTTGGTTACTGCTCTTAGTAGTATCGTAAATTAAGAAAGACATTTCCCATGCCCCGGAATGTACATTTCTTAGAGTTAATAAACAATTGATCCCGAGTGTTCATGGGACAAATAGGTTCATTGGTTGTAAAATTAATTTACGACAGTAGATTAATTATATTAACTAATCCAAATATTCATAATAAATTATAACCAGTTATTATTTATTATTAATATTTCATATAGAGCTAATTTGCTACATAAATGGTGGAGAATGCGGGCATGATTAAACAAAGGTTATGAGCTTAAACCACTGTCAACCTAAAAGTGTGTATTTATTTGATAATTCTAGTCAGAATAGGACACAACATGCGATACCGCATTAAGGTTGCTAGTTGCTGGCTTATTTGAATGCAGATAAATAATGATTTGAATTGACATCTCTACTGTAATTGAAAAAGTCTTAACACATTTAAGCATATTTTCAAATGGTATCAGTGTAAGGTTAATATGATTTTAGCGAAGAAACCCTAATTTCAGTATTAAAGCGTAAGTCTGTTTTGACGAAGGAATCTCAGCTCAGTGGCATATAAACTGTACCAGAATTGATTATTCTGCTTTGGTTAAAGAATTCCAAATGCAGTATTGCTTAACCTGTTTCTGACGAAGGAATCTCAGTACAGTGTTGTATAAATGTAAATATGGGCGATGCTCCCCTTTTTACAGTGTAGAAGCCTTACAAATTATAGTTAGACTGATGTCATTCATCTAAACTTTATCCGTGCATTTAAAAAGCATAGCTACCTGGTGATCAAAACTGTGTCTCACTCACTGAAACCCTGAAGTGCATTGGTTCCCATGACAACGACTTGTCACAGGAAGTGCTAACTCTAGATAGCATATGTGTTACATTCCAACGCCATAGTGGCCGAAGTGGCTAAGCTAACCCAACCTAGCAGCCCTTCAGCTTAGGCTAAGCTAACTAATAACGTCAACAGTTAGTTGTTAGCATCATTTACATGAAGCCTTTAACTACAGCTTGTGTGTATGCAGTGTGAAGTGATCAACACCATTTTCCTTTAACCCCATTTCTGGTTTCTGAATTCTCACTTTCTCTTATCTTAACTTTAATTCTTCTCATCTAATTTCACCTGCACTTTTCAGGTGCATTCCTTACTGAACGCTGTTCAGCTAAATGTGCAGTTACTTTGTTAATTAAATCTAAACTTAATTACATGTAAACTGTTTAGCTAGAGAAGAATTTTTATAGTTATTGGGAACTTTCAATGGCACGTTGACTCAAACTTTATGGAGGGACAAACACATGGTATGGTCTTGAACACGCAGCAGCTGTGACCAACTATAGAATGATGTCCAAAGCAAATCTAATGGTTGATCATAAGTGCAATTGATTATTCCCAATACCAGATCAGTCAGCTGTTTTTAATCACTTTAAATCTTTTTATTAAATTTAATCATAATAGAAGTCAGCTATTAATTTTTAATTTAACCCTCTTGTTCTATTGTGGTTTCATTTCCCCATGAAACCGCAAAAGTAACTAGACAACTTTCCTTCTAGATTTGTTTATTTCCAACAGTTGCTTTAATTTTATGAGCCAGCTACACAAGTAATCTAGACGATTGCTATGGCATAATTTTGAGTACCACTAGTAAACACAATCTAATCGGAAAGCTCTCCTCTTCCTCTTTCTTTCTCTTCTTCATTTGTTCAGAGATCAAGCCTGTTGTATGCTATCAGTAAGTTCTGAGAAATAATTTGACCACAAGAACCATCTTAAGTCATTTATTAAATCTAGGCTTACGCTCTTCTAGCAAAGCCACTCAGATCCACACAAATCTGAGCATCCTGCTATTTGCAGCTAAGATAGTAATAATCAGGTACACGTTTCACTTGCTAACCACACCTGGCAAAACCTAGCTGTACATTATACACCTAGCTGTCTCACTTTGCCCTTAGCTCCAAATTCTGTTTGATCTTGCATTAGTCTCTTGCCCTTACTCTCACCACAAGTGTGCCAGAATGTTGCAGATGCTCAGCCTAACTGCCCAGATGGCAGACCAAAAGGACTGGCTAGGTGTTTTGAAGAACATCCTTTTACCCACGGCCGCTGACGACCTTCAGCACAAGAGCCAAATGCAACTGGATAACAAGGGAAGACAACTAATGAAAGTTGACTCAAACCAGAGGTATGACCACAAATATCTGACTGAGGTTATCTTCCTGGCCCACAACCTCACAGGTTTGAAAGAGGAGGTAAACAACCTCAAACTCCAGATCACAGAGTCCCAAAAGGAGCTGACACATGCTAAAAGCCGCATAGACCAGCTAGAGATGGAGGCTCAGGACAGACACAAGGACCCTGGCAGAAGAGAGACACAGGTGGAAATCCACAGTCTTCAAACAGCACTGACAACTGCTAAACAACAAGAGCAGTTGGAAAAGACAGCCAGAGAGGACCTGGAAAAGGAACTCTTTGACACAAAGTCACTGTTAAACGCAGCAAATTATGAAATCTTGGAAAAAGATGCCAGAATCATGGCCTGTGAAGGTCAACTGAAGGTGTCCAGAGCTGAAATTGAGGCACTGACCCAGCAGCTGGACAACACCAAAGATGAACTTGACATGGTCCAACGAGAACTGAGACGCTCTTACCTGCTGCAAAAAGAACCACAGCGGGAGAGACATCTCACTCCCCCACTTGCAATCAGCAGAGAAACCTCCCCCAGCCAAGCACAGAGTTACCAAGGGGGGAGACAAACCCCTCTGCTTAACATGTCATCGGACAATTTCCTTAAAGCTTCTGCAGCCGCAGAAGGAAAAGGACTGATTCAAACGAATCCTGAAATGACACATGTAGTGACACTCAAAGACCTCAACCGAACGGCCAGACAGATCCCTGCATTTACACCAGAGCTTGCAGGAGACAACGACGTTTACGCTTACCTGCGAGACATTGACTTTCACCTGCAGTCTTTGAAGAGTGTGCACCATCAAGATAGACTCTATCTGATCTGGATAACATCCAGCCCAGAGGTGCGAAGCTTTCTGGCCCGGCAGCCAGAAAACATCAAGTCTGACTACCAGCAGCTGAAACAAGCCATTATAAAGGAGTTCTCAGAGTTTGAAAACGAACTGATCGCTGCCCTAGACACCAAACAGGGTCGGCATGAAACTCCCTATGCTTACTATCACAGACTCAGACGAGCTTACTTCGGAGCTCGCAACGAATCTGGGATGGAGGAGGACACCAGCTTCAAGAGCCTTTTCCTCCGAAACCTCCATCCTATCGTAAGTCATCATTTAGGCATCATGGCCTGCGCCAACACAATGCCTATCCAACAACTGCGTGACCTGACACAGAAGGCCTTTAACAAACACAAGGCCTCCTCAAAAAGGGTTTGTAAGAATCCAAAGCTGGCACCAGAAGGCACCCAGCATTTCCACAATGCAAAAGCCTTTAACAAAAAGCTAGCCAGCAGAGGGCAAAACCATCACCATGGCCATAGATCTAGACTCAAGACCAACCGCTGGGAGGAGCCATGGAAAAGAACATTCTCACCCAGCAAACACCACAGGACGTCCCACAGCAGTCTTCAACAACAAAATCCTCCTCCACACCTGTCACACAGGTGCCAAACAGAGGCTGCACAAAGACAGCTGTACACGCCTGCTTCTGAGTTACTAGAGCTGCTAGCACTAGCAAAAGAGCTCCGTGATCAGAACTCCCCTGAGGAGTACTGGGAAGAACGAACCTCTTACTCTTGCCCAACACAGCTTGGGCAAGCTTAAGTCAGCACTGCAGCCAGAGCAGAGTAACACAGCAGACTTCAGACTCCTGGTCCCTTGGTGCAGAACAAAGGGCTAATGACCACCTGCTGCCCTTGTGCTACCAATACTAGGTCAGTCTGAAACTCTCTTCACACTACACAATACCCATAACCACTCCCTGCAGTCACAAACAACCACCTGCCTCAAAGGACAGGTGACACACTTTCAAGGCACCTGCTGCCTCGGCACCTGCTGCAGAGACCCGGACGTGGCTAATGTCTACATCACCCGATGGAACGACCACCACTCCAGGAAACAAAAACAACCAGAGGCCACCATGGCCTTCCAGCCTTGTATGACAGAGGTGTGTCTGATCTTTCTGCACTTCCAATGTCGTTCGTGGTTGTCCTTGAGAGGGACAACAACGATCGAAAGGGGGGAATATGTAGCGTCTGGACCAATCAGACACACACATATTATTCAGTTATTTAATGAATAATCCAGCAAACTCACTCTCCCAAATAAGGACTGTCAAACGTTCCCCAAATGAAGCTAACACCCTGGCAAGACGCAGTGTCTTGTTACAGGACACACACTGAGACTGGGTTTTACGACGGAAAAGAATGTCCTGAGAGCTGTGACTCTCACATAAACTCTTGCAGAGTTAGAGGAATAAAAAGCATGTTAATCCTATATATATATAGTCTATATATATCCACTTGATAAATGTGTAAACATGTATCCAATTTTCCCATCTCATGATTTTCCCTTTTATGTGGCGTTTGTATTCTTGTAAACTCAATTGGGTTAATGTTTCAGACTTTGCATATTATGGGTAACCAACATTATATGTGAGGCATGTTTGGTCTCTAAAAAAAGCCAATCTTCGTCTCTGATTTGTTAATTTACATTACATGTTGCTAACTTTGGGATGCATTAGTATTATAAGAATCTTAAAGATTCTTTTCTTAAACAACCAATGAAAGTACATATTCAAATGCCCTGCTAGAACACAAAGGGTCGTAAAATTTCCCTCCAAAGGGAAATCTTTTCATTGGATCTCGCACCTCCAGGGGGTGTGCCATCTTCACGCTTTAAAGTAACTGATCAGCTTTTAGCTGGGGGCTCTTTTCTTTTTCTGAAATGCTGACGTGAAGATGATGCTAAACTAGAAGCCTCTAAGGACCCACCAAAGCTTGTGCCAGGCTGCGGCCTTGTCTTTCCATTCACCAAAGATACACTGACTACCACTGGTTCTCTCTCATCAAGACCACATCAGCAAGGATCAACTGGAGCCTCAACAAATTGCATCAGGACAGTTTAATTCAAATGGGCGAGACATGCAAGTATCAAACTTAGTCTCATTATTTGATACATTAAGTATCCTTACCCCTTTTAAAGAAGGGCATTTTAGAACTAAACTGATGGTTTGCTCAAGGCTGTTGATCTGCTGAATTTCAGACAATGCTGTAACTTCTTGCTTCCCTGTATTCTGCTTCAGCTCTTTTTCCCTTGGTAAACTGTATGCATGTATGTGTGTGTATGTTAGAGTAGTTTAAGTGTTTAGACTAGTTAATAAAATCTTGTTCATGTTACACATAAAGTTGTCCGTGTCTCAAGCTCATAACTGGAGTCACTAATCATTTAGATCTTGGTTACTGCTCTTAGTAGTATCGTAAATTAAGAAAGACATTTCCCATGCCCCGGAATGTACATTTCTTAGAGTTAATAAACAATTGATCCCGAGTGTTCATGGGACAAATAGGTTCATTGGTTGTAAAATTAATTTACGACAGTAGATTAATTATATTAACTAATCCAAATATTCATAATAAATTATAACCAGTTATTATTTATTATTAATATTTCATATAGAGCTAATTTGCTACATTTGTGTGCACATGCGTTCTGTACTCGACTATTGATTAAATGCTTAATAATTTAGTTTCACTTTATTTTTAAAATTACATCTGAGTATGTGATTACCTGACACAATTAGTGTGTTAAAATGACTTACACATTTATCGTGTTAAATTTGACACAACATGTGTTGTCCCTGAGCACACTCACTACATGTGTTAAAACTAACACAACATGTGTAATTTTTAACACATCTCTTTTTAGAGTGTATGGTTCACTACAACAGCTGACACTGGGACTAGGATCTGTTTGGCCCTGATCTGCACCTGACTTTTGCTTCTTTAGAAAGAAGTTGGTGATATCGCTTTTTCTCTTCATTCTGCTGTCCCTATTCAAAGAAAAGCTTGGTTACACACCTCATGAAGAAACCATAATTTGGAACAATTTGCTTGTTATTATTTACCATGAGTACACCGTTACTAATAATACAAATACTAAAGTAATACATTACGACAAAATCTGAGTATATTTAGGTCTAGCCTATTTGACAACACAAGGAAAATTGCTTAAAGACATCTAGACATGTATGTTATGTTAAGTAAGGGATAATGTATAGCGAGGCACGAATACAACACCGATAGGCTGTTTAGGAGCCCGGCGTGAAGCGGAGGGATCTTAAATCAGCCTGAAGGGGTTGTAGCCGCTATAACAACCGCCTCGCTATACATTATCCCGCTTATTACATGGCTACCTACCAAATAAATAAATAATTTGACACTACATATTGATTTAAAAGGGAGTTTATTGATTTAAAAACTATTTATATTGCTTCCCCTGAAGAAAATAGGCCGTTCGGTCTCTACGGTTAGAATCCTGCGTCCATGGCAACCAAGAGGCAACCTCCCGCAGTTTCTCTTGAAGCCAATAGAGATCGCTAAGACATGTGACCAACTGGGTGGTAACGTCATCAGAATGCAAAGAATTATGGGTATGTTTGGCCCGTTTACATGGCCTGGCATAGCAGGCTAGTGTTCTGGCATGAAAATAATTAAAAATTAGAGAGAAAAACAGAATATAATCCTACAAAATGCAGCAGGCTAAAGAAAACATTGTCAGACCATATCGCCTAAAACTAAATCCTAATGCAAAGACAAGATCTGATGAGAAAATAAAGGGAATCAAAGGACTGGATCCTTACGAGCTGAGCGACTGGTCAAGGGACGTCAAACTTTTGCCCAACTTCCAGCACCCATATATATATACAACTACATATTAAGTGTTGTGCGTTCACACACACGCGAAGTTTTCAGAATTCAAGTCGCTGCAGTCTTTTTAACAGATGGATGGGTCCAGGACCTGGAGATTGTAAAAGTGGGGCAGAAAACTGTCGTCCGTTCAAAGTTATGCTAATGTTTTAAGCACCACGCTCCTCGCTCTCTCTCATCTATCTGCATGCAGTCCGAATTGAACAAACCTGCGTGCGTGTGTGTGTGTGTGTGAGGCCGGCTACACACTGCAAGCGTAGTGTCCGTTTTTATTTCGGCTCTCATGTTAATAGGTTAGAGCGTTCACACTACCTGCGGCTCGAGCCGCGCGGAAAACGCGTGCATGCTACAAATAGTCCCGACGCCTATCTTTCACGCAACACGTTGGAAGCGTTTAACATGAAGTATAGGCCTTCCACTTCGTCACCTAGCAGCAGCATCGCCGCGTCAGACACACTTCTGGTGTGCAAAGACACAGAAAACACCACGATTGCAGTGTGTAGCCAGCCTGAGAGAGGGGGGCGCGGAACAGTGGACACATAAAAATATACTCCGTCATTTTGTTCATACAGGACATCATTCAAACAGCAAAGTGTTTACTTATATTTGTATACCCCGTTCTTAAGCTTTATGCCACTTCTATCGTGAGAAGGACTATTGCAGTTTATAACACAGTAGGTAGACGGCATCTTGAACACTGCGTTCTTGCCTCCATGCATAGAAGACTGGCGCCCGTTTGTGCCGCGGATTCCCAAAATGCTTTGCGTTTACCACTGGGAATACGTCATGATGACGACACATTAGCAATCTCTATACGGAAGTGCCTCAAACTGCAATTCATCGACTGGCCGCTAGGGACAGGATCCAGAAGGGAGCAGAATCTCATTGAGCCCCATGTTAAAATTGCCAACTTTAGAGCAGAATAAAACATGTTTACAGCCTGGTACAAATTGTGCTTTTGGTCTATACGGCTCATTTTGCCCTTCATGACAACTGTGAGGGGGGTGAATTTTTTTATAACTCATTCGTTTACATTATATAAAGCCTTAAAATTCCGCATAATTAAGGGCGTGGCCATTTCGAGTGACAGGTGGATAGCCATTTATCTGCTGTCTATTAGTCATCGCGTCACTTAAGCTCCGCCCACGTCCCGCCTTTTTGCCCATTTTCTGTTATCCGGGAGTGACGCGCGATGACGCGCTGCCAAGATGGCTCGTCCCTACTTTGCGCTTCAGAACGGCTCATCAGAATCCTATGGGTGACGTCATGGACACTACGTCCATATTTTTTTACAGTCTATGATGGCAACGCTGTTTTTCATGAAAACGGTCTGTTATGCTAAGATTAATGCTGCATTACACGTGCCAATATGAATAAGCCTACCTAATGTCTGTGATTGTTGCTGAACATTTGCTAACGTCATGTTTTAAGCATATTTACGCAGGCGCGACAGTATTAGTCAGTCAGTTTCACGACTAGTAATGCTCATTGAAGTATTAATGCTAAGCATTAAAGTGCAACGTCTCCCTTACTTCCCGTTAAAACAGTACTTCGTTTCATTTAATACCAATAAAAGCCGTACATACCAGCAAAATGCTCTTCATCGATCCTTTTTGCTGCCCGTGTTGTTTTGAAGCCGTTTGGAGCACGTCACGAAGGAGCTGCGTGTCAGCTTAACCAATGAAAAGTGTAGCAGCAACAGCACGCAGCGGCTGCACGCTCGTGCGTGCTGCGTAAGAATGCATTCACGTCCGCTGGGAGATTTGGGAAATGTTCGTAAAAATCAAACAGTGTAATGTTTTCAGCGGGGTGGCAACTAGCCCTCTGGCTCCGCCATTGTACCGAACACCGAGAAATTATGTAATCTGTTTGGTTGTAAAATGTATTACCTGAATGAAATGAAATCGAATTTATCATCCTGTGCTCTTCTTCACCACAATGGTAACCTCCAAAAACACTAACATAACAAAACATTTTAAATACCAACATAACAAAACATTAAGCATTAAAAAGTCTCTCCATTTTCTCATCTTGTTAAAAAGGCATCAAATAGCACTTTATTTAAACATTTACTCTCCGAATTCAGCCCCTTTGCAAAGCATGACGGGAAGTGAAAGTCTTGTTTGATTGGGTTACTTGATTGAAACGTGTTAATTCAAAATGAAAACATCAAGTTATGTCAAAGAGTAACGGTTTTAAGTCAGTTTAACATGAATCAATTACATTTGAACCAGAAACCTGATATAATTGTGTTAAATCAAGATGAATTGCTTAAATAAAGTGAACAGCATCATAAAAATATTTTTTTGAGTGTGGAATAATTCATTCACAGACTGCATACGAAGATGTTCAACTAATAAAGATCTTCATCGCTGGCAAACAAAATAATTAATTTGCAGATTTGCTTTCACTTGACTGTACTGTAGGTCCACCGCCACTTCACCCGACGCTTGAAGTTCTTAAATCTTCCTGTTACGACTCGAGACAGAGTGTGAAACAGCTTCAGAGACAGTGCGCGCAGGAAACCAAACAAATCATTCAAACTGATTTGCGAGCTGAAATCGCACGGACATCGCACAGTATGCCCGCCTTAAGACAGTTCTGCCAATTTATTTGAATTTGAACAGAATCGACACAAAAGAGTGATTCATTTGTCAATTGAGCATTGCTTGTGCCCAGAAAAAAAGTATTTGAACAGAATCGACTCAAAAGAGTGATTCATTTGTGAATTGAGCATTGCTTGTGCCCAGACAATAAAGATACAGCACGCTTGGAATAAAATATGCATTTAACAACTTATTGTGTTAAAATAAAGTAACGACCCATTGAGCAAAGTTATGTCCAAAAGACGTCTTTTCAATGTCTTTGCCGTACGTTGAAAAGACGTCCATTGAGGAGCCAGAATCAAAGTTTTTATGACGTTTGTTTTTGACGTGTTCTGCACGTCCGATATAGACACTCATGGAACCTCAAGGTTAAAAACTAGTTCAAATGTGCTCACTGTGGACATATTTCCCATTTGTAATTGCAAAGCAACTCACAGACAGTGTGTGTTTGTCCAGAAATCAGGAAAATAAAAGAAACTTAGCTCACACCTTTAGACACTTTAGACAACTTAGCATCTGTAATTCACACATCTTTGGATCGTGAGAGAATCGTGGGATTCAATCCAGGATCTTCTTGCTGTGAGGAGACAGTGTTTCCCACTGAGACACTGGTGCTGCCCTTAATCACAGACATAAGACACACTTTGACTATTCCTGTCAGACGTCTACAGAAGCTCTTACTGAGAATTAACAGAGGTTTAGATGTTGATGTTTATGGTTAATTTGATGTCACCATTGTGGTGTGAAGCGTTTGCTTTAGTTGGGCTCTTGGTCCCTGTACTTGAATTTGCTTTTCTTTGGATGTTATAACTGTGTGTGTGAAACACAATACTTACAGCTGAGAAAGCAAAGATAAAGTGACTTCAGGTGTTGTCAGCTTCTTGTTGATGACTAAATCATCAGAAGCCTAGAATATGATGTTGTGCTTTTGAGTTTTATGTTTTGTTCGGGAAATAATATTTTTTTTTATATCCACAGTAACCTTGTGAATCATCTGTATTGACACCAATAGCAATAAACAAATCACTCATCCTGAAAGATGAAAAAACAGAATGTGCACATTGTTTTGAGAAAATATTTCTCATAGTCACACACAGACATCAAGATTTTGCATATGATTCACAACAACGGTGACAATAAAGCATGAGTTTTGTACTTTGAAGCTACCCATCATGCATTGCAGCATGAAGTTTTTTTTTGTTATGATTGTCACCGTTGTTGTGAATCATATGCAAAATCTTGATGTCTGCGTGTGACTACGTGACATTTTCTCAAAACAATGAGCTGACAATGTCACCTAGTGACCAGCGTTACATAAAATAAATCAGGTCCCAGCCACAGAAACAAAACAGACAGTCAACGTGTGGATACAACAAATAGTATTTATTGGGACAGCAAGCACTAAGAGATAGTGTTACGTAGGGGAAAGAGTTCACTAAAATGATGTCTCTGAAGCCGTTTGGAAAAAGGTTAAGGTTCGGTGGCTTCACGTCAGTTCGCTCCAGCTGTCCTCCCTCCAAAAAGTCAAGCGGACATGTCCAGAAGGTCACGTCAATCGTCCGACACACAGGAGAAAGTTACTGTACTCTCGGCAGCAAACAGCAAACACTGAGGGGAATTCCGGTGTAACCAAGGCAGTCCTCACAGCAACACTGGGCCCAGGAGCCCAAGATGGATAATCCAGAGGCTAGAAGAGAGCACCAAGAATGACCACCAACATCACAGATAGCAGGTCACACTTATGCTGCATTCACACCAAACGCGAATTGAGCGTCAGGCGCGTGTGATTTCAATGTTAAGTCAATGGAAAGGCGCGTTGACGCGCGTCTGGAGGTCCCGCGGCGCGGGAGGCGCGTTATGCTGCGTTCACACCAAACGCGAATTGAGCGTCAAAATCGCGTCTACCGCGTCTAGTTTCACGCGCGTACATTTTGAATGCATTCGCGCGTCAGCAGAGAATTGGACGCGCGTAGAAATCGAGCGCTGGAAGCGAAATTGACGCGCGTTCAAGGCACTCCAGGAGAAATATGTCATAAAACACCACTCTGCCTCTTTTCATTTTCATTAAACATATATATTAAGCATTAATAGCCACACAAATGTGGTCCAGGCAACTCCTACATCATCTTCAGTACATGTATATTTAAATATCCTTAAAACATAAAGTTATTAAACTTCTCTTTGCCCTCAGTCAAAACGATTTGGCAGACAACAAATTATAGATTCATGAGAGCAAAGCTCGGCCGTTAGATCTACACAAAACGAACCACTACAGGACATCAGAGCCAGCGGCAGACGCCAGAAGGACTGGCCGAGGAAAGGCTGCCTTCGCCGGGGTTATGAGCAGTGATTGCCCGGTGATCGCCTGGATCTCACAACTCCAAAAACACAAGATAATTTTTTTTAAATAGGCGCTCTCTTTATAAATAAACAACAGATTTGAGCTTTAAACAACTACATTCCCACCTGAAAACGTCTTAAAACTACATTTTGTGACACAATAGTACTGTTTTTAATTTATGCAGGGTTTCTCATACACGTCACTTTACCACGTGACAGCAGCGAGCAGGCTCCTGATTGGTTAACGCGGCGCGAATTGACGCCAAAGTTCAAATTTTTCAACTCGGGCGTCAGACGCGAATTCGCTTCAAACGCGTGAATGCACAAAAGCACCATTCGCGTGTAACGCGCGTATCGCACAAGACGCTCAATTCGCGTCCAATTCGCGCGAACTGGACGCGCGAATGAAGCGGATTCGCGTCCTTCGCGCCGCGCGTAACGCGCCTTCCGCGCCGCGGGACCTCCAGACGCGCGTCAACGCGCCTTTCCATTGACTTAACATTGAAATCACTCGCGCCTGACGCTCAATTCGCGTTTGGTGTGAACGCAGCATTACGCGCGGCGCGAAGGACGCGAATCCGCCTCATTCGCGCGTCCAGTTCGCGCGAATGGCGCGAATTGGACGCGAATTGAGCGTCATTTGCGCGTTACACGCAAATGGTGCTTTTGTGCATTCACGCGTTTGAAGCGAATTCGCGTCTGACGCCCGAGTTGAAAAATTTGAACTTTGGCGTCAATTCGCGCCGCGTTAACCAATCAGGAGCCTGCTCGCTGCTGTCACGTGGTAAAGTGACGTGTATGAGAAACCCTGCATAAATTAAAAACAGTACTATTGTGTCACAAAATGTAGTTTTAAGACGTTTTCAGGTGCGAATGTAGTTGTTTAAAGCTCAAATCTGTGGTTTATTTATAAAGAGAGCGCCTATTTAAAAAAAATAATCTTGTGTTTTTGGAGTTGTGAGATCCAGGCTATCACCGGGCAATCACTGCTCATAACCCCAGCGAAGGCAGCCTTTCCTCGGCCAGTCCTTCTGCTGCTGCCGCTGGCTCTGATGTCCTGTAGTGGTGCATCTTGTGTGGATCTAACGGGCGATCTTTGCTCTCATGAATATATAATTTGTTGTCTGCCAAATCGTTTTGACTGAGGGCAAAGAGAAGTTTTATAACTTTATATTTTAAGGATATTTAAACATACATGCAGTGAAGATAATGTAGGAGTTGCCTGGACCACATTTGTGTGGCTATTAATGCTTAATATATATGTTTAATGAAAATGAAAAGAGGCAGAGTGGTGTTTTATGACATATTTCTCCTGGAGTGCCTTGAACGCGCGTCAATTTCGCTTCCAGCGCTCGATTTCTACGCGCGTCCAATTCTCTGCTGACGCGCGAATGCATTCAAAATGTACGCGCGTGAAACTAGACGCGGTAGACGCGATTTTGACGCTCAATTCGCGTTTGGTGTGAACGCAGCATTACACTGTAGTACGATAAAATATAATTACGGCCCTTCAGACAGCATTAGAGAGCGTTGAGGGAGGTTCGAGGATTAGAGAGCGTTGAGGGAGGTTCGAGGATTAGAGAGCGTTGAGGGAGGTTCGAGGATAGCCACAGTCTTCAGGACAATGCCAGCCACTGGAACCATACGATAGGTATTGCAGAGGCTAAAAGCAAACAACCACAATGAACACCAACACCACAGAAAAGGGACACACATTCACGATGTGTGGTAATAAAATATAATTACGGCCCTTTAGACAACATTAGAGAGCGTTGAGAAAATCCAGCTGCGGTACACCAGTGGTCAAAAAGAGATGCCTGGGAACTTGGGCTTCATGTGCAGGGCAGGGAAGTGCATGGAACACAAAATGGCAGCAGACCAGCAGCCACCAAGCAAGACCCCTCTCTGTTCCAAAGAGCCAGTTTTTATCTCCTTCAAACTAGGCATGGCCAGCTGTTAAAGAATTAGTCACTAATTGCCATTATCAGCGGCAATGCAGAGGCAATAATAAAGTTACTCAAATCACAGGAAGTGTCGTCCAAATATGGGCAGAAAGGTGGAGCATGGTGACAAGTTCTAATGAATTAATTAAGTCACATTAGCAGGGAGGAAGCACAGTCCAAATATGGGCATAGCAATAAAACAGGAAGCGGGTTGCCAGGTTTGTCCATGAATGGGTGTCTATAAAGAGTCAAGCAGGGCAGATTAGGAAATAACAAAAACCCACCACAAATCTGTTGCACATGCACAGCAAATAACCACTACAATCCAGAGTGCCAACACATCAAACGCACACAGCAAACACCATCACACATGACACTGCACACAGGGTTGCCAGGTTTGTCCATGAATGGGTGTCTATAAAGAGTCAAGCAGGGCAGATTAGGAAATAACAAAAACCCACCACAAATCTGTTGCACATGCACAGCAAATAACCACTACAATCCAGAGTGCCAACACATCAAACGCACACAGCAAACACCATCACACATGACACTGCACACAGTAAGGCCCAAATGTCTCTGCTCAAAAACAAACAAAATACTGAGTCAACCTGTGACAACAACACCTGAAGTCACTTTATCTTTGCTTTCTCAGCCATAACTATTCTGTTTCACACATACAGTTAAAGCAGCCCAAGAAAAACTAACACAAATACGGGGCCCAAGAGCCCAACTAAAGCAAACGCTTCCCACCACAATGGTGACTTCAAATGAAACATAAACATCAACATCTAAACCTCTGTTAATTCTCAGTAAGAGCTTCTGTAGACGTCTGACAGAAATAGTCAAAGTGTGTCTTACGTCTGTGATTAAGGGCAGCTCCAGTGTCTCAGTGGGAAACACTGTCTCCTCACAGCAAGAAGATCCTGGATTGAATCCCACGATTCTCTTACGATCCAAAGATGTGTGAATTACAGATGCTAAGTTGTCTAAAGTGTCTAAAGGTGTGAGCTAAGTTTCTTTTATTTTCCTGATTTCTGGACAAACACACAATGTCTGTGAGTTGCTTTGCAATTACAAATGGAAAATATGTCCACAATTTGAACTAGTTTTTAACCTTGAGGTTCCATGAACGTCTATATCGGACGTGCAGAACACGTCAAAAACAGACGTCATAAAAACTTTCATTCTGGCTCCTCAGTGGACGTCTTTTCAACGTACGCCTTTGCTCAGTGGGGAGAGGAATGTTGCCCAACGTAAAAGTACAGTTTTTTCATTAGAAATGTACTTAAAGTAAATGTACCCACATTTAAACCTACTCTTAAAGGAATAGTTCACCTTAAAATGAAAATTGTGTCATCTACTCACCCTCAAGCTTTGACCACAGAAAGATATTTTGAAGAATGTCAGTAACGGGTCCAATTGACTTCCATAGTAGGAAAAAGAGTTGAACATTTAAAATTGCCTAAGTCACAAAGGCATGTTCAAAAATCCGCCTAAGTCATTTATTCCTGTTACGTTACATAATTGACATGCATTGTTATTATTAGTATGTCAATAGTCATCTTCTGACATGAACTTTTTGAGTGACATTATCAGTAAATATCATATATTCAATTATTGGTTCAGTTTTTTGTGTTTTCTGAGAAACCTGGAAAAATGACATAGGCAATTATTTTAGGAAGGTGACGAATTTGGATAGTTGTCTATTGGAAGAGCGTCAAAGTGACCGAAAGTCATTCATTTTCAATGGGAACCGCCGGCGACCTCTGGCAAGAGCGGCACGACGTGTCTTGGACGATTTGGAGAGTTGTGCTGTGTACCAATTCGCATACTATCCGTCCTAAATAGAATTAGTATGTCCCAAATCATAGTATGTGGAAATGAGTATTCCAAAGATACCCGGATGGTCTACTATTTCCAGTCAAAATTCGAAGTGCAGATCGACGCGCACAAGGTGATGAAACATGGGGCAACTTTTTTGAGCAATGTTGCTGGGCAATGTTACAAAGCAATGTTACAAAGCAATGTTACAAAGCAATGTTACAAAGCAATGTTGCTTGGCCACTTTCCCATTGGGAATGGGCAACACATTTCTTTTTTTTGTTTTTTTGAGTTTGAGTGATCAATTAGGCTATCAGTATTTAACCTGACTAAAAGATATTTATTCAATGTTATCCACTTTATATTTCACCTGCAGCAGCATTGTGAACTTTTGTAATGATACGTTTGGCCATTAACTTTTAAATGCATCATTGTATGTAAACTACAAAAAACTGTTTGCATTAAAGGCCCACAAATAGTCCGTTAGAGATGAAGTAGTATGTCCCAAAGCTTGCATAATCTTCTGCTACACACTCAAAAGTTCTTCACAAAAAGAGTACATATTTTTTAGGTCGTATAAGCGAATGGGGACGTAGCATTGAAATCAGGTCAACTGGTTCGGCGGCAATCAAACGGAATGTAGAAGCGCTCCGCTTGAGATAATTCCAGAGAACGCAGTCCTGTAAACTTTGGTTCCGACCACATTAGTTCCCAAGCAAAATGGAAGAGAGGTTGATCATTGCTGTGGCGGGTATACTATTTTTAGGCAACCTTTTCGAGCTAGAACACTTGCATTGCATTGATGCTGCACTTCAACCAGGACAGTTATTGTAATGTAGGCTGCACACAAATTATGACCAAGGATAGTAAACGTTTCCTATAAACTATGTTTAAACTCCTATAAACTTATCCATGTACACAAAAGCCACACCACACAAATGGCTTTTAATTGGTTTATTTCGTTAGCAAACACGTAACCTTGCCGAATATGCTGAGGTATTCTTGGAGCTGCATAACGAGTTTGCGTTGTTGATGACCCTTCTGTATTGTTAAGTATTGATAAATTCTTAAGACTATATTTTCAGGGCTCAATTCTATAGTTCTTTGCTTGGAAATTAGTTTCGAAAGTGTTTGTCTCCCAGCCCACGATGAAGAGTTATGATGCTCCTTTCAGAGCATAAATTGGGCACAGAGCAGTGACTTTAGTCGTGAATTCAGCATTGTTGATGATCGTTCTGTATTGCTTTTTGCAATATTGAAGAAAGGGATATGTTCTGAGTGGTGTTTGGTGTTTACATTTCAGAAGCTTGATGTTGGTTGCGCGCTTAGAAAACGTGCTATGGTTGACCTTGAAATGCGAAATGAGCCCAGTGACAGGCCCACTTTTTCCATAAAATCTGATTTTGTATCTGCTGTCTAAAGCTTGGAACATACTCTGCAAGAACAAAGAAATTTATTAGTTTTCTCGAGGTGGCAAGAACAAGAACAAAGTTCGTTCTGGCCAGGACATTCCATACTTCACGAGAAAAGCAGGTGCCAAACATCTACGTTTCTCTGCATTAACCCCGCTCACTTAAAAATTCTGACCAATCACACAATAGTTCCCAGACACCCACAAGAAAAAAGTTCTGCTCAAACGATGTGTCGAGAACGAGCTGCGAGAACTCCCAAACCAGGTCTCCAAGAACAAAATTACGTCATATTGTTCTCGCATACCTGCGAGCAAGAACTTTTTTCTCTGTTCTTGAGTATGTTGCGGCCTTAACTCTCTCTTGGCCAACCTGTGTATCAGCACCTCGTTCTGAAAGAGTTTGTACTTAGGACCATTCAGCCTTGAGTGAAGTAGAGCTCCCAGTTTTATGATGACATCCATTAGGCCATCATTGGCTACAGCTGTGGGTGGTTCAACATTTGAAGAGTGAGCAGGTGGAACAGAGTGAGCAGGTGTAAACTGCTGTTTAACACAACATTCCACATTTGAACAAAGTTTCCTTTATAGAAGAGACAGATCCAAAAAATTTACAACTTTTAAAAAGGTCTCAAACGGCAAACACCACTCAGAACATACCCCTTTCTTCAATCTCCTTGAAGCCTACTGTTAAGATATGTGGAATGCAAACAACAGTCCTTAAAGTCATACTTTTTTGCAGCATTGCTACCCGTGTGATGCTTTGTGGTCCACTCGTTGAAGCTAAATGTAGAAAATCTTTTAGATGAAAAGTCACGCGCACTAACGATTCTTAATGTAGACATTTCAGAAACTTGATGTTGGTTGCGCGCTTAGAAAACGTGCTATGGCTGACCTTGAAATGTGAAATGAGCCCAGAGACAGGCCCACTTTTTCCATAAAATCTGATTTTGTATCTGCTGTCTTATCCGAAATACAATACCACATCTCTGCAAACATGTCAACTTTTCGCAGTGATGTGGTATTGTATCTTGCATAAGACAATGTTCGCTTTACACAAAGGGCGCTGTGACACGGGCCCCAAGTCGAGGAGAGGTTTAAGCTGCAGCAAAACACAACCACAAGAGAGACGGGAGACGGTTGAACAAAAATGTACTTTTACAGTTTTTTCTGAATGCTTAAGCGCTAATCGTGATTCTTGTAGCACAATTTCTAAAACTATTAATACGTATAGCAAAACCACTCACTGAGTTTGCAAAACTAAAAGCACAAACACTGCTTTGCACTCAGTTTGCAATTTTGTAACACACACTTTGCAAAACTGTAGGCACAATTCACTGCACAACACTCTTTTTCCAGAACTTTAAACACAACTCACTGCTTACACTCAATTACCAAATTTCCAACTCACTCCTAGCAAAATTATACACATGTATGGCTATCATTAACACTATTTTGCCAACTGTCTGGCACACTTTCACATGTGAAAACTGTTTTAGATAATTAGTTCACTTTGCAATCAGCCCATCAACAGGTAGCCCTTTTACAGGCAATGGAGGAGGCATGTGGAGATATTGACCAGGCATCATGTCAGGCCTGGATACAGCATTCAAGGAAATATTTTCACCGGTGCCTTGGACTGGAGGATATCGCATGCGATGTGGACGAAATTTTGTGGCCGGACCCAGAAAGACGACATGATGTAGGCTGATTGTTTTTTTGTTGTTGTTTTTTTTTTGTGAAATTACTATTTTGTGTTCTGACTTTGTCTTGGTTTTGATGATTGTGAATAAACTGCAATACTTGAAGTTTGGATCCTTGTATGTTTACATGACACTATGACAAAAGTATGTCCTCAAATTGACATCTGTACACAGAGAAAGCAAAAGCCAGATGTGTTTTGTATTCATACCATCAGTGTGTAGTTGGCACATTGTGTGCTTAGTAGATGATGGCTTGTGTTTACTGTTTGATACGAAAACACCATTTTTACGAAGGTGTGAAGAGTTAATCTAGCTGTGTTTGCTTTTGCAAGAGAACTACAATGTTTTGATAATTGGGTGAAAGGTTTTCTTATTTGTGTGTAGAGTTTTGCAAAAATAGCCAATAGTTACAAAAAAATTGCTTAAGCATTTAGAAAAAACTGTAATTAACCAAGAATTTAGGTTCTTCCAGGGCAGGGGTATCCATGGAGGCTTTGTTCCCCACATCTGTTTCAACGCTAGGCCACCTTAAACTGGGAAGACGGGACAGAAGAAAAGCAAAGACATTACAGAAGATGTTGGAAGGCTAACTCTCTCTTGGCCAAACTGTGCATCAGCACCTCGTTCTGAAAGAGTTTGTACTCAGGACCATTCAGCCTTGAGTGAAGTAGAGCTCCCAGTTTTATGATGATGTCCATTAGACCATCATTGGCTACAGCTGTGAGTGGTTCCACATTTGGAGAGTGAGCAGGTGGAAGTGCTCATGATTGAACACAACTGCTGTTTAACACAACATTCCACATTTGAACAAAGTTTCCTTTATAGAAGAGACAGACCCCAAAAAATTACAACTTTCAAATGAGTCTCAAACGGCAAACACCACTCAGAACATACCCCTTTCTTCAATACTGCTAAAAGCAATACAGAACGGTCATCAACAATACAGAGATCACAACCAAAGTCGCTGCTCTGCACCCAATTCACGCTCTGAAAGGAGCATCATATCTCGTCATCGTGGGTTGGGAGACAAACACTTTCGAAACACATTTCCAAGCAAAGAACTATAGAAATGATCCCTGAAAATATAGTCTTAACGCTTTATCAAAACTCAATCGGCATTCCATTCTGATGCACCTCTCCTCTAAAATGATTTTGCGTAGTTGAATTCTGTGGGCTTTAAGGTTTACGGATCATTTTAGCGCATACATCGGAGCCAAAGGCACTTCCACAATCTCATTGAAGCCTACTGTTAAGATATGTAGAATGCAAACAAAAGTCCTTAAAGTCATACTTTTTTGCAGCATTGCTACCCGTGTGATGCTTTGTGGTCCACTCGTTGAAGCTAAATGTAGAAAATCTTTTAGATGAAAAGTCACGCGCACTAACGATTCTTAATGTAGACATTTCAGAAACTTGATGTTGGTTGCGCGCTTAGAAAACGTGCTATGGCTGACCTTGAAATGTGAAATGAGCCCAGAGACAGGCCAACTTTTTCCATAAAATCTGATTTTGTATCTGCTGTCTTATCCGAAATACAATACCACATCTCTGCAAACATGTCAACTTTTCGCAGTGATGTGGTATTGTATCTTGCATAAGACAATGTTCGCTTTACACAAAGGGCGCTGAGACAGAGGCCCCAAGTCGAGGAGAGGTTTAAGCTGCCGCAAAACACAACCACAAGAGAGACGGGAGACGGTTGAACAAAAATTATCTTTTAATTAACCAAGAACTTAGGTTCTTCCAGGGCAGGGGTATCCATGGAGGCTTTGTTCCCCACATCTGTTTCAACGCTAGGCCACCTTAAACGGGGAAGACGGGACAGAAGAAAAGCAAAGACATTACAGAAGATGTTGGAAGGCTAACTCTCTCTTGGCCAAACTGTGCATCAGCACCTCGTTCTGAAAGAGTTTGTACTCAGGACCATTCAGCCTTGAGTGAAGTAGAGCTCCCAGTTTTATGACGACATCCATTAGGCCATCATTGGCTACAGCTGTGGGCGGTTCCACATTTGGAGAGTGAGCAGGTGGAAGTGCTCATGATTGAACACAACTGCTGTTTAACACAACATTCCACATTTGAACAAAGTTTCCTTTATAGAAGAGACAGACCTAAAAAAATTACAACTTTCAAATGAGTCTCAAACGGCTAACACCACTCAGAACATACCCCTTTCTTCAATACTGCTAAAAGCAATACAGAACGGTCATCAACAACACAGAGATCACAACCAAAGTCGCTGCTCTGTGCCCAATTCACGCTCTGAAAGGAGCATCATATCTCGTCATCGTGGGTTGGGAGACAAACACTGTCGAAACACATTTCCAAGCAAAGAACTATAGAAATGATCCCTGAAAATATAGTTTTAACGCTTTATCAAAACTTAATCGGCATTCCATTCTGATGCGCATCTCCTCTAAAATGGTTTTGCGTAGTTGAATTCTGTGGGCTTTAAGGTTTACCGATCATTTTAGCACAAACATCGGAGCCAAAGGCACTTCCACAATCTCATTGAAGCCTACTGTTAAGATATGTGGAATGCAAACAACAGTCCTTAAAGTCATACTTTTTTGCAGCATTGCTACCCGTGTGATGCTTTGTGGTCCACTCGTTGAAGCTAAATGTAGAAAATCTTTTAGATGAAAAGTCACGCGCACTAACGATTCTTAATGTAGACATTTCAGAAACTTGATGTTGGTTGCGCGCTTAGAAAACGTGATATGGCTGACCTTGAAATGTGAAATGAGCCCAGAGACAGGCCCACTTTATCCATAAAATCTGATTTTGTATCTGCTGTCTTATCCGAAATACAATACCACATCTCTGCAAACATGTCAACTTTTCGCAGTGATGTGGTATTGTCTCTTGCATAAGACAATGTTCGCTTTACACAAAGGGCGCTGTGACACGGGCCCCAAGTCGAGGAGATGTTTAAGCTGCCGCAAAACACAACCACAAGAGAGACGGGAGACGGTTGAACAAAAATGATCTTTTAATTAACCAAGAACTTAGGTTCTTCCAGGGCAGGGGTATCCATGGAGGCTTTGTTCCCCACATCTGTTTCAACGCTAGGCCACCTTAAACGGGGAAGACGGGACAGAAGAAAAGCAAAGACATTACAGAAGATGTTGGAAGGCTAACTCTCTCTTGGCCAAACTGTGCATCAGCACCTCGTTCTGAAAGAGTTTGTACTCAGGACCATTCAGCCTTGAGTGAAGTAGAGCTCCCAGTTTTATGATGACATACATTAGGCCATCATTGGCTACAGCTGTGGGTGGTTCCACATTTGGAGAGTGAGCAGGTGGAAGTGCTCATGATTGAACACAACTGCTGTTTAACACAACATTCCACATTTGAACAAAGTTTCCTTTATAGAAGAGACAGACCCAAAAAAATTACAACTTTCAAATGAGTCTCAAACGGCAAACACCACTCAGAACATACCCCTTTCTTCAATACTGCTAAAAGCAATACAGAACGGTCATCAACAACACAGAGATCACAACCAAAATCGCTGCTCTGTGCCCAATTCACGCTCTGAAAGGAGCATCATATCTCGTCATCGTGGGTTGGGAGACAAACACTTTCGAAACACATTTCCAAGCAAAGAACTATAGAAATGATCCCTGAAAATATAGTCTTAACGCTTTATCAAAACTCAATCGGCATTCCATTCTGATGCCCCTCTCCTCTAAAATGGTTTTGCGTAGTTGAATTCTGTGGGCTTTAAGGTTTACGGATCATTTTAGCGCATACATCGGAGCCAAAGGCACTTCCACAATCTCATTGAAGCCTACTGTTAAGATATGTAGAATGCAAACAAAAGTCCTTAAAGTCATACTTTTTTGCAGCATTGCTACCCGTGTGATGCTTTGTGGTCCACTCGTTGAAGCTAAATGTAGAAAATCTTTTAGATGAAAAGTCACGCGCACTAATGATTCTTAATGTAGACATTTCAGAAACTTGATGTTGGTTGCGCGCTTAGAAAACGTGCTATGGCTGACCTTGAAATGTGAAATGAGCCCAGAGACAGGCCAACTTTTTCCATAAAATCTGATTTTGTATCTGCTGTCTTATCCGAAATACAATACCACATCTCTGCAAACATGTCAACTTTTCGCAGTGATGTGGTATTGTATCTTGCATAAGACAATGTTCGCTTTACACAAAGGGCGCTGTGACAGAGGCCCCAAGTCGAGGAGAGGTTTAAGCTGCCGCAAAACACAACCACAAGAGAGACGGGAGACGGTTGAACAAAAATTATCTTTTAATTAACCAAGAACTTAGGTTCTTCCAGGGCAGGGGTATCCATGGAGGCTTTGTTCCCCACATCTGTTTCAACGCTAGGCCACCTTAAACGGGGAAGACGGGACAGAAGAAAAGCAAAGACATTACAGAAGATGTTGGAAGGCTAACTCTCTCTTGGCCAAACTGTGCATCAGCACCTCGTTCTGAAAGAGTTTGTACTCAGGACCATTCAGCCTTGAGTGAAGTAGAGCTCCCAGTTTTATGATGACATACATTAGGCCATCATTGGCTACAGCTGTGGGCGGTTCCACATTTGGAGAGTGAGCAGGTGGAAGTGCTCATGATTGAACACAACTGCTGTTTAACACAACATTCCACATTTGAACAAAGTTTCCTTTATAGAAGAGACAGACCTAAAAAAATTACAACTTTCAAATGAGTCTCAAACGGCTAACACCACTCAGAACATACCCCTTTCTTCAATAGTGCTAAAAGCAATACAGAACGGTCATCAACAACACAGAGATCACAACCAAAGTCGCTGCTCTGTGCCCAATTCACGCTCTGAAAGGAGCATCATATCTCGTCATCGTGGGCTGGGAGACAAACACTTTCGAAACACATTTCCAAGCAAAGAACTATAGAAATGATCCCTGAAAATATAGTCTTAACGCTTTATCAAAACTCAATCGGCATTCCATTCTGATGCCCCTCTCCTCTAAAATGGTTTTGCGTAGTTGAATTCTGTGGGCTTTAAGGTTTACGGATCATTTTAGCGCATACATCGGAGCCAAAGGCACTTCCACAATCTCATTGAAGCCTACTGTTAAGATATGTAGAATGCAAACAAAAGTCCTTAAAGTCATACTTTTTTGCAGCATTGCTACCCGTGTGATGCTTTGTGGTCCACTCGTTGAAGCTAAATGTAGAAAATCTTTTAGATGAAAAGTCACGCGCACTAACGATTCTTAATGTAGACATTTCAGAAACTTGATGTTGGTTGCGCGCTTAGAAAACGTGCTATGGCTGACCTTGAAATGTGAAATGAGCCCAGAGACAGGCCCACTTTTTCCATAAAATCTGATTTTGTATCTGCTGTCTTATCCGAAATACAATACCACATCTCTGCAAACATGTCAACTTTTCGCAGTGATGTGGTATTGTATCTTGCATAAGACAATGTTCGCTTTACACAAAGGGCGCTCTGACACGGGCCCCAAGTCGAGGAGATGTTTAAGCTGCCGCAAAACACAACCACAAGAGAGACGGGAGACGGTTGAACAAAAATGATCTTTTAATTAACCAAGAACTTAGGTTCTTCCAGGGCAGGGGTATCTATGGAGGCTTTGTTCCCCACATCTGTTTCAACGCTAGGCCACCTTAAACTGGGAAGACGGGACAGAAGAAAAGCAAAGACATTACAGAAGATGTTGGAAGGCTAACTCTCTCTTGGCCAAACTGTGCATCAGCACCTCGTTCTGAAAGAGTTTGTACTCAGGACCATTCAGCCTTGAGTGAAGTAGAGCTCCCAGTTTTATGATGATGTCCATTAGACCATCATTGGCTACAGCTGTGGGTGGTTCCACATTTGGAGAGTGAGCAGGTGGAAGTGCTCATGATTGAACACAACTGCTGTTTAACACAACATTCCACATTTGAACAAAGTTTCCTTTATAGAAGAGACAGACCCCAAAAAATTACAACTTTCAAATGAGTCTCAAACGGCAAACACCACTCAGAACATACCCCTTTCTTCAATACTGCTAAAAGCAATACAGAACGGTCATCAACAATACAGAGATCACAACCAAAGTCGCTGCTCTGCACCCAATTCACGCTCTGAAAGGAGCATCATATCTCGTCATCGTGGGTTGGGAGACAAACACTTTCGAAACACATTTCCAAGCAAAGAACTATAGAAATGATCCCTGAAAATATAGTCTTAACGCTTTATCAAAACTCAATCGGCATTCCATTCTGATGCACCTCTCCTCTAAAATGATTTTGCGTAGTTGAATTCTGTGGGCTTTAAGGTTTACGGATCATTTTAGCGCATACATCGGAGCCAAAGGTACTTCCACAATCTCATTGAAGCCTACTGTTAAGCTATGTAGAATGCAAACAAAAGTCCTTGAAGTCATACTTTTTTGCAGCATTGCTACCCGTGTGATGCTTTGTGGTCCACTCGTTGAAGCTAAATGTAGAAAATCTTTTAGATGAAAAGTCACGCGCACTAACGATTCTTAATGTAGACATTTCAGAAACTTGATGTTGGTTGCGCGCTTAGAAAACGTGCTATGGCTGACCTTGAAATGTGAAATGAGCCCAGAGACAGGCCCACTTTATCCATAAAATCTGATTTTGTATCTGCTGTCTTATCCGAAATACAATACCACATCTCTGCAAACATGTCAACTTTTCTCAGTGATGTGGTATTGTATCTTGCATAAGACAATGTTCGCTTTACACAAAGGGCGCTGTGACACGGGCCCCAAGTCGAGGAGAGGTTTAAGCTGCCGCAAAACACAACCACAAGAGAGACGGGAGACGGTTGAACAAAAATGATCTTTTAATTAACCAAGAGCTAAGGTTCTTCCAGGGCTGGGGGTATCCATGGAGGCTTTGTTCCCCACATCTGTTTCAACGCTAGGCCACCTTAAACTGGGAAGACGGGACAGAAGAAAAGCAAAGACATTACAGAAGATGTTGGAAGGCTAACTATCTCTTGGCCAAACTGTGCTCAGCACCTCGTTCTGAAAGAGTTTGTACTCTGGACCATTCAGCCTTGAGTGAAGTAGAGCTCCCAGTTTTATGACGACATCCATTAGGCCATCATTGGCTACAGTTGTGGGTGGTTCCACATTTGGAGAGTGAGCAGGTGGAAGTGCTCATGATTGAACACAACTGCTGTTTAACACAACATTCCACATTTGAACAAAGTTTCCTTTATAGAAGAGACAGACCCAAAAAAATTACAACTTTCAAATGAGTCTCAAACGGCAAACACCACTCAGAACATACCCCTTTCTTCAATACTGCTAAAAGCAATACAGAACGGTCATCAACAACACAGAGATCACAACCAAAGTCGCTGCTCTGTGCCCAATTCACGCTCTGAAAGGAGCATCATATCTCGTCATCGTGGGTTGGGAGACAAACACTTTCGAAACACATTTCCAAGCAAAGAACTATAGAAATGATCCCTGAAAATATAATCTTAACGCTTTATCAAAACTCAATCGGCATTCCATTCTGATGCGCATCTCCTCTAAAATGGTTTTGCGTAGTTGAATTCTGTGGGCTTTAAGGTTTACCGATCATTTTAGCACAAACATCGGAGCCAAAGGCACTTCCACAATCTCATTGAAGCCTACTGTTAAGATATGTGGAATGCAAACAACAGTCCTTAAAGTCATACTTTTTTGCAGCATTGCTACCCGTGTGATGCTTTGTGGTCCACTCGTTGAAGCTAAATGTAGAAAATCTTTTAGATGAAAAGTCACGCGCACTAACGATTCTTAATGTAGACATTTC
The DNA here is from genome assembly GCF_949357685.1 of Gobio gobio. Lineage (NCBI taxonomy): Eukaryota > Metazoa > Chordata > Actinopteri > Cypriniformes > Gobionidae > Gobio > Gobio gobio. The sequence goes on along the minus strand of NC_137101.1, from coordinate 32,291,515 downwards.
AGAAACTTGATGTTGGTTGCGCGCTTAGAAAACGTGCTATGGCTGACCTTGAAATGTGAAATGAGCCCAGAGACAGGCCCACTTTATCCATAAAATCTGATTTTGTATCTGCTGTCTTATCCGAAATACAATACCACATCTCTGCAAACATGTCAACTTTTCGCAGTGATGTGGTATTGTATCTTGCATAAGACAATGTTCGCTTTACACAAAGGGCGCTGTGACACGGGCCCCAAGTCGAGGAGATGTTTAAGCTGCCGCAAAACACAACCACAAGAGAGACGGGAGACGGTTGAACAAAAATGATCTTTTAATTAACCAAGAACTTAGGTTCTTCCAGGGCAGGGGTATCTATGGAGGCTTTGTTCCCCACATCTGTTTCAACGCTAGGCCACCTTAAACTGGGAAGACGGGACAGAAGAAAAGCAAAGACATTACAGAAGATGTTGGAAGGCTAACTCTCTCTTGGCCAAACTGTGCATCAGCACCTCGTTCTGAAAGAGTTTGTACTCAGGACCATTCAGCCTTGAGTGAAGTAGAGCTCCCAGTTTTATGATGATGTCCATTAGACCATCATTGGCTACAGCTGTGGGTGGTTCCACATTTGGAGAGTGAGCAGGTGGAAGTGCTCATGATTGAACACAACTGCTGATTAACACAACATTCCACATTTGAACAAAGTTTCCTTTATAGAAGAGACAGACCCAAAAAAATTACAACTTTCAAATGAGTCTCAAACGGCAAACACCACTCAGAACATACCCCTTTCTTCAATACTGCTAAAAGCAATACAGAACGGTCATCAACAATACAGAGATCACAACCAAAGTCGCTGCTCTGCACCCAATTCACGCTCTGAAAGGAGCATCATATCTCGTCATCGTGGGTTGGGAGACAAACACTTTCGAAACACATTTCCAAGCAAAGAACTATAGAAATGATCCCTGAAAATATAGTCTTAACGCTTTATCAAAACTCAATCGGCATTCCATTCTGATGCACCTCTCCTCTAAAATGATTTTGCGTAGTTGAATTCTGTGGGCTTTAAGGTTTACGGATCATTTTAGCGCATACATCGGAGCCAAAGGCACTTCCACAATCTCATTGAAGCCTACTGTTAAGCTATGTAGAATGCAAACAAAAGTCCTTGAAGTCATACTTTTTTGCAGCATTGCTACCCGTGTGATGCTTTGTGGTCCACTCGTTGAAGCTAAATGTAGAAAATCTTTTAGATGAAAAGTCACGCGCACTAACGATTCTTAATGTAGACATTTCAGAAACTTGATGTTGGTTGCGCGCTTAGAAAACGTGCTATGGCTGACCTTGAAATGTGAAATGAGCCCAGAGACAGGCCCACTTTATCCATAAAATCTGATTTTGTATCTGCTGTCTTATCCGAAATACAATACCACATCTCTGCAAACATGTCAACTTTTCGCAGTGATGTGGTATTGTATCTTGCATAAGACAATGTTCGCTTTACACAAAGGGCGCTGTGACACGGGCCCCAAGTCGAGGAGAGGTTTAAGCTGCCGCAAAACACAACCACAAGAGAGACGGGAGACGGTTGAACAAAAATGATCTTTTAATTAACCAAGAGCTAAGGTTCTTCCAGGGCTGGGGGTATCCATGGAGGCTTTGTTCCCCACATCTGTTTCAACGCTAGGCCACCTTAAACTGGGAAGACGGGACAGAAGAAAAGCAAAGACATTACAGAAGATGTTGGAAGGCTAACTCTCTCTTGGCCAAACTGTGCTCAGCACCTCGTTCTGAAAGAGTTTGTACTCAGGACCATTCAGCCTTGAGTGAAGTAGAGCTCCCAGTTTTATGATGACATCCATTAGGCCATCATTGGCTACAGTTGTGGGTGGTTCAACATTTGGAGAGTGAGCAGGTGGAAGTGCTCATGATTGAACACAACTGCTGTTTAACACAACATTCCACATTTGAACAAAGTTTCCTTTATAGAAGAGAAGGACCCAAAAAAATTACAACTTTCAAATGAGTCTCAAACGGCAAACACCACTCAGAACATACCCCTTTCTTCAATACTGCTAAAAGCAATACAGAACGGTCATCAACAACACAGAGATCAGAACCAAAGTTGCTGCTCTGTGCCCAATTCACGCTCTGAAAGGAGCATCATATCTCGTCATCGTGGGTTGGGAGACAAACACTTTCGAAACACATTTCCAAGCAAAGAACTATAGAAATGATCCCTGAAAATATAGTCTTAACGCTTTATCAAAACTCAATCGGCATTCCATTCTGATGCCCCTCTCCTCTAAAATGGTTTTGCGTAGTTGAATTCTGTGGGCTTTAAGGTTTACCGATCATTTTAGCACAAACATCGGAGCCAAAGGCACTTCCACAATCTCATTGAAGCCTACTGTTAAGATATGTGGAATGCAAACAACAGTCCTTAAAGTCATACTTTTTTGCAGCATTGCTACCCGTGTGATGCTTTGTGGTCCACTCGTTGAAGCTAAATGTAGAAAATCTTTTAGATGAAAAGTCACGCGCACTAACGATTCTTAATGTAGACATTTCAGAAACTTGATGTTGGTTGCGCGCTTAGAAAACGTGCTATGGCTGACCTTGAAATGCGAAATGAGCCCAGAGACAGGCACACTTTTTCCATAAAATCTGATTTTGTATCTGCTGTCTTATCCGAAATACAATACCACATCTCTGCAAACATGTCAACTTTTCGCAGTGATGTGGTATTGTATCTTGCATAAGACAATGTTCGCTTTACACAAAGGGCGCTGTGACACGGGCCCCAAGTCGAGGAGAGGTTTAAGCTGCCGCAAAACACAACCACAAAAGAGACGGGAGACGGTTGAACAAAAATGATCTTTTAATTAACCAAGAGCTTAGGTTCTTCCAGGGCTGGGGTATCCATGGAGGCTTTGTTCCCCACATCTGTTTCAACGCTAGGCCACCTTAAACTGGGAAGACGGGACAGAAGAAAAGCAAAGACATTACAGAAGACGTTGGAAGGCTAACTCTCTCTTGGCCAATCTGTGCATCAGCACCTCGTTCTGAAAGAGTTTGTACTCAGGACCATTCAGCCTTGAGTGAAGTAGAGCTCCCAGTTTTATGATGACATCCATTAGACCATCATTGGCTACAGCTGTGGGTGGTTCCACATTTGGAGAGTGAGCAGGTGGAAGTGCTCATGATTGAACACAACTGCTGTTTAACACAACATTCCACATTTGAACAAAGTTTCCTTTATAGAAGAGACAGACCCAAAAAAATTACAACTTTCAAATGAGTCTCAAACGGCATACACCACTCAGAACATACCCCTTTCTTCAATACTGCTAAAAGCAATACAGAACGGTCATCAACTACACAGAGATCACAACCAAAGTCACTGCTCTGTGCCCAATTCACGCTCTGAAAGGAGCATCATATCTCGTCATCGTGGGTTGGGAGACAAACACTTTCGAAACACATTTCCAAGCAAAGAACTATAGAAATGATCCCTGAAAATATAGTCTTAACGCTTTATCAAAACTCAATCGGCATTCCATTCTGATGCCCCTCTCCTCTAAAATGGTTTTGCGTAGTTGAATTCTGTGGGCTTTAAGGTTTACCGATCATTTTAGCACAAACATCGGAGCCAAAGGCACTTCCACAATCTCATTGAAGCCTACTGTTAAGATATGTGGAATGCAAACAACAGTCCTTAAAGTCATACTTTTTTGCAACATTGCTACCCGTGTGATGCTTTGTGGTCCACTCGTTGAAGCTAAATGTAGAAAATCTTTTAGATGAAAAGTCACGCGCACTAACGATTCTTAATGTAGACATTTCAGAAACTTGATGTTGGTTGCGCGCTTAGAAAACGTGCTATGGCTGACCTTGAAATGCGAAATGAGCCCAGAGACAGGCACACTTTTTCCATAAAATCTGATTTTGTATCTGCTGTCTTATCCGAAATACAATACCACATCTCTGCAAACATGTCAACTTTTCGCAGTGATGTGGTATTGTATCTTGCATAAGACAATGTTCGCTTTACACAAAGGGCGCTGTGACACGGGCCCCAAGTCGAGGAGAGGTTTAAGCTGCCGCAAAACACAACCACAAAAGAGACGGGAGACGGTTGAACAAAAATGATCTTTTAATTAACCAAGAGCTTAGGTTCTTCCAGGGCTGGGGTATCCATGGAGGCTTTGTTCCCCACATCTGTTTCAACGCTAGGCCACCTTAAACTGGGAAGACGGGACAGAAGAAAAGCAAAGACATTACAGAAGACGTTGGAAGGCTAACTCTCTCTTGGCCAATCTGTGCATCAGCACCTCGTTCTGAAAGAGTTTGTACTCAGGACCATTCAGCCTTGAGTGAAGTAGAGCTCCCAGTTTTATGATGACATCCATTAGACCATCATTGGCTACAGCTGTGGGTGGTTCCACATTTGGAGAGTGAGCAGGTGGAAGTGCTCATGATTGAACACAACTGCTGTTTAACACAACATTCCACATTTGAACAAAGTTTCCTTTATAGAAGAGACAGACCCAAAAAAATTACAACTTTCAAATGAGTCTCAAACGGCATACACCACTCAGAACATACCCCTTTCTTCAATACTGCTAAAAGCAATACAGAACGGTCATCAACTACACAGAGATCACAACCAAAGTCACTGCTCTGTGCCCAATTCACGCTCTGAAAGGAGCATCATATCTCGTCATCGTGGGTTGGGAGACAAACACTTTCGAAACACATTTCCAAGCAAAGAACTATAGAAATGATCCCTGAAAATATAGTTTTAACGCTTTATCAAAACTCAATCGGCATTCCATTCTGATGCGCATCTCCTCTAAAATGGTTTTGCGTAGTTGAATTCTGTGGGCTTTAAGGTTTACCGATCATTTTAGCACAAACATCGGAGCCAAAGGCACTTCCACAATCTCATTGAAGCCTACTGTTAAGATATGTGGAATGCAAACAACAGTCCTTAAAGTCATACTTTTTTGCAGCATTGCTACCCGTGTGATGCTTTGTGGTCCACTCGTTGAAGCTAAATGTAGAAAATCTTTTAGATGAAAAGTCACGCGCACTAACGATTCTTAATGTAGACATTTCAGAAACTTGATGTTGGTTGCGCGCTTAGAAAACGTGCTATGGCTGACCTTGAAATGTGAAATGAGCCCAGAGACAGGCACACTTTTTCCATAAAATCTGATTTTGTATCTGCTGTCTTATCCGAAATACAATACCACATCTCTGCAAACATGTCAACTTTTCGCAGTGATGTGGTATTGTATCTTGCATAAGACAATGTTCGCTTTACACAAAGGGCGCTGTGACACGGGCCCCAAGTCGAGGAGAGGTTTAAGCTGCCGCAAAACACAACCACAAGAGAGACGGGAGACGGTTGAACAAAAATGATCTTTTAATTAACCAAGAGCTTAGGTTCTTCCAGGGCTGGGGTATCCATGGAGGCTTTGTTCCCCACATCTGTTTCAACGCTAGGCCACCTTAAACTGGGAAGACGGGACAAAAGAAAAGCAAAGACATTACAGAAGATGTTGGAAGGCTAACTCTCTCTTGGCCAAACTGTGCTCAGCACCTCGTTCTGAAAGAGTTTGTACTCAGGACCATTCAGCCTTGAGTGAAGTAGAGCTCCCAGTTTTATGATGACATCCATTAGGCCATCATTGGCTACAGTTGTGGGTGGTTCAACATTTGGAGAGTGAGCAGGTGGAAGTGCTCATGATTGAACACAACTGCTGTTTAACACAACATTCCACAATTGAACAAAGTTTCCTTTATAGAAGAGAAGGACCCAAAAAAATTACAACTTTCAAATGAGTCTCAAACGGTAAACACCACTCAGAACATACCCCTTTCTTCAATACTGCTAAAAGCAATACAGAACGGTCATCAACAACAAAGAGATCACAACCAAAGTCGCTGCTCTGTGCCCAATTCACGCTCTAAAAGGAGCATCATATCTCGTCATCGTGGGTTGGGAGACAAACACTTTCGAAACACGTTTCCAAGCAAAGAACTATAGAAATGATCCCTGAAAATATAGTCTTAACGCTTTATCAAAACTCAATCGGCATTCCATTCTGATGCCCCTCTCCTCTAAAATGGTTTTGCGTAGTTGAATTCTGTGGGCTTTAAGGTTTACCGATCATTTTAGCACAAACATCGGAGCCAAAGGCACTTCCACAATCTCATTGAAGCCTACTGTTAAGATACGTTGAATGCAAACAACAGTCCTTAAAGTCATACTTTTTTGCAGCATTGCTACCCGTTTGATGCTTTGTGGTCCACTCGTTGAAGCTAAATGTAGAAAATCTTTTAGATGAAAAGTCACGCGCACTAACGATTCTTAATGTAGACATTTCAGAAACTTGATGTTGGTTGCGGGCTTAGAAAACGTGCTATGGCTGACCTTGAAATGTGAAATGAGCCCAGAGACAGGCCCACTTTATCCATAAAATCTGATTTTGTATCTGCTGTCTTATCCGAAATACAATACCACATCTCTGCAAACATGTCAACTTTTCGCAGTGATGTGGTATTGTATCTTGCATAAGACAATGTTCGCTTTACACAAAGGGCGCTGTGACACAGGCCCCAAGTCGAGGAGAGGTTTAAGCTGCCGCAAAACACAACCACAAGAGAGACGGGAGACGGTTGAACAAAAATGATCTTTTAATTAACCAAGAGCTTAGGTTCTTCCAGGGCTGGGGTATCCATGGAGGCTTTGTTCCCCACATCTGTTTCAATGCTAGGCCACCTTAAACTTGGAAGACAGGACAGAAGAAAAGCAAAGACATTACAGAAGATGTTGGAAGGCTAACTCTCTCTTGGCCAAACTGTGCTCAGCACCTCGTTCTGAAAGAGTTTGTACTCAGGACCATTCAGCCTTGAGTGAAGTAGAGCTCCCAGTTTTATGATGACATCCATTAGGCCATCATTGGCTACAGCTGTGGGTGGTTCCACATTTGGAGAGTGAGCAGGTGGAAGTGCTCATGATTGAACACAACTGCTGTTTAACACAACATTCCACATTTGAACAAAGTTTCCTTTATAGAAGAGACAGACCTAAAAAAATTACAACTTTCAAATGAGTCTCAAACGGCAAACACCACTCAGAACATACCCCTTTCTTCAATAATGCTAAAAGCAATACAGAACGGTCATCAACAACACAGAGATCACAACCAAAGTCGCTGCTCTGTGCCCAATTCACGCTCTGAAAGGAGCATCACATCTCGTCATCGTGGGTTGGGAGACAAACACTTTCGAAACACATTTCCAAGCAAAGAACTATAGAAATGATCCCTGAAAATATAGTCTTAACGCTTTATCAAAACTCAATCGGCATTCCATTCTGATGCGCATCTCCTCTAAAATGGTTTTGCGTAGTTGAATTCTGTGGGCTTTAAGGTTTACCGATCATTTTAGCACAAACATCGGAGCCAAAGGCACTTCCACAATCTCATTGAAGCCTACTGTTAAGATATGTGGAATGCAAACAACAGTCCTTAAAGTCATACTTTTTTGCAGCATTGCTACCCGTGTGATGCTTTGTGGTCCACTCGTTGAAGCTAAATGTAGAAAATCTTTTAGATGAAAAGTCACGCGCACTAACGATTCTTAATGTAGACATTTCAGAAACTTGATGTTGGTTGCGCGCTTAGAAAACGTGCTATGGCTGACCTTGAAATGTGAAATGAGCCCAGAGACAGGCACACTTTTTCCATAAAATCTGATTTTGTATCTGCTGTCTTATCCGAAATACAATACCACATCTCTGCAAACATGTCAACTTTTCGCAGTGATGTGGTATTGTATCTTGCATAAGACAATGTTCGCTTTACACAAAGGGCGCTGTGACACGGGCCCCAAGTCGAGGAGAGGTTTAAGCTGCCGCAAAACACAACCACAAGAGAGACGGGAGACGGTTGAACAAAAATGATCTTTTAATTAACCAAGAGCTTAGGTTCTTCCAGGGCTGGGGTATCCATGGAGGCTTTGTTCCCCACATCTGTTTCAACGCTAGGCCACCTTAAACTGGGAAGACGGGACAAAAGAAAAGCAAAGACATTACAGAAGATGTTGGAAGGCTAACTCTCTCTTGGCCAAACTGTGCTCAGCACCTCGTTCTGAAAGAGTTTGTACTCAGGACCATTCAGCCTTGAGTGAAGTAGAGCTCCCAGTTTTATGATGACATCCATTAGGCCATCATTGGCTACAGTTGTGGGTGGTTCAACATTTGGAGAGTGAGCAGGTGGAAGTGCTCATGATTGAACACAACTGCTGTTTAACACAACATTCCACAATTGAACAAAGTTTCCTTTATAGAAGAGAAGGACCCAAAAAAATTACAACTTTCAAATGAGTCTCAAACGGCAAACACCACTCAGAACATACCCCTTTCTTCAATACTGCTAAAAGCAATACAGAACGGTCATCACCAACAAAGAGATCACAACCAAAGTCGCTGCTCTGTGCCCAATTCACGCTCTAAAAGGAGCATCATATCTCGTCATCGTGGGTTGGGAGACAAACACTTTCGAAACACGTTTCCAAGCAAAGAACTATAGAAATGATCCCTGAAAATATAGTCTTAACGCTTTATCAAAACTCAATCGGCATTCCATTCTGATGCCCCTCTCCTCTAAAATGGTTTTGCGTAGTTGAATTCTGTGGGCTTTAAGGTTTACCGATCATTTTAGCACAAACATCGGAGCCAAAGGCACTTCCACAATCTCATTGAAGCCTACTGTTAAGATACGTTGAATGCAAACAACAGTCCTTAAAGTCATACTTTTTTGCAGCATTGCTACCCGTTTGATGCTTTGTGGTCCACTCGTTGAAGCTAAATGTAGAAAATCTTTTAGATGAAAAGTCACGCGCACTAACGATTCTTAATGTAGACATTTCAGAAACTTGATGTTGGTTGCGCGCTTAGAAAACGTGCTATGGCTGACCTTGAAATGTGAAATGAGCCCAGAGACAGGCCCACTTTATCCATAAAATCTGATTTTGTATCTGCTGTCTTATCCGAAATACAATACCACATCTCTGCAAACATGTCAACTTTTCGCAGTGATGTGGTATTGTATCTTGCATAAGACAATGTTCGCTTTACACAAAGGGCGCTGTGACACAGGCCCCAAGTCGAGGAGAGGTTTAAGCTGCCGCAAAACACAACCACAAGAGAGACGGGAGACGGTTGAACAAAAATGATCTTTTAATTAACCAAGAGCTTAGGTTCTTCCAGGGCTGGGGTATCCATGGAGGCTTTGTTCCCCACATCTGTTTCAACGCTAGGCCACCTTAAACTTGGAAGACGGGACAGAAGAAAAGCAAAGACATTACAGAAGATGTTGGAAGGCTAACTCTCTCTTGGCCAAACTGTGCTCAGCACCTCGTTCTGAAAGAGTTTGTACTCAGGACCATTCAGCCTTGAGTGAAGTAGAGCTCCCAGTTTTATGATGACATCCATTAGGCCATCATTGGCTACAGCTGTGGGTGGTTCCACATTTGGAGAGTGAGCAGGTGGAAGTGCTCATGATTGAACACAACTGCTGTTTAACACAACATTCCACATTTGAACAAAGTTTCCTTTATAGAAGAGACAGACCTAAAAAAATTACAACTTTCAAATGAGTCTCAAACGGCAAACACCACTCAGAACATACCCCTTTCTTCAATACTGCTAAAAGCAATACAGAACGGTCATCAACAACACAGAGATCACAACCAAAGTCGCTGCTCTGTGCCCAATTCACGCTCTGAAAGGAGCATCACATCTCGTCATCGTGGGTTGGGAGACAAACACTTTCGAAACACATTTCCAAGCAAAGAACTATAGAAATGATCCCTGAAAATATAGTCTTAACGCTTTATCAAAACTCAATCGGCATTCCATTCTGATGCGCATCTCCTCTAAAATGGTTTTGCATAGTTGAATTCTGTGGGCTTTAAGGTTTACCGATCATTTTAGCACAAACATCGGAGCCAAAGGCACTTCCACAATCTCATTGAAGCCTACTGTTAAGATATGTGGAATGCAAACAACAGTCCTTAAAGTCATACTTTTTTGCAGCATTGCTACCCGTGTGATGCTTTGTGGTCCACTCGTTGAAGCTAAATGTAGAAAATCTTTTAGATGAAAAGTCACGCGCACTAACGATTCTTAATGTAGACATTTCAGAAACTTGATGTTGGTTGCGGGCTTAGAAAACGTGCTATGGCTGACCTTGAAATGTGAAATGAGCCCAGAGACAGGCACACTTTTTCCATAAAATCTGATTTTGTATCTGCTGTCTTATCCGAAATACAATACCACATCTCTGCAAACATGTCAACTTTTCGCAGTGATGTGGTATTGTATCTTGCATAAGACAATGTTCGCTTTACACAAAGGGCGCTGTGACACGGGCCCCAAGTCGAGGAGAGGTTTAAGCTGCCGCAAAACACAACCACAAGAGAGACGGGAGACGGTTGAACAAAAATGATCTTTTAATTAACCAAGAGCTTAGGTTCTTCCAGGGCTGGGGTATCCATGGAGGCTTTGTTCCCCACATCTGTTTCAACGCTAGGCCACCTTAAACTGGGAAGACGGGACAGAAGAAAAGCAAAGACATTACAGAAGATGTTGGAAGGCTAACTCTCTCTTGGCCAAACTGTGCTCAGCACCTCGTTCTGAAAGAGTTTGTACTCAGGACCATTCAGCCTTGAGTGAAGTAGAGCTCCCAGTTTTATGATGACATCCATTAGGCCATCATTGGCTACAGTTGTGGGTGGTTCAACATTTGGAGAGTGAGCAGGTGGAAGTGCTCATGATTGAACACAACTGCTGTTTAACACAACATTCCACATTTGAACAAAGTTTCCTTTATAGAAGAGACAGACCTAAAAAAATTACAACTTTCAAATGAGTCTCAAACGGCAAACACCACTCAGAACATACCCCTTTCTTCAATACTGCTAAAAGCAATACAGAACGGTCATCAACAACACAGAGATCACAACCAAAGTCGCTGCTCTGTGCCCAATTCACGCTCTGAAAGGAGCATCATATCTCGTCATCGTGGGTTGGGAGACAAACACTTTCGAAACACATTTCCAAGCAAAGAACTATAGAAATGATCCCTGAAAATATAGTCTTAACGCTTTATCAAAACTCAATCGGCATTCCATTCTGATGCCCCTCTCCTCTAAAATGGTTTTGCGTAGTTGAATTCTGTGGGCTTTAAGGTTTACCGATCATTTTAGCACAAACATCGGAGCCAAAGGCACTTCCACACTCTCATTGAAGCCTACTGTTAAGATATGTGGAATGCAAACAACAGTCCTTAAAGTCATACTTTTTTGCAGCATTGCTACCCGTGTGATGCTTTGTGGTCCACTCGTTGAAGCTAAATGTAGAAAATCTTTTAGATGAAAAGTCACGCGCACTAACGATTCTTAATGTAGACATTTCAGAAACTTGATGTTGGTTGCGCGCTTAGAAAACGTGCTATGGCTGACCTTGAAATGTGAAATGAGCCCAGAGACAGGCCCACTTTATCCATAAAATCTGATTTTGTATCTGCTGTCTTATCCGAAATACAATACCACATCTCTGCAAACATGTCAACTTTTCGCAGTGATGTGGTATTGTATCTTGCATAAGACAATGTTCGCTTTACACAAAGGGCGCTGTGACACAGGCCCCAAGTCGAGGAGAGGTTTAAGCTGCCGCAAAACACAACCACAAGAGAGACGGGAGACGGTTGAACAAAAATGATCTTTTAATTAACCAAGAGCTTAGGTTCTTCCAGGGCTGGGGTATCCATGGAGGCTTTGTTCCCCACATCTGTTTCAACGCTAGGCCACCTTAAACTGGGAAGACGGGACAGAAGAAAAGCAAAGACATTGCAGAAGATGTTGGAAGGCTAACTCTCTCTTGGCCAAACTGTGCATCAGCACCTCGTTCTGAAAGAGTTTGTACTCAGGACCATTCAGCCTTGAGTGAAGTAGAGCTCCCAGTTTTATGATGACATCCATTAGGCCATCATTGGCTACAGCTGTGGGTGGTTCCACATTTGGAGAGTGAGCAGGTGGAAGTGCTCATGATTGAACACAACTGCTGTTTAACACAACATTCCACATTTGAACAAAGTTTCCTTTATAGAAGAGACAGACCTAAAAAAATTACAACTTTCAAATGAGTCTCAAACGGCAAACACCACTCAGAACATACCCCTTTCTTCAATACTGCTAAAAGCAATACAGAACGGTCATCAACAACACAGAGATCACAACCAAAGTCGCTGCTCTGTGCCCAATTCACGCTCTGAAAGGAGCATCATATCTCGTCATCGTGGGTTGGGAGACAAACACTTTCGAAACACATTTCCAAGCAAAGAACTATAGAAATGATCCCTGAAAATATAGTCTTAACGCTTTATCAAAACTCAATCGGCATTCCATTCTGATGCCCCTCTCCTCTAAAATGGTTTTGCGTAGTTGAATTCTGTGGGCTTTAAGGTTTACGGATCATTTTAGCGCATACATCGGAGCCAAAGGCACTTCCACAATCTCATTGAAGCCTACTGTTAAGATATGTAGAATGCAAACAAAAGTCCTTAAAGTCATACTTTTTTGCAGCATTGCTACCCGTGTGATGCTTTGTGGTCCACTCGTTGAAGCTAAATGTAGAAAATCTTTTAGATGAAAAGTCACGCGCACTAACGATTCTTAATGTAGACATTTCAGAAACTTGATGTTGGTTGCGCGCTTAGAAAACGTGCTATGGCTGACCTTGAAATGTGAAATGAGCCCAGAGACAGGCCCACTTTTTCCATAAAATCTGATTTTGTATCTGCTGTCTTATCCGAAATACAATACCACATCTCTGCAAACATGTCAACTTTTCGCAGTGATGTGGTATTGTATCTTGCATAAGACAATGTTCGCTTTACACAAAGGGCGCTGTGACACGGGCCCCAAGTCGAGGAGAGGTTTAAGCTGCCGCAAAACACAACCACAAGAGAGACGGGAGACGGTTGAACAAAAATGATCTTTTAATTAACCAAGAGCTTAGGTTCTTCCAGGGCTGGGGTATCCATGGAGGCTTTGTTCCCCACATCTGTTTCAACGCTAGGCCACCTTAAACTGGGAAGACGGGACAGAAGAAAAGCAAAGACATTACAGAAGATGTTGGAAGGCTAACTCTCTCTTGGCCAAACTGTGCTCAGCACCTCGTTCTGAAAGAGTTTGTACTCAGGACCATTCAGCCTTGAGTGAAGTAGAGCTCCCAGTTTTATGATGACATCCATTAGGCCATCATTAGCTACAGCTGTGGGTGGTTCCATATTTGGAGAGTGAGCAGGTGGAAGTGCTCATGATTGAACACAACTGCTGTTTAACACAACATTCCACATTTGAACAAAGTTTCCTTTATAGAAGAGACAGACCTAAAAAAATTACAACTTTCAAATGAGTCTCAAACGGCAAACACCACTCAGAACATACCCCTTTCTTCAATACTGCTAAAAGCAATACAGAACGGTCATCAACAACACAGAGATCACAACCAAAGTCGCTGCTCTGTGCCCAATTCACGCTCTGAAAGGAGCATCATATCTCGTCATCGTGGGTTGGGAGACAAACACTTTCGAAACACATTTCCAAGCAAAGAACTATAGAAATGATCCCTGAAAATATAGTCTTAACGCTTTATCAAAACTCAATCGGCATTCCATTCTGATGCCCCTCTCCTCTAAAATGGTTTTGCGTAGTTGAATTCTGTGGGCTTTAAGGTTTACGGATCATTTTAGCGCATACATCGGAGCCAAAGGCACTTCCACAATCTCATTGAAGCCTACTGTTAAGATATGTAGAATGCAAACAAAAGTCCTTAAAGTCATACTTTTTTGCAGCATTGCTACCCGTGTGATGCTTTGTGGTCCACTCGTTGAAGCTAAATGTAGAAAATCTTTTAGATGAAAAGTCACGCGCACTAACGATTCTTAATGTAGACATTTCAGAAACTTGATGTTGGTTGCGCGCTTAGAAAACGTGCTATGGCTGACCTTGAAATGTGAAATGAGCCCAGAGACAGGCCCACTTTTTCCATAAAATCTGATTTTGTATCTGCTGTCTTATCCGAAATACAATACCACATCTCTGCAAACATGTCAACTTTTCGCAGTGATGTGGTATTGTATCTTGCATAAGACAATGTTCGCTTTACACAAAGGGCGCTGTGACACGGGCCCAAAGTCGAGGAGAGGTTTAACCTGCCGCAAAACACAACCACAAGAGAGACGGGAGACGGTTGAACAAAAATTATCTTTTAATTAACCAAGAACTTAGGTTCTTCCAGGGCAGGGGTATCCATGGAGGCTTTGTTCCCCACATCTGTTTCAACGCTAGGCCACCTTAAACGGGGAAGACGGGACAGAAGAAAAGCAAAGACATTACAGAAGATGTTGGAAGGCTAACTATCTCTTGGCCAAACTGTGCATCAGCACCTCGTTCTGAAAGAGTTTGTACTCAGGACCATTCAGCCTTGAGTGAAGTAGAGCTCCCAGTTTTATGATGACATCCATTAGGCCATCATTGGCTACAGCTGTGGGTGGTTCCACATTTGGAGAGTGAGCAGGTGGAAGTGCTCATGATTGAACACAACTGCTGTTTAACACAACATTCCACATTTGAACAAAGTTTCCTTTATAGAAGAGACAGACCTAAAAAAATTACAACTTTCAAATGAGTCTCAAACGGCAAACACCACTCAAAACATACCCCTTTCTTCAATACTGCTAAAAGCAATACAGAACGGTCATCAACAACACAGAGATCACAACCAAAGTCGCTGCTCTGTGCCCAATTCACGCTCTGAAAGGAGCATCACATCTCGTCATCGTGGGTTGGGAGACAAACACTTTCAAAACACATTTCCAAGCAAAGAACTATAGAAATGATCCCTGAAAATATAGTCTTAACGCTTTATCAAAACTCAATCGGCATTCCATTCTGATGCGCATCTCCTCTAAAATGGTTTTGCGTAGTTGAATTCTGTGGGCTTTAAGGTTTACGGATCATTTTAGTGCATACATCGGAGCCAAAGGCACTTCCACAATCTCCTTGAAGCCTACTGTTAAGATATGTGGAATGCAAACAAAAGTCCTTAAAGTCATACATTTTTGCAGCATTGCTACCCGTGTGATGCTTTGTGGTCCACTCGTTGAAGCTAAATGTAGAAAATCTTTTAGATGAAAAGTCACGCGCACTAACGATTCTTAATGTAGACATTTCAGAAACTTGATGTTGGTTGCGCGCTTAGAAAACGTGCTATGGCTGACCTTGAAATGCGAAATGAGCCCAGAGACAGGCACACTTTTTCCATAAAATCTGATTTTGTATCTGCTGTCTTATCCGAAATACAATACCACATCTCTGCAAACATGTCAACTTTTCGCAGTGATGTGGTATTGTATCTTGCATAAGACAATGTTCGCTTTACACAAAGGGCGCTGTGACACGGGCCCCAAGTCGAGGAGAGGTTTAAGCTGCCGCAAAACACAACCACAAGAGAGACGGGAGACGGTTAAACAAAAAGTATCTTTTAATTAAACAAGAACTTAGGTTCTTCCAGGGCAGGGGTATCCATGGAGGCTTTGTTCCCCACATCTGTTTCAACGCTAGGCCACCTTAAACTGGGAAGACGGGACAGAAGAAAAGCAAAGACATTACGGAAGATGTTGGAAGGCTAACTCTCTCTTGGCCAAACTGTGCTCAGCACCTCGTTCTGAAAGAGTTTGTACTCAGGACCATTCAGCCTTGAGTGAAGTAGAGCTCCCAGTTGTATGATGACATCCATTAGGCCATCATTGGCTACAGTTGTGGGTGGTTCCACATTTGGAGAGTGAGCAGGTGGAAGTGCTCATGATTGAACACAACTGCTGTTTAACACAACATTCCACATTTGAACAAAGTTTCCTTTATAGAAGAGAAGGACCCAAAAAAATTACAACGTTCAAATGAGTCTCAAACGGCAAACACCACTCAGAACATACCCCTTTCTTCAATACTGCTAAAAGCAATACAGAACGGTCATCAACAACACAGAGATCACAACCAAAGTCGCTGCTCTGTGCCCAATTCACGCTCTGAAAGGAGCATCATATCTCGTCATCGTGGGTTGGGAGACAAACACTTTCGAAACACATTTCCAAGCAAAGAACTATAGAAATGATCCCTGAAAATATAGTCTTAACGCTTTATCAAAACTCAATCGGCATTCCATTCTGATGCCCCTCTCCTCTAAAATGGTTTTGCGTAGTTGAATTCTGTGGGCTTTAAGGTTTACCGATCATTTTAGCACAAACATCGGAGCCAAAGGCACTTCCACAATCTCATTGAAGCCTACTGTTAAGATATGTGGAATGCAAACAACAGTCCTTAAAGTCATACTTTTTTGCAGCATTGCTACCCGTGTGATGCTTTGTGGTCCACTCGTTGAAGCTAAATGTAGAAAATCTTTTAGATGAAAAGTCACGCGCACTAACGATTCTTAATGTAGACATTTCAGAAACTTGATGTTGGTTGCGCGCTTAGAAAACATGCTATGGCTGACCTTGAAATGTGAAATGAGCCCAGAGACAGGCACACTTTTTCCATAAAATCTGATTTTGTATCTGCTGTCTTATCCGAAATACAATACCACATCTCTGCAAACATGTCAACTTTTCGCAGTGATGTGGTATTGTATCTTGCATAAGACAATGTTCGCTTTACACAAAGGGCGCTGTGACACGGGCCCCAAGTCGAGGAGAGGTTTAAGCTGCCACAAAACACAACCACAAGAGAGACGGGAGACGGTTGAACAAAAATGATCTTTTAATTAATCAAGAGCTTAGGTTCTTCCAGGGCTGGGGTATCCATGGAGGCTTTGTTCCCCACATCTGTTTCAACGCTAGGCCACCTTAAACTGGGAAGACGGGACAGAAGAAAAGCAAAGACATTACAGAAGATGTTGGAAGGCTAACTCTCTCTTGGCCAAACTGTGCTCAGCACCTCGTTCTGAAAGAGTTTGTACTCAGGACCATTCAGCCTTGAGTGAAGTAGAGCTCCCAGTTTTATGATGACATCCATTAGGCCATCATTGGCTACAGCTGTGGGTGGTTC
This sequence comes from Gobio gobio, assembly GCF_949357685.1. Lineage (NCBI taxonomy): Eukaryota > Metazoa > Chordata > Actinopteri > Cypriniformes > Gobionidae > Gobio > Gobio gobio. Next base: position 32,274,349 of record NC_137101.1, on the reverse strand, counting down.
CACATTTGGAGAGTGAGCAGGTGGAAGTGCTCATGATTGAACACAACTGCTGTTTAACACAACATTCCACATTTGAACAAAGTTTCCTTTATAGAAGAGAAGGACCCAAAAAAATTACAACTTTCAAATGAGTCTCAAACGGCAAACACCACTCAGAACATACCCCTTTCTTCAATACTGCTAAAAGCAATACAGAACGGTCATCAACAACACAGAGATCACAACCAAAGTCGCTGCTCTGTGCCCAATTCACGCTCTGAAAGGAGCATCATATCTCGTCATCGTGGGTTGGGAGACAAACACTTTCGAAACACATTTCCAAGCAAAGAACTATAGAAATGATCCCTGAAAATATAGTCTTAACGCTTTATCAAAACTCAATCGGCATTCCATTCTGATGCCCCTCTCCTCTAAAATGGTTTTGCGTAGTTGAATTCTGTGGGCTTTAAGGTTTACCGATCATTTTAGCACAAACATCGGAGCCAAAGGCACTTCCACACTCTCATTGAAGCCTACTGTTAAGATATGTGGAATGCAAACAACAGTCCTTAAAGTCATACTTTTTTGCAGCATTGCTACCCGTGTGATGCTTTGTGGTCCACTCGTTGAAGCTAAATGTAGAAAATCTTTTAGATGAAAAGTCACGCGCACTAACGATTCTTAATGTAGACATTTCAGAAACTTGATGTTGGTTGCGCGCTTAGAAAACGTGCCATGGCTGACCTTGAAATGTGAAATGAGCCCAGAGACAGGCCCACTTTATCCATAAAATCTGATTTTGTATCTGCTGTCTTATCCGAAATACAATACCACATCTCTGCAAACATGTCAACTTTTCGCAGTGATGTGGTATTGTATCTTGCATAAGACAATGTTCGCTTTACACAAAGGGCGCTGTGACACGGGCCCCAAGTCGAGGAGAGGTTTAAGCTGCCGCAAAACACAACCACAAGAGAGACGGGAGACGGTTGAACAAAAATGATTTTTTAATTAACCAAGAGCTTAGGTTCTTCCAGGGCTGGGGTATCCATGGAGGCTTTGTTCCCCACATCTGTTTCAACGCTAGGCCACCTTAAACTGGGAAGACGGGACAGAAGAAAAGCAAAGACATTACAGAAGATGTTGGAAGGCTAACTCTCTCTTGGCCAAACTGTGCATCAGCACCTCGTTCTGAAAGAGTTTGTACTCAGGACCATTCAGCCTTGAGTGAAGTAGAGCTCCCAGTTTTATGATGACATCCATTAGGCCATCATTGGCTACAGCTGTGGGTGGTTCCACATTTGGAGAGTGAGCAGGTGGAAGTGCTCATGATTGAACACAACTGCTGTTTAACACAACATTCCACATTTGAACAAAGTTTCCTTTATAGAAGAGACAGACCTAAAAAAATTACAACTTTCAAATGAGTCTCAAACGGCAAACACCACTCAAAACATACCCCTTTCTTCAATACTGCTAAAAGCAATACAGAACGGTCATCAACAACAGAGAGATCACAACCAAAGTCGCTGCTCTGTGCCCAATTCACGCTCTGAAAGGAGCATCATATCTCGTCATCGTGGGTTGGGGGACAAACACTTTCGAAACACATTTCCAAGCAAAGAACTATAGAAATGATCCCTGAAAATATAGTCTTAACGCTTTATCAAAACTCAATCGGCATTCCATTCTGATGCGCATCTCCTCTAAAATGGTTTTGCGTAGTTGAATTCTGTGGGCTTTAAGGTTTACGGATCATTTTAGCACATACATCGGAGCCAAAGGCACTTCCACAATCTCATTGAAGCCTACTGTTAAGATATGTAGAATGCAAACAAAAGTCCTTAAAGTCATACTTTTTTGCAGCATTGCTACCCGTGTGATGCTTTGTGGTCCACTCGTTGAAGCTAAATGTAGAAAATCTTTTAGATGAAAAGTCACGCGCACTAACGATTCTTAATGTAGACATTTCAGAAACTTGATGTTGGTTGCGGGCTTAGAAAACGTGCTATGGCTGACCTTGAAATGTGAAATGAGCCCAGAGACAGGCACACTTTTTCCATAAAATCTGATTTTGTATCTGCTGTCTTATCCGAAATACAATACCACATCTCTGCAAACATGTCAACTTTTCGCAGTGATGTGGTATTGTATCTTGCATAAGACAATGTTCGCTTTACACAAAGGGCGCTGTGACACGGGCCCCAAGTCGAGGAGAGGTTTAAGCTGCCGCAAAACACAACCACAAGAGAGACGGGAGACGGTTGAACAAAAATGATCTTTTAATTAACCAAGAGCTTAGGTTCTTCCAGGGCTGGGGTATCCATGGAGGCTTTGTTCCCCACATCTGTTTCAACGCTAGGCCACCTTAAACTGGGAAGACGGGACAGAAGAAAAGCAAAGACATTACAGAAGATGTTGGAAGGCTAACTCTCTCTTGGCCAAACTGTGCTCAGCACCTCGTTCTGAAAGAGTTTGTACTCAGGACCATTCAGCCTTGAGTGAAGTAGAGCTCCCAGTTTTATGATGACATCCATTAGGCCATCATTGGCTACAGTTGTGGGTGGTTCAACATTTGGAGAGTGAGCAGGTGGAAGTGCTCATGATTGAACACAACTGCTGTTTAACACAACATTCCACATTTGAACAAAGTTTCCTTTATAGAAGAGACAGACCTAAAAAAATTACAACTTTCAAATGAGTCTCAAACGGCAAACACCACTCAGAACATACCCCTTTCTTCAATACTGCTAAAAGCAATACAGAACGGTCATCAACAACACAGAGATCACAACCAAAGTCGCTGCTCTGTGCCCAATTCACGCTCTGAAAGGAGCATCATATCTCGTCATCGTGGGTTGGGAGACAAACACTTTCGAAACACATTTCCAAGCAAAGAACTATAGAAATGATCCCTGAAAATATAGTCTTAACGCTTTATCAAAACTCAATCGGCATTCCATTCTGATGCCCCTCTCCTCTAAAATGGTTTTGCGTAGTTGAATTCTGTGGGCTTTAAGGTTTACCGATCATTTTAGCACAAACATCGGAGCCAAAGGCACTTCCACACTCTCATTGAAGCCTACTGTTAAGATATGTGGAATGCAAACAACAGTCCTTAAAGTCATACTTTTTTGCAGCATTGCTACCCGTGTGATGCTTTGTGGTCCACTCGTTGAAGCTAAATGTAGAAAATCTTTTAGATGAAAAGTCACGCGCACTAACGATTCTTAATGTAGACATTTCAGAAACTTGATGTTGGTTGCGCGCTTAGAAAACGTGCCATGGCTGACCTTGAAATGTGAAATGAGCCCAGAGACAGGCCCACTTTATCCATAAAATCTGATTTTGTATCTGCTGTCTTATCCGAAATACAATACCACATCTCTGCAAACATGTCAACTTTTCGCAGTGATGTGGTATTGTATCTTGCATAAGACAATGTTCGCTTTACACAAAGGGCGCTGTGACACGGGCCCCAAGTCGAGGAGAGGTTTAAGCTGCCGCAAAACACAACCACAAGAGAGACGGGAGACGGTTGAACAAAAATGATTTTTTAATTAACCAAGAGCTTAGGTTCTTCCAGGGCTGGGGTATCCATGGAGGCTTTGTTCCCCACATCTGTTTCAACGCTAGGCCACCTTAAACTGGGAAGACGGGACAGAAGAAAAGCAAAGACATTACAGAAGATGTTGGAAGGCTAACTCTCTCTTGGCCAAACTGTGCATCAGCACCTCGTTCTGAAAGAGTTTGTACTCAGGACCATTCAGCCTTGAGTGAAGTAGAGCTCCCAGTTTTATGATGACATCCATTAGGCCATCATTGGCTACAGCTGTGGGTGGTTCCACATTTGGAGAGTGAGCAGGTGGAAGTGCTCATGATTGAACACAACTGCTGTTTAACACAACATTCCACATTTGAACAAAATTTCCTTTATAGAAGAGACAGACCTAAAAAAATTACAACTTTCAAATGAGTCTCAAACGGCAAACACCACTCAGAACATACCCCTTTCTTCAATACTGCTAAAAGCAATACAGAACGGTCATCAACAACACAGAGATCACAACCAAAGTCGCTGCTCTGTGCACAATTCACGCTCTGAAAGGAGCATCATATCTCGTCATCGTGGGTTGGGAGACAAACACTTTCGAAACACATTTCCAAGCAAAGAACTATAGAAATGATCCCTGAAAATATAGTCTTAACGCTTTATCAAAACTCAATCGGCATTCCATTCTGATGCCCCTCTCCTCTAAAATGGTTTTGCGTAGTTGAATTCTGTGGGCTTTAAGGTTTACGGATCATTTTAGCGCATACATCGGAGCCAAAGGCACTTCCACAATCTCATTGAAGCCTACTGTTAAGATATGTAGAATGCAAACAAAAGTCCTTAAAGTCATACTTTTTTGCAGCATTGCTACCCGTGTGATGCTTTGTGGTCCACTCGTTGAAGCTAAATGTAGAAAATCTTTTAGATGAAAAGTCATGCGCACTAACGATTCTTAATGTAGACATTTCAGAAACTTGATGTTGGTTGCGCGCTTAGAAAACGTGCTATGGCTGACCTTGAAATGTGAAATGAGCCCAGAGACAGGCCCACTTTTTCCATAAAATCTGATTTTGTATCTGCTGTCTTATCCGAAATACAATACCACATCTCTGCAAACATGTCAACTTTTCGCAGTGATGTGGTATTGTATCTTGCATAAGACAATGTTCGCTTTACACAAAGGGCGCTGTGACACGGGCCCCAAGTCGAGGAGAGGTTTAAGCTGCCGCAAAACACAACCACAAGAGAGACGGGAGACGGTTGAACAAAAATGATCTTTTAATTAACCAAGAGCTTAGGTTCTTCCAGGGCTGGGGTATCCATGGAGGCTTTGTTCCCCACATCTGTTTCAACGCTAGGCCACCTTAAACTGGGAAGACGGGACAGAAGAAAAGCAAAGACATTACAGAAGATGTTGGAAGGCTAACTATCTCTTGGCCAAACTGTGCATCAGCACCTCGTTCTGAAAGAGTTTGTACTCAGGACCATTCAGCCTTGAGTGAAGTAGAGCTCCCAGTTTTATGATGACATCCATTAGGCCATCATTGGCTACAGCTGTGGGTGGTTCCACATTTGGAGAGTGAGCAGGTGGAAGTGCTCATGATTGAACACAACTGCTGTTTAACACAACATTCCACATTTGAACAAAGTTTCCTTTATAGAAGAGACAGACCTAAAAAAATTACAACTTTCAAATGAGTCTCAAACGGCAAACACCACTCAAAACATACCCCTTTCTTCAATACTGCTAAAAGCAATACAGAACGGTCATCAACAACACAGAGATCACAACCAAAGTCGCTGCTCTGTGCCCAATTCACGCTCTGAAAGGAGCATCATATCTCGTCATCGTGGGTTGGGAGACAAACACTTTCGAAACACATTTCCAAGCAAAGAACTATAGAAATGATCCCTGAAAATATAGTCTTAACGCTTTATCAAAACTCAATCGGCATTCCATTCTGATGCGCATCTCCTCTAAAATGGTTTTGCGTAGTTGAATTCTGTGGGCTTTAAGGTTTACGGATCATTTTAGCACATACATCGGAGCCAAAGGCACTTCCACAATCTCATTGAAGCCTACTGTTAAGATATGTGGAATGCAAACAACAGTCCTTAAAGTCATACTTTTTTGCAGCATTGCTACCCGTGTGATGCTTTGTGGTCCACTCGTTGAAGCTAAATGTAGAAAATCTTTTAGATGAAAAGTCACGCGCACTAACGATTCTTAATGTAGACATTTCAGAAACTTGATGTTGGTTGCGCGCTTAGAAAACGTGCTATGGCTGACCTTGAAATGTGAAATGAGCCCAGAGACAGGCCCACTTTATCCATAAAATCTGATTTTGTATCTGCTGTCTTATCCGAAATACAATACCACATCTCTGCAAACATGTCAACTTTTCGCAGTGATGTGGTATTGTATCTTGCATAAGACAATGTTCGCTTTACACAAAGGGCGCTGTGACACGGGCCCCAAGTCGAGGAGAGGTTTAAGCTGCCGCAAAACACAACCACAAGAGAGACGGGAGACGGTTGAACAAAAATGATCTTTTAATTAACCAAGAGCTTAGGTTCTTCCAGGGCTGGGGTATCCATGGAGGCTTTGTTCCCCACATCTGTTTCAACGCTAGGCCACCTTAAACTGGGAAGACGGGACAGAAGAAAAGCAAAGACATTACAGAAGACGTTGGAAGGCTAACTCTCTCTTGGCCAAACTGTGCATCAGCACTTCGTTCTGAAAGAGTTTGTACTCAGGACCATTCAGCCTTGAGTGAAGTAGAGCTCCCAGTTTTATGATGACGTCCATTAAGCCATCATTGGCTACAGCTGTGGGTGGTTCCACATTTGGAGAGTGAGCTGGTGGAAGTGCTCATGATTGAACACAACTGCTGTTTAACACAACATTCCACATTTGAACAAAGTTTCCTTTATAGAAGAGAAGGACCCAAAAAAATTACAATGTTCAAATGAGTCTCAAACGGCAAACACCACTCAGAACATACCCCTTTCTTCAATACTGCTAAAAGCAATACAGAACGGTCATCAACAACACAGAGATCACAACCAAAGACGCTGCTCTGTGCCCAATTCACGCTCTGAAAGGAGCATCATATCTCGTCATCGTGGGTTGGGAGACAAACACTTTCGAAACACATTTCCAAGCAAAGAACTATAGAAATGATCCCTCAAAATATAGTCTTAACGCTTTATCAAAACTCAATCGGCATTCCATTCTGATGCGCATCTCCTCTAAAATGGTTTTGCGTAGTTGAATTCTGTGGGCTTTAAGGTTTACCGATCATTTTAGCACAAACATCGGAGCCAAAGGCACTTCCACAATCTCCTTGAAGCCTACTGTTAAGATATGTGGAATGCAAACAAAAGTCCTTAAAGTCATACATTTTTGCAGCATTGCTACCCGTGTGATGCTTTGTGGTCCACTCGTTGAAGCTAAATGTAGAAAATCTTTTAGATGAAAAGTCACGCGCACTAACGATTCTTAATGTAGACATTTCAGAAACTTGATGTTGGTTGCGCGCTTAGAAAACGTGCTATGGCTGACCTTGAAATGCGAAATGAGCCCAGAGACAGGCACACTTTTTCCATAAAATCTGATTTTGTATCTGCTGTCTTATCCGAAATACAATACCACATCTCTGCAAACATGTCAACTTTTCGCAGTGATGTGGTATTGTATCTTGCATAAGACAATGTTCGCTTTACACAAAGGGCGCTGTGACACGGGCCCCAAGTCGAGGAGAGGTTTAAGCTGCCGCAAAACACAACCACAAGAGAGACGGGAGACGGTTAAACAAAAAGTATCTTTTAATTAAACAAGAACTTAGGTTCTTCCAGGGCAGGGGTATCCATGGAGGCTTTGTTCCCCACATCTGTTTCAACGCTAGGCCACCTTAAACTGGGAAGACGGGACAGAAGAAAAGCAAAGACATTACGGAAGATGTTGGAAGGCTAACTCTCTCTTGGCCAAACTGTGCTCAGCACCTCGTTCTGAAAGAGTTTGTACTCAGGACCATTCAGCCTTGAGTGAAGTAGAGCTCCCAGTTGTATGATGACATCCATTAGGCCATCATTGGCTACAGTTGTGGGTGGTTCCACATTTGGAGAGTGAGCAGGTGGAAGTGCTCATGATTGAACACAACTGCTGTTTAACACAACATTCCACATTTGAACAAAGTTTCCTTTATAGAAGAGAAGGACCCAAAAAAATTACAACGTTCAAATGAGTCTCAAACGGCAAACACCATTCAGAACATACCCCTTTCTTCAATACTGCTAAAAGCAATACAGAACGGTCATCAACAACACAGAGATCACAACCAAAGTCGCTGCTCTGTGCCCAATTCACGCTCTGAAAGGAGCATCATATCTCGTCATCGTGGGTTGGGAGACAAACACTTTCGAAACACATTTCCAAGCAAAGAACTATAGAAATGATCCCTGAAAATATAGTCTTAACGCTTTATCAAAACTCAATCGGCATTCCATTCTGATGCCCCTCTCCTCTAAAATGGTTTTGCGTAGTTGAATTCTGTGGGCTTTAAGGTTTACCGATCATTTTAGCACAAACATCGGAGCCAAAGGCACTTCCACAATCTCATTGAAGCCTACTGTTAAGATATGTGGAATGCAAACAACAGTCCTTAAAGTCATACTTTTTTGCAGCATTGCTACCCGTGTGATGCTTTGTGGTCCACTCGTTGAAGCTAAATGTAGAAAATCTTTTAGATGAAAAGTCACGCGCACTAACGATTCTTAATGTAGACATTTCAGAAACTTGATGTTGGTTGCGCGCTTAGAAAACATGCTATGGCTGACCTTGAAATGTGAAATGAGCCCAGAGACAGGCACACTTTTTCCATAAAATCTGATTTTGTATCTGCTGTCTTATCCGAAATACAATACCACATCTCTGCAAACATGTCAACTTTTCGCAGTGATGTGGTATTGTATCTTGCATAAGACAATGTTCGCTTTACACAAAGGGCGCTGTGACACGGGCCCCAAGTCGAGGAGAGGTTTAAGCTGCCACAAAACACAACCACAAGAGAGACGGGAGACGGTTGAACAAAAATGATCTTTTAATTAATCAAGAGCTTAGGTTCTTCCAGGGCTGGGGTATCCATGGAGGCTTTGTTCCCCACATCTGTTTCAACGCTAGGCCACCTTAAACTGGGAAGACGGGACAGAAGAAAAGCAAAGACATTACAGAAGATGTTGGAAGGCTAACTCTCTCTTGGCCAAACTGTGCTCAGCACCTCGTTCTGAAAGAGTTTGTACTCAGGACCATTCAGCCTTGAGTGAAGTAGAGCTCCCAGTTTTATGATGACATCCATTAGGCCATCATTGGCTACAGCTGTGGGTGGTTCCACATTTGGAGAGTGAGCAGGTGGAAGTGCTCATGATTGAACACAACTGCTGTTTAACACAACATTCCACATTTGAACAAAGTTTCCTTTATAGAAGAGAAGGACCCAAAAAAATTACAACTTTCAAATGAGTCTCAAACGGCAAACACCACTCAGAACATACCCCTTTCTTCAATACTGCTAAAAGCAATACAGAACGGTCATCAACAACACAGAGATCACAACCAAAGTCGCTGCTCTGTGCCCAATTCACGCTCTGATAGGAGCATCATATCTCGTCATCGTGGGTTGGGAGACAAACACTTTCGAAACACATTTCCAAGCAAAGAACTATAGAAATGATCCCTGAAAATATAGTCTTAACGCTTTATCAAAACTCAATCGGCATTCCATTCTGATGCCCCTCTCCTCTAAAATGGTTTTGCGTAGTTGAATTCTGTGGGCTTTAAGGTTTACCGATCATTTTAGCACAAACATCGGAGCCAAAGGCACTTCCACACTCTCATTGAAGCCTACTGTTAAGATATGTGGAATGCAAACAACAGTCCTTAAAGTCATACTTTTTTGCAGCATTGCTACCCGTGTGATGCTTTGTGGTCCACTCGTTGAAGCTAAATGTAGAAAATCTTTTAGATGAAAAGTCACGCGCACTAACGATTCTTAATGTAGACATTTCAGAAACTTGATGTTGGTTGCGCGCTTAGAAAACGTGCCATGGCTGACCTTGAAATGTGAAATGAGCCCAGAGACAGGCCCACTTTATCCATAAAATCTGATTTTGTATCTGCTGTCTTATCCGAAATACAATACCACATCTCTGCAAACATGTCAACTTTTCGCAGTGATGTGGTATTGTATCTTGCATAAGACAATGTTCGCTTTACACAAAGGGCGCTGTGACACGGGCCCCAAGTCGAGGAGAGGTTTAAGCTGCCGCAAAACACAACCACAAGAGAGACGGGAGACGGTTGAACAAAAATGATTTTTTAATTAACCAAGAGCTTAGGTTCTTCCAGGGCTGGGGTATCCATGGAGGCTTTGTTCCCCACATCTGTTTCAACGCTAGGCCACCTTAAACTGGGAAGACGGGACAGAAGAAAAGCAAAGACATTACAGAAGATGTTGGAAGGCTAACTCTCTCTTGGCCAAACTGTGCATCAGCACCTCGTTCTGAAAGAGTTTGTACTCAGGACCATTCAGCCTTGAGTGAAGTAGAGCTCCCAGTTTTATGATGACATCCATTAGGCCATCATTGGCTACAGCTGTGGGTGGTTCCACATTTGGAGAGTGAGCAGGTGGAAGTGCTCATGATTGAACACAACTGCTGTTTAACACAACATTCCACATTTGAACAAAATTTCCTTTATAGAAGAGACAGACCTAAAAAAATTACAACTTTCAAATGAGTCTCAAACGGCAAACACCACTCAGAACATACCCCTTTCTTCAATACTGCTAAAAGCAATACAGAACGGTCATCAACAACACAGAGATCACAACCAAAGTCGCTGCTCTGTGCACAATTCACGCTCTGAAAGGAGCATCATATCTCGTCATCGTGGGTTGGGAGACAAACACTTTCGAAACACATTTCCAAGCAAAGAACTATAGAAATGATCCCTGAAAATATAGTCTTAACGCTTTATCAAAACTCAATCGGCATTCCATTCTGATGCCCCTCTCCTCTAAAATGGTTTTGCGTAGTTGAATCCTGTGGGCTTTAAGGTTTACGGATCATTTTAGCGCATACATCGGAGCCAAAGGCACTTCCACAATCTCATTGAAGCCTACTGTTAAGATATGTAGAATGCAAACAAAAGTCCTTAAAGTCATACTTTTTTGCAGCATTGCTACCCGTGTGATGCTTTGTGGTCCACTCGTTGAAGCTAAATGTAGAAAATCTTTTAGATGAAAAGTCATGCGCACTAACGATTCTTAATGTAGACATTTCAGAAACTTGATGTTGGTTGCGCGCTTAGAAAACGTGCTATGGCTGACCTTGAAATGTGAAATGAGCCCAGAGACAGGCCCACTTTTTCCATAAAATCTGATTTTGTATCTGCTGTCTTATCCGAAATACAATACCACATCTCTGCAAACATGTCAACTTTTCGCAGTGATGTGGTATTGTATCTTGCATAAGACAATGTTCGCTTTACACAAAGGGCGCTGTGACACGGGCCCCAAGTCGAGGAGAGGTTTAAGCTGCCGCAAAACACAACCACAAGAGAGACGGGAGACGGTTGAACAAAAATGATCTTTTAATTAACCAAGAGCTTAGGTTCTTCCAGGGCTGGGGTATCCATGGAGGCTTTGTTCCCCACATCTGTTTCAACGCTAGGCCACCTTAAACTGGGAAGACGGGATAGAAGAAAAGCAAAGACATTACAGAAGATGTTGGAAGGCTAACTATCTCTTGGCCAAACTGTGCATCAGCACCTCGTTCTGAAAGAGTTTGTACTCAGGACCATTCAGCCTTGAGTGAAGTAGAGCTCCCAGTTTTATGATGACATCCATTAGGCCATCATTGGCTACAGCTGTGGGTGGTTCCACATTTGGAGAGTGAGCAGGTGGAAGTGCTCATGATTGAACACAACTGCTGTTTAACACAACATTCCACATTTGAACAAAGTTTCCTTTATAGAAGAGACAGACCTAAAAAAATTACAACTTTCAAATGAGTCTCAAACGGCAAACACCACTCAAAACATACCCCTTTCTTCAATACTGCTAAAAGCAATACAGAACGGTCATCAACAACACAGAGATCACAACCAAAGTCGCTGCTCTGTGCCCAATTCACGCTCTGAAAGGAGCATCATATCTCGTCATCGTGGGTTGGGAGACAAACACTTTCGAAACACATTTCCAAGCAAAGAACTATAGAAATGATCCCTGAAAATATAGTCTTAACGCTTTATCAAAACTCAATCGGCATTCCATTCTGATGCGCATCTCCTCTAAAATGGTTTTGCGTAGTTGAATTCTGTGGGCTTTAAGGTTTACGGATCATTTTAGCACATACATCGGAGCCAAAGGCACTTCCACAATCTCATTGAAGCCTACTGTTAAGATATGTGGAATGCAAACAACAGTCCTTAAAGTCATACTTTTTTGCAGCATTGCTACCCGTGTGATGCTTTGTGGTCCACTCGTTGAAGCTAAATGTAGAAAATCTTTTAGATGAAAAGTCACGCGCACTAACGATTCTTAATGTAGACATTTCAGAAACTTGATGTTGGTTGCGCGCTTAGAAAACGTGCTATGGCTGACCTTGAAATGTGAAATGAGCCCAGAGACAGGCCCACTTTATCCATAAAATCTGATTTTGTATCTGCTGTCTTATCCGAAATACAATACCACATCTCTGCAAACATGTCAACTTTTCGCAGTGATGTGGTATTGTATCTTGCATAAGACAATGTTCGCTTTACACAAAGGGCGCTGTGACACGGGCCCCAAGTCGAGGAGAGGTTTAAGCTGCCGCAAAACACAACCACAAGAGAGACGGGAGACGGTTGAACAAAAATGATCTTTTAATTAACCAAGAGCTTAGGTTCTTCCAGGGCTGGGGTATCCATGGAGGCTTTGTTCCCCACATCTGTTTCAACGCTAGGCCACCTTAAACTGGGAAGACGGGACAGAAGAAAAGCAAAGACATTACAGAAGACGTTGGAAGGCTAACTCTCTCTTGGCCAAACTGTGCATCAGCACTTCGTTCTGAAAGAGTTTGTACTCAGGACCATTCAGCCTTGAGTGAAGTAGAGCTCCCAGTTTTATGATGACGTCCATTAAGCCATCATTGGCTACAGCTGTGGGTGGTTCCACATTTGGAGAGTGAGCTGGTGGAAGTGCTCATGATTGAACACAACTGCTGTTTAACACAACATTCCACATTTGAACAAAGTTTCCTTTATAGAAGAGAAGGACCCAAAAAAATTACAATGTTCAAATGAGTCTCAAACGGCAAACACCACTCAGAACATACCCCTTTCTTCAATACTGCTAAAAGCAATACAGAACGGTCATCAACAACACAGAGATCACAACCAAAGACGCTGCTCTGTGCCCAATTCACGCTCTGAAAGGAGCATCATATCTCGTCATCGTGGGTTGGGAGACAAACACTTTCGAAACACATTTCCAAGCAAAGAACTATAGAAATGATCCCTCAAAATATAGTCTTAACGCTTTATCAAAACTCAATCGGCATTCCATTCTGATGCGCATCTCCTCTAAAATGGTTTTGCGTAGTTGAATTCTGTGGGCTTTAAGGTTTACCGATCATTTTAGCACAAACATCGGAGCCAAAGGCACTTCCACAATCTCCTTGAAGCCTACTGTTAAGATATGTGGAATGCAAACAAAAGTCCTTAAAGTCATACATTTTTGCAGCATTGCTACCCGTGTGATGCTTTGTGGTCCACTCGTTGAAGCTAAATGTAGAAAATCTTTTAGATGAAAAGTCACGCGCACTAACGATTCTTAATGTAGACATTTCAGAAACTTGATGTTGGTTGCGCGCTTAGAAAACGTGCTATGGCTGACCTTGAAATGCGAAATGAGCCCAGAGACAGGCACACTTTTTCCATAAAATCTGATTTTGTATCTGCTGTCTTATCCGAAATACAATACCACATCTCTGCAAACATGTCAACTTTTCGCAGTGATGTGGTATTGTATCTTGCATAAGACAATGTTCGCTTTACACAAAGGGCGCTGTGACACGGGCCCCAAGTCGAGGAGAGGTTTAAGCTGCCGCAAAACACAACCACAAGAGAGACGGGAGACGGTTAAACAAAAAGTATCTTTTAATTAAACAAGAACTTAGGTTCTTCCAGGGCAGGGGTATCCATGGAGGCTTTGTTCCCCACATCTGTTTCAACGCTAGGCCACCTTAAACTGGGAAGACGGGACAGAAGAAAAGCAAAGACATTACGGAAGATGTTGGAAGGCTAACTCTCTCTTGGCCAAACTGTGCTCAGCACCTCGTTCTGAAAGAGTTTGTACTCAGGACCATTCAGCCTTGAGTGAAGTAGAGCTCCCAGTTGTATGATGACATCCATTAGGCCATCATTGGCTACAGTTGTGGGTGGTTCCACATTTGGAGAGTGAGCAGGTGGAAGTGCTCATGATTGAACACAACTGCTGTTTAACACAACATTCCACATTTGAACAAAGTTTCCTTTATAGAAGAGAAGGACCCAAAAAAATTACAACGTTCAAATGAGTCTCAAACGGCAAACACCACTCAGAACATACCCCTTTCTTCAATACTGCTAAAAGCAATACAGAACGGTCATCAACAACACAGAGATCACAACCAAAGTCGCTGCTCTGTGCCCAATTCACGCTCTGAAAGGAGCATCATATCTCGTCATCGTGGGTTGGGAGACAAACACTTTCGAAACACATTTCCAAGCAAAGAACTATAGAAATGATCCCTGAAAATATAGTCTTAACGCTTTATCAAAACTCAATCGGCATTCCATTCTGATGCCCCTCTCCTCTAAAATGGTTTTGCGTAGTTGAATTCTGTGGGCTTTAAGGTTTACCGATCATTTTAGCACAAACATCGGAGCCAAAGGCACTTCCACAATCTCATTGAAGCCTACTGTTAAGATATGTGGAATGCAAACAACAGTCCTTAAAGTCATACTTTTTTGCAGCATTGCTACCCGTGTGATGCTTTGTGGTCCACTCGTTGAAGCTAAATGTAGAAAATCTTTTAGATGAAAAGTCACGCGCACTAACGATTCTTAATGTAGACATTTCAGAAACTTGATGTTGGTTGCGCGCTTAGAAAACATGCTATGGCTGACCTTGAAATGTGAAATGAGCCCAGAGACAGGCACACTTTTTCCATAAAATCTGATTTTGTATCTGCTGTCTTATCCGAAATACAATACCACATCTCTGCAAACATGTCAACTTTTCGCAGTGATGTGGTATTGTATCTTGCATAAGACAATGTTCGCTTTACACAAAGGGCGCTGTGACACGGGCCCCAAGTCGAGGAGAGGTTTAAGCTGCCACAAAACACAACCACAAGAGAGACGGGAGACGGTTGAACAAAAATGATCTTTTAATTAATCAAGAGCTTAGGTTCTTCCAGGGCTGGGGTATCCATGGAGGCTTTGTTCCCCACATCTGTTTCAACGCTAGGCCACCTTAAACTGGGAAGACGGGACAGAAGAAAAGCAAAGACATTACAGAAGATGTTGGAAGGCTAACTCTCTCTTGGCCAAACTGTGCTCAGCACCTCGTTCTGAAAGAGTTTGTACTCAGGACCATTCAGCCTTGAGTGAAGTAGAGCTCCCAGTTTTATGATGACATCCATTAGGCCATCATTGGCTACAGCTGTGGGTGGTTCCACATTTGGAGAGTGAGCAGGTGGAAGTGCTCATGATTGAACACAACTGCTGTTTAACACAACATTCCACATTTGAACAAAGTTTCCTTTATAGAAGAGAAGGACCCCAAAAAATTACAACTTTCAAATGAGTCTCAAACGGCAAACACCACTCAGAACATACCCCTTTCTTCAATACTGCTAAAAGCAATACAGAACGGTCATCAACAACACAGAGATCACAACCAAAGTCGCTGCTCTGTGCCCAATTCACGCTCTGATAGGAGCATCATATCTCGTCATCGTGGGTTGGGAGACAAACACTTTCGAAACACATTTCCAAGCAAAGAACTATAGAAATGATCCCTGAAAATATAGTCTTAACGCTTTATCAAAACTCAATCGGCATTCCATTCTGATGCCCCTCTCCTCTAAAATGGTTTTGCGTAGTTGAATTCTGTGGGCTTTAAGGTTTACCGATCATTTTAGCACAAACATCGGAGCCAAAGGCACTTCCACACTCTCATTGAAGCCTACTGTTAAGATATGTGGAATGCAAACAACAGTCCTTAAAGTCATACTTTTTTGCAGCATTGCTACCCGTGTGATGCTTTGTGGTCCACTCGTTGAAGCTAAATGTAGAAAATCTTTTAGATGAAAAGTCACGCGCACTAACGATTCTTAATGTAGACATTTCAGAAACTTGATGTTGGTTGCGCGCTTAGAAAACGTGCCATGGCTGACCTTGAAATGTGAAATGAGCCCAGAGACAGGCCCACTTTATCCATAAAATCTGATTTTGTATCTGCTGTCTTATCCGAAATACAATACCACATCTCTGCAAACATGTCAACTTTTCGCAGTGATGTGGTATTGTATCTTGCATAAGACAATGTTCGCTTTACACAAAGGGCGCTGTGACACGGGCCCCAAGTCGAGGAGAGGTTTAAGCTGCCGCAAAACACAACCACAAGAGAGACGGGAGACGGTTGAACAAAAATGATTTTTTAATTAACCAAGAGCTTAGGTTCTTCCAGGGCTGGGGTATCCATGGAGGCTTTGTTCCCCACATCTGTTTCAACGCTAGGCCACCTTAAACTGGGAAGACGGGACAGAAGAAAAGCAAAGACATTACAGAAGATGTTGGAAGGCTAACTCTCTCTTGGCCAAACTGTGCTCAGCACCTCGTTCTGAAAGAGTTTGTACTCAGGACCATTCAGCCTTGAGTGAAGTAGAGCTCCCAGTTTTATGATGACATCCATTAGGCCATCATTAGCTACAGCTGTGGGTGGTTCCATATTTGGAGAGTGAGCAGGTGGAAGTGCTCATGATTGAACACAACTGCTGTTTAACACAACATCCCACATTTGAACAAAGTTTCCTTTATAGAAGAGACAGACCTAAAAAAATTACAACTTTCAAATGAGTCTCAAACGGCAAACACCACTCAGAACATACCCCTTTCTTCAATACTGCTAAAAGCAATACAGAACGGTCATCAACAACACAGAGATCACAACCAAAGTCGCTGCTCTGTGCCCAATTCACGCTCTGAAAGGAGCATCATATCTCGTCATCGTGGGTTGGGAGACAAACACTTTCGAAACACATTTCCAAGCAAAGAACTATAGAAATGATCCCTGAAAATATAGTCTTAACGCTTTATCAAAACTCAATCGGCATTCCATTCTGATGCCCCTCTCCTCTAAAATGGTTTTGCGTAGTTGAATTCTGTGGGCTTTAAGGTTTACCGATCATTTTAGCACAAACATCGGAGCCAAAGGCACTTCCACACTCTCATTGAAGCCTACTGTTAAGATATGTGGAATGCAAACAACAGTCCTTAAAGTCATACTTTTTTGCAGCATTGCTACCCGTGTGATGCTTTGTGGTCCACTCGTTGAAGCTAAATGTAGAAAATCTTTTAGATGAAAAGTCACGCGCACTAACGATTCTTAATGTAGACATTTCAGAAACTTGATGTTGGTTGCGCGCTTAGAAAACGTGCTATGGCTGACCTTGAAATGTGAAATGAGCCCAGAGACAGGCCCACTTTATCCATAAAATCTGATTTTGTATCTGCTGTCTTATCCGAAATACAATACCACATCTCTGCAAACATGTCAACTTTTCGCAGTGATGTGGTATTGTATCTTGCATAAGACAATGTTCGCTTTACACAAAGGGCGCTGTGACACAGGCCCCAAGTCGAGGAGAGGTTTAAGCTGCCGCAAAACACAACCACAAGAGAGACGGGAGACGGTTGAACAAAAATGATCTTTTAATTAACCAAGAGCTTAGGTTCTTCCAGGGCTGGGGTATCCATGGAGGCTTTGTTCCCCACATCTGTTTCAACGCTAGGCCACCTTAAACTGGGAAGACGGGACAGAAGAAAAGCAAAGACATTACAGAAGATGTTGGAAGGCTAACTCTCTCTTGGCCAAACTGTGCATCAGCACCTCGTTCTGAAAGAGTTTGTACTCAGGACCATTCAGCCTTGAGTGAAGTAGAGCTCCCAGTTTTATGATGACATCCATTAGGCCATCATTGGCTACAGCTGTGGGTGGTTCCACATTTGGAGAGTGAGCAGGTGGAAGTGCTCATGATTGAACACAACTGCTGTTTAACACAACATTCCACATTTGAACAAAATTTCCTTTATAGAAGAGACAGACCTAAAAAAATTACAACTTTCAAATGAGTCTCAAACGGCAAACACCACTCAGAACATACCCCTTTCTTCAATACTGCTAAAAGCAATACAGAACGGTCATCAACAACACAGAGATCACAACCAAAGTCGCTGCTCTGTGCACAATTCACGCTCTGAAAGGAGCATCATATCTCGTCATCGTGGGTTGGGAGACAAACACTTTCGAAACACATTTCCAAGCAAAGAACTATAGAAATGATCCCTGAAAATATAGTCTTAACGCTTTATCAAAACTCAATCGGCATTCCATTCTGATGCCCCTCTCCTCTAAAATGGTTTTGCGTAGTTGAATTCTGTGGGCTTTAAGGTTTACGGATCATTTTAGCGCATACATCGGAGCCAAAGGCACTTCCACAATCTCATTGAAGCCTACTGTTAAGATATGTAGAATGCAAACAAAAGTCCTTAAAGTCATACTTTTTTGCAGCATTGCTACCCGTGTGATGCTTTGTGGTCCACTCGTTGAAGCTAAATGTAGAAAATCTTTTAGATGAAAAGTCATGCGCACTAACGATTCTTAATGTAGACATTTCAGAAACTTGATGTTGGTTGCGCGCTTAGAAAACGTGCTATGGCTGACCTTGAAATGTGAAATGAGCCCAGAGACAGGCCCACTTTTTCCATAAAATCTGATTTTGTATCTGCTGTCTTATCCGAAATACAATACCACATCTCTGCAAACATGTCAACTTTTCGCAGTGATGTGGTATT